>NC_064308.1:19046683-19355749 GCF_023373825.1 Bactrocera dorsalis | reverse complement strand
AAACTAGTACGAAGCCAATATGCAGCCGCCAAAGCAGCCCCACATACACTGTGCCATCACTCAGCGTGATCCGTAGCATCAGCCCACTCTCCGACGAAGGAACCCTGGCAAGACGCCTACATCGCTTTAAAGCGACCCTTTCCCCCATTCGAGAGGAGCGAGGAAATACCCATCGCAGGGCCCGACGTACTGTCAGCCTTTCTCCTATTCGAGAAGAACGAGGAAGTACCCATCGCACGGCTCGGCGCACTATCAGCCGTCCAGCAAAACGAACACACAAGCACGTCGCCTGTGGATTGTGCAAAAAGGATCATAGACTGGTAACATGTTCAAAATTTACTGAAAAGAACATCAACGAATCAAAGTTTGACGCAGTCATTAAGTATTTATAAGTACTGCGCCAATTGCTTGGCCAGATCGCATTCCACCCAAAAGTGCACAAGTACAAAACGATGTGCCACGTGTAATGGGGAACACCATTAAACTCTACATGAACACCCCAGGTTGTTCTGCAAGGAGCCAGAAAAAACATCAAAGAGCAAAGAAAGATTGCATAAACAAAATGATCTACCCACGTTACTGGCCAAGCCGACCCTCATACCAACAGTCACGATCAAAGTTAAACATGATGGCAAGTGGAATAAAATACGAGCCATTATCAACCCGACCCGAAAGGTGACTGTAATTGCGTCAGAACTGGTTCAGAGATTGAGGTTATCGAAAACGTACCTCGACTCGCATCGTATATGCAAAGTCGTCATAGGATCATTAACTGATTCCGACTGGCATGTCGAAGTTAACTGCCTACTGACGCATGATTTAACGACCCGACCCTATAATCGTGACTTAAGTGGCGAAATCATTAAGAAGTTCGACCACTTAGGCCTAGCCGATCCTACATTTTGGAAGAACGACAAAATCATGTTGGAACTGGGAGCTGACATCTACCCAAGATTGATGAAACCCGGCTTATTCAACCCCGATAACAGCACCGTGATCGCACAAAACACCGCACTCGGTTGGACTTTAACCGGTGCTTGTGCGATGTAAACCCCAAGTATACCTCCAACCCGTTCATTATTTCATTATTCATTTACCCAAATCAAAATAGATCTAAAAATCTTTTTATTCGCAGACACTGCAAGGCGGCCGGGATGTTCATACTAAATGAACACATCCCTGCATTGTCCTCCTAACTCGTCTAAATACGAATTAGAGGACAATGCAAAAAACCACCAACAGCGCCAACATAACAACAGAAAGACACAATAAAACGAGTCATCATAGCGGACGGAAATACAGGCGCCAAATTATACAGCAGCAGCAGTATTAGCAGCAACAACAACACAACAGCAGCAGCACCAGCATATCAACGCGGGAAAAAATAACCACATCAGGTTTTATATAAAATTTATATTTATATTTATAAATAACCCTTAAACTGTATTATTGTATAAACCCATACACAAATATACAATTGTACATACTAACCCACTCATACTATATATTACACACCGTCAAATATATACAAATTTCTATTGTTACTCAAATCCTAATAAGTTTTTATTTTATTTGGCACACCGGCAAATACATTGTCGACAACCCCGACATTTTGGTCCTTCGAGCCGAAACTTCTGCCTATTTAAATAAACCCACTCAAATAACCATCGTTTGGATCAACAAATTTGCATATTTTCACCCACCCAATCAACCATATTTTGGATCCACAGGATTAACATTCACCCACCCAATATTCATCAACCACTTTGGATTTAAACAAAACTCATCAATTTTCAACATATGTACGTGGAGAAAAAATTGTAAGTACCCGAACCCCAATTTATTTAAAATATATTAATATGAATTAGTGCAAATCGGAATAAAACGGCATAGTGACACAAGAACAAAATTAATATTCTATTCAAAGTAAATCTTTTGCTTAACCGGTATTAAGCACAAAGTATTTGCAAAATTTTAATTGCCATATTCCGCTTTGCACCTTACCCGTTCACATACATACATATGCACATATGTTTTGAGAGCCAAATAGTGTTGCTTTGGCGCCCACCCATACCTACGCGTACATATGTTTAGTTGCATTACCCGCTCAATTAACAACAAATTAACGTTGACTGCTAGTGCAGTGTAAGCAAGAATGATAGAAACAAGATTGCGCAATGACGAGTTCAAATTTTGTTCGTTCTGCGCATCTACGTCACGGTTGACCAACGTAGAATCAGCTGATTTTCAATTGTTTGTTATTCTTTGCAATAAGAAGCAATTTTGTATTAAAACATGAATATCATCAAAAGTTAACATCAATATAAGTGAATATTTTATAGTGAACATTTACCTACATATTCAATTCATGGTATTTTCGTTGCATTATTTAATTTTGTCTCTTTGCTGTGTTTGTTTCAATTATATACATACATTTATGCAAATAAAAATATTGAATATTTTGTGACCAACTATCAATTTATTGTCTTATTTAATTTTCTTTTTTTGATGTACATATTTTCAATTAAGTTTTTATTTAAGGAACGAATCCTAAAATACATTTTAGCTCTGAAAAACAATTCTTGTATTTTGGTGCTACAATTAACAAAATTACTGAAATTAAATTACAAAAGTGCTTCTGGACGTAATTTTCACATACATATGTATATGCAAATCAGTACCATTTAAGTCGTCAAATACTGCTTGCAAGGCTCTCTCCATCAACGTATCTGTTAGTTTTGAGAGTCCTCCTTCAGATAGGTGATCCATCCAAGTATAAGATGAACAATTTTCTGAATTGGCACAAATTTCGGGGTTGTCTTTACAAAGTTTGTGGCAGATATACCCTGCCAAATTTTCAAGCCCGTCGTTGTTGAGAATCTTCAAGTCATAATTTTTTTCAATTAGGTCAGCGGAATTTAGATCAACTGACACACGTTGAAAAATATTACCTGCAAAAACATAATAAACATACATACATGCGTATAAATAAATGGAATAAATTGTTAGTTAAGATTACTATTACAATTAGGATAAGAAACAATGGTTAGTATGCAAAAACTTAGTTTGTATGTAAGTACATATTTGCATTTGTTAACATCAATACATTTTTATATAAGAATGTTTTCTGTAGTTTTTGGTTTATAATACTATGTACGTTTAATATTTTGATAATTAATAATACTGATACTCCTTCCTGTCAAGGTGATCGTGAAGACCGCCTTTTAACCTGTTTACGCCAAACTAATTTTCTAAAACGTTCATTAGCCTCTGCAGGAGATAGTCTGGTTAACGTGAGAAAAGCGCTAGGTAGCAACTTCGTTAGACTCGGCGAACTTAAACCTGTTAGAGTGGTTGGTTATAAAAGTAAAATTATTGTAATCAAAATGCTATAACTACCCCATTTCAAACCGCAAATTTCTTTCGAAGGCTTCTGGCGCGAAGTGCACAAAAATTAATCCACTATTTTAGTACTGTTTTATCCTAAGGGAAATGGAAAAATCTCCATTTCGTCGCACTATTTTTAACATTGTTATTATTGCACAAATCATTTTAAAAAATATAAAATTTCACAATTAATACTACACGCGAAAATACAATTCGAATTCACATTCAAAGGCGCGGGCGAATAATAAGTCAACCGTGACGTCAGCAAGAACAGCTGACTGAAAACAAACATGCGCATTGCGTAATCTCTTTCTCTATCATTCTTGCAGTGTAAGCAAGCAAAAAACAGACCCAGTAGGAAATTCAAAAGGTGACCCAGCAGGAAAAAGTACAAAACCCTGCAAAATTTTATTTATCGGTTTTTTTTATCGGAAATTTAATAATTTCAAATAAATATCAACCATTGGACACCAAAGAGATAAAAACAAGAAAATTAATTTGAAATTTTAAAAAATAAATAAATCACTAAAGAAAAAGTTTTTCAAAGTTTGTTTTATTACATTTTTTGTAACTCTACGCAACTCATTTTGCTCGTTTAATCCAAATATTAAATATATCTATATCTATATACCCAAAAATGGAAATGGAAGATTTGAAAATTACAACAACGGATTTAAGTGAATTCGTGGATGACCATCTTCAAACCCAAAGTGAAGATGAATCGGTCTATACCCTAGAAATTAAAAGGGTCGAACTAAATTCGCTTTATATAAAAGCAAAGCGCGCATACGATGCGATTAGAAGAATTTCTAGCGAAAGTCATGAAACCATCGATTTCTTTAAAGTGAAAGAAAAATACCAAAAAAGTTATCGAATGTACCTCTCTTGCTTAGCTTCCATCAACGAAGATGTAGATGCGCGTAAAACACAGGTGTCAACCCAACCCATTAAGGAAAGAACTTCAGAAGCCCTAACGATGGATTTCGCTTCTGCATAGGGTTGTGCGCTGGGTTTGGGACCCGCCACGTAAAAAAACACCCCCAATGAAAAACAACAAACAGCCTCGGATGAGAGACCCCCCTTCTGATGACGACCATGGCAAACGAAATAAGGACTATGATTTGAGGGCATGCACCTGGAATGTCCGGTCCCTTAAATGGGAAGGTTCCGCTGCCCAGTTAGTAGATGTCCTCGTAAAGATAAAGGCTGACATCACCGCCGTCCAAGAAATGCGATGGACGGGACAAGGAGTAGGTCCTTGTGACATTTACTACAGTGGCCATATAAAGGAGCGCAAGTTTGGTGTTGGATTCGTGGTGGGAGAGAGACTCCGTCGCCGAGTACTATCATTCACTCCGGAGAATGCACAATCCGCATCAAAGCGAGGTTCTTCAACATATCGCTGATTTGCGCCCACGCCCCGACGGAAGAGAAGGACGATGTGACCAAAGATGCTTTTTATGAGTGCTTGGAGCGCACTTATGAGAGATGCCCCCGCCACGATGTCAAAATCGTGCTTGGCGACTTCAACGCCAGAGTGGGCAAAGAAGGTATCTTTTGCACTACGGTCGGTAAATTCAGCCTCCACTAGGAAACATCCCCAAATGGGTTGGGGCTGATCGACTTCGCCGGGGCCCGAAATATGGTTATCTGTAGTACTATATTCCAGCATAAGAAGATACATCAAGCTACCTGGCTGTCTCCGGATCGAAAAACCACCAACCAGATCGATCATGTTGTGATAGGCGGAAGACACGTCTCCAGTGTTTTAGATGTGCGTGCGCTCCGAGGTCCTAACATCGACTCGGACCACTATATTATAGTGAACACATAACACCAGGAGAAGGCGAACCCGATTCCCCAATCGATGACGATGGAGCAGACGTTCCATTACCCGGCCATGAAGAAGTTCGAATAGCAGTTGCTCGCCTGAAGAACAGCAAAGCGGCAGGGGCCGACGGATTGCCGGCCGAGCTATTCAAACACGGCGGTGAAGAACTGATAAGGAGCATGCATCAGCTTCTTTGCAAAATATGGTCGGCATGCCCAACGATTGGAATTTTTGTGTGCTATGCCCAATCCATAAAAAAGGAGACCCCACAATCTGCGCCAACTACCGTGGGATAAGCCTCCTCAACATCGCGTACAAGGTTCTATCGAGCGTATTGTGTGAAAGATTAAAGCCCACCGTCAACAAACTGATTGGACCTTATCAGTGTGGCTTCAGACCTGGTAAATCAACAACCGACCAGATATTCACCATGCGCCAAATCTTGGAAAAGACCCGTGAAAGGAGAATCGACACTCACCACCTATTCGTCGATTTCAAAGCTGCTTTCGACAGCACGAAAAGGAGCTGCCTTTATGCCGCGATGTCTGAATTTGGTATCCCCGCAAAACTAATACGGCTGTGTAAGCTGACGTTGAGCAACACGAAAAGCTTCGTCAGGATCGGGAAGGACCTCTCCGAGCCGTTCGATACCAAACGAGGTTTCAGACAAGGCGACTCCCTATCGTGCGACTTTTTCAATATGCTGCTGGAGAAAATAGTTCGAGCTGCAGAACTCAACAGAGAAGGTACTATCTTCTATAAGAGTGTACAACTGCTGGCGTATGCCGATGATATTGATATCATCGGTCTCAACACCCGCGCCGTTAGGTCTGCTTTCTTCAGACTGGACAAGGAAGCAAAAGAAATGGGTCTGGCAGTGAACGAGGGCAAGATGAAATATCTCCTGTCATCAAACAAACAGTCGTCGCACTCGCGACTTGGCACACATGTCACTGTTGATAGTCATAACTTTGAAGTTGTAGATAATTTCGTCTATCTTGGAACCAGCGTAAACACCACCAACAATGTCAGCCTGGAAATCCAACGCAGGATTACTCTTGCCAACAGGTGCTACTTCGGACTGAGTAGGCAATTGAAAAGTAAAGTCCTCTCTCGACGGACGAAAACCAAACTCTATAAGTCGCTCATAATTCCCGTCCTGCTATATGGTGCAGAGGCTTGGACGATGACAACAACCGATGAGTCGACGTTGCGAGTTTTCAAGAGAAAAGTTCTGCGAAAGATTTATGGTTCATATCGCATTCGATGGAACGATGAGCTGTACGACATATACGACGACATTGACATAGTTCAGCGAATTAAAAGACAGCGGCTACGCTGGCTAGGTCATGTTGTCCGGATGGATGAAAACACTCCAGCTCTGAAAATAGCTGTGGAGAAGGACCTGGGCTCGCTTGGAATATCCAATTGGCGCCACGTAGCGAAGAGAAGAAACGACTGGCGCGCTGTTGTTGACTCGGCTATAATCGCGTAAGCGGTGTCTACGCCAGTAAAGAAGAGAAGAAGAAGTTCACCTTCCACCATGCGACACCGACATCTTCCACGGAGATTACACATCCCGTTGGTCTTGGCTTCTCAGTGGGGCCAAACTTTTCAGCTGAGCTCTAAGCTACCGGGGGGATCGGCAGGTCGCGGATAGCCGGACGGCCTGTAGTAGCAGGTTAGTTGCGAAATAAGCCATGACGAATATGCAATCCCCGAAGAGGAGCGGCAGGAGTTGCGGTATAAAAGCTAGCTAAGCTGATGACGCCCTTGCGACAGAGGCGAGCCGATACCGATACAAAAATAGGAGCCCCTCCATCATGCACGAGCATAGTGGGTAATATAAAAAACCAGGCGCGACGGACTCACAATGGGCGGCTTCCTGGTCAGCGTCTGTTCACCATGTTAGGTGGGGCTGTTAATTTTTCTTTGACCGATGTGCATCGCGGCGCACTGGGAGTCCCTTTAAATCTTCCCAGCGATTTCTCTGCTGCCAAGATGGATAGAATGATGTGAGCTAGCTCTGCCGAGGTGCTAGCCGCGGTGTCCATCAATAACCAGCCCCTTCGGGCTCTGGTCAAGGAGTGTGTATTGGGCGCGAGATTAGAAGTCTGCGTTGCCCCGGGCGAGCTCTGGTCCGTCCGTGTTTTCCGGGACCAGTAAAACGAAGAACAGGCCTCAGGGAACTCGGGTAGGTGCATAGCCACCGAAGGTACACCCGCTCCTGTTTATTTCGGCCCGCCCCCCTACACACGATGCGCTGGTATAATAGAAAGGAATGGATTTGTGCATGAGAAAAAACAACAACTTAAACGACAGCAGAAGTAGCAGCAACACTATACTATACTGAGCAATGACGCGGGAAACCCAAAAGACCCGAATAATTCCAAAGCGGCAGGAACTGACTTGCAAAGGACACCTGTAATGGAAATAGATCCATTCAAGCGGTCATCGCGACTTAGTAGATCCCCAATAAAGATGCTAAGTGTAGAAAAACCGACGCGAACAAAATCGTTGCCACCGGCGCTGCAAGACAACACGCCGCAAGCCAAGGCAAACCGCGCGGCGACTACATGACGGAGCTTGGCGAAGAAATTAAGAAGATGATAGATTTGATGCGCCCACCGCAGCGAACAATTAACAACAACCTTAGGGACCTCGTTGGCAATGTAACGAAGATCTACGAAAAAGCCTTAGAGGAATACCAGAAGAGCAAGGAAGCAAGACGGAATATTCTAAATATGCCCGTAACAACGGAAATAACGCCTAAAAGGCCTCGCGAGGAAAAACAGGCGAAAAAGGCAGACTCCTCCAAAAAGAATAAAACCACCCATGGAGAAGAACCAAAAAAGGCTAAAAATAACGAGGAAAAAGTAAATACGTTAACCTCAATTAACAATGGAAAGGCCCTTCAGAAACTGGGTGAAAGTGTAACCCGGATTAAAAAGACAGCCAAAGGGGAAATTTTAATGGAACTAAAGAGCGCGCAAATAGAACACACTGCTGACTACACCAGCGAAATAAGCAAAGTGCTTGGAGATCAAGCCAAAATTAAAGCCCCAATTGGATGAAATAACCGGAGAGAAAGACATTGCCAATGCTATTCGTACGCAAATAAGAAAACTAGAGGAGTTTGATAAAGGCTCAATCAGAGCCATTAGGGCGTCATACGCAGGCACCCAAACAGCTGTAATAAACCTTCCCGCCTTACAGGCAAGGCTACTTGTTGAAGTCAAAAAAATGAAAATAGGATGGGTTGTGTGCAGAATTAGGGAGAAACCAAACCTTAAAAAATGCTTCTGATGTTTGGAATATGACCACCTGGCGAGAACTTGCAAAAACTCAGACGATAGGAATCAGTGCTGCCTCAAATGTGGGGAAAAAGGTCACTTTGCAAAAACATGCAGCAAGGAGCATGTAAAAAAACAAGAAAAAGAGAAGTCGGACCATCAGATAGGTAGCAAGAAATGTCCTCTCTACCAAGAAGCGTGCAAAAGAGCCAAGACCTACTTACGCATACAGTATTTGAGCAGAAAATCGACGTGGCAATAGTCTGCGAACAATACAAAAACATTAGCGCAACAACGTGGACCTCCGACCTAACGGGCAAAGCGGCCATTTGTGCCTGTGGAGAAAACGTGTTCCAAGAAAAGCCACTAACAGGACAAGCCTATTACACGCGGGCAAAAATCTGCGAAATAAATTTTTATAGTTGCTACATTCCGCCAAGCATCGCACAAGACGAATATGAAAGAATCATCGATAATCTAGTACGAGAAGTGTCGAACACCTCAATGAACATAGTGGCAGGTGACTTCAATGCATGTGCAGTGGAGTGGAGTAGCGCGTACACAAATAGACGAGGAGAAGGCTTCTGAAAGCTTCTGAAGGCTTTTTCGGTACTGAACACCGCCTTGCTGAATTATGGTAACAGAAATACTTTCGAAAAAAACGGCCGCGGCTCTGTAATCGTTATTACGTTCGCTAATAGCTCTCTAGTGCGGTCGTGTACATGGCAAGTGAGCGACCTGTACACACACAGTGACCACTTGGCAATTCTGTTTGAAATCAACAAAACGCACAAAATGCCTAAGACTTTTAAAAAGGTTCAAACCAGACGCTGGAAAGCCGAAACACTTGACGAGGATACCTACAAATTAATGTTAGATGGCAATCCGAACTACGCTATGGACATAGTACAGAAGGCTGGATGCCTAGATAAACATGTCAGTAAAGCCTGCGATGCCGCTATGTGTAGGAAAAAACAAGGCACACGTAGGAAACGCGCATACTGAAGGAAAGAGACTATTGAAGCCCTGAGAAGTGAATGCCACAAAGCTAGGCGCCAGTGTCAAAGGGGACGACAAACGGCAGATTTTACAATTCAAAACGAGCGCTTTAAACGAAAGAGAAATGAACTGAAGAAATCAATAAAGAAGAGCAAAGCCTGTTGTTTTAAAGAGCTATGCAATAAGGTCAAAGAAAACCCTTGGAGAGATGCATACATGCGTCATGTCAAAGTTTAAAGACCACATGCTCTAGACTATTAAAGACGGTTGTCCAAACGCTTTTTCCGACGCAGTCGCTACAAAGGCAGCAAATAAAAGAAGCCACAAACGCACCGCTAGTTACTGATCAAGAAACTATTGAAGCAGCAGAGAGATTTGAAAATACCAAAGCACCAGGGCTAGATGGAATACCGAATAAAGCCCTGAAACTCGCTATTAAATATAAACCCACCCCATTTACGGAAGTCTATACGCAATGCTTATGGGACGGAGCATTCCCTAAGATTTGGAAAAAGCAGCGGCTAGTGCTTATACAAAAGCCAAATAAACCAGCAGGAAAGCCAGGCTCCTACCGACCATTATGTATGCTGGACACAATGGGGAAAATACTGGAACGTATAATTTGTGTGCGGCTAGAGCAACATCTAGAAAGACAGCAGCCGGGCTTAGCCGAAAACCAATATGGTTTTCGAAGGCACAGGTCGACAATAGACGCCATAAAAAAGCTAATAGACATCGCAAGCAAGGCAATTGAAGGAACCAGATGGTTATATGGCACCAAAGAATACTGCGCAATTGTGACGTTCGACGTAAAAAATGCCTTCAATTCGGCCTATTGGCCGCGTATCATGGAAGCCTTGAAACAAAAAGAAGACACCACTCTACCTACTGAAAATCATATCTAGCTACCTCTCCGACAGATTGCTGCTATATGACACAGAACAAGGTCCTAAAAACTACACTGTAACAGGCGGTGTACCACAACGCTCAGTACTAGGGCCACTACTGTGGAATGTTCTATACGACGGAGTGCTACGTCTCCCATTGCCCAAAGAAATACAAATAATCGGGTACGCTGATGATTTATCAGTAGCTGTAGTGGCAAAAGAAATAAGCCAGATGCAACCACGTGGCGATTAAAATAAACGAGTGGCTCACAAAAGCAAAGTTCCAGTTAGCAGACCAAAAAACTGAAGCGGTAGTAATAACAAGTAGGAAAAAGCTAGAGGCGAGTATGCTCACCATCGATGGATACAATATCCCAACGCAACAATCGTTGAAGTACCTGGGTGTAATCATTGACGCGAGGCTAAATTATCGGACCCACATCGCGAAGGCCTATGAGAAAGCAGCAAAGGTGACGGCTGCATTAACTAGAATCATGGTCAACATAGGTGGACCTAGACCAAATAGACGCGCTCTTCTGGCAAAAGTTAGCCAGTCAGTATTGATGTACGCCGCACCCATATGGGGACCAGCATTGCTACACAAAACGTATGCGAATACGGCAAAAGCAGTAGTTCGGTTAAGTGCAATCAGGGTAGCTTGCGCTTTCCGGACTGTGTCACACGAAGCGGCTGGAATTATTTCAGGTATTATGCCACCAGATATTATGGCGATGGAGCTAAAAAGAATTTATGACAAAGCGAAAAACGCGGGCAGACGACTAAATAAACAAGAGAAGCAGCAAGAAAGACAAACCAGCCTTAATGAGTGGCAGAAACGATGGGACGAAACAACAAAAGGTAGATGGACACACACGTTGATCAGAAACGTGCAGATGTGGGTAGAAAGAAATCACGGAGAAACTGACTATTACTTGACGCAGTTCCTGACTGGGCACGGTTGCTTCAGAGAATATTTACACAAATATGGACATGACGATGGGTTTAACTGCTCTTTTTGCGGAAACGGCATCTGTTTGAGGAGTGTTAATTTTGAAATGCGTTCCATCTAAGCATCCGACAACAAAATGAAATGAATTTAAATGGCTTGTTTGAAAGTTTTCAATTATTTTTTTCTGCTGTGAAATTGACGGCCCACATATTTCGTTTTTAAGTTTGCAGATTGTCTTGTTTGTTTTGAGGAAAAGTTTGTGGGCAGTTCCTTGGCCAACATTAAATCTATCGGCAAGCTCGCGATATGTGACTCTACTATTGCTGAGCTTCCAAAGAGTCATATGCAAGGAATGTTCCAAGGAATATTCCCCGTGTGGTGTTGACCAAAAAGGCTCTAACGCATTTTTCAATTCTTAAGACAAATTAATTTATTTATCAGGTACTTCCACAAAGTCAACAACAATACTTACTACCAATGTTTCACGAGTCATGCGAAAATGCGTGAAATATGTATCATCATGGTACAATGGAATTGTTTTCCAAACCTTTGTCATTTTCGTCACAGTTCTCTTTTTTGAAATTTCAGCGAGGAACCACTTTCTCTTTCTTAAAAAATTTTGTTTTCTATTTTTTCCATACTTGAACAGCAAGTTATTATCACTGCTTTCAAAAGTATCTATCGCTATATTTATTAAAAAATTCATGGTTAAACTTTCACATTCGGTCATAATTCGCGCAAAATATTGCAATTATTTTGCTTAAGTATCAGCTGAGCATCTGCAACAGTGTTGCAAATTGAGTATCAGGGCTGCAATATTGTCGCAGTTATGGAGTGCCTCGAATAAGCCCTAATTCTGTTCAGTTTGACTAAGTGTTCGTGAAATAAATGATATTGGTTTTTTATTTTGTGATAATACAGCTCCAATTTCAAAGTTACTAGCGGCTGTGGTCAAATCAAAGAGTTTGCTGAAATTTAGTTGGAAAAGTTTAACCTGAGCTTGAAGTTCTTCTTTTATTCTACTTAATGCTGCTATTGCAGGTTCCTCTAATGTGATTTTAATTTTTGCGCTTTGATTTTTTGATATTTTACCGTTGTCTCCTCTGAGAAACGTGGTAAGTGGTTTAACAATGGCTGCAAAATTTTTTATGAGTTTTCGATAATAGTTTGCGAGACCTAGAAAAAATCGAATCTCGTTGAGTGAAGTAGGAGTGGGAAAATCTTTTATAGCTTGTATTTTTACGGGATCGACGGTGATCTTGTTGTATTTAATTATGTGCCCCAAATATTCTACTGAGTCTTTAAAGAAGTGTGACTTTTCATTGGAAATCTTCATGTTAGCTTGATGAAGTGCATTTATAATAATGCGTAAGTGCTCGACATGCTCTTCTGGGTTGTAAATATTTTTGCATTACCAAGATTTTGTATAGTCATAGCTACATCAGGTATGGGGTATCTATCTGTAATAGTTTGAGCGTTTAGCTTTTGAAAATCTACAACCATTCTGCGCTTATTTTTCCCTTGTTCGTCGGTACCTTTTTTAGCAACTGTCCAAATGGGTGAATTGTACGGATTTTTACTAGGTTGGCTTATTTCACTTTCTAAAAGTTTATTTATTTCTTTGTTAATAAAATCATTATCAGATGTAGGGTACGAATATTGTTTTGTCCAGATAGGATCTTCGGATTTCGTTCTAATTGTGGCTTGTACAGTGGTAGTAAATGGTAATATTGAGTTAGTACTTTCATTTTGTTGCATTATTTTTTCAATTTCAGATCTATATTTTATCATTGATTAATTAATTTTTTGCAAAATTTCTCTTTCTTTCTTGGCCCTATACTTATAACTGAGCTTATACTCGAAAAGGTTAATCTCTGCTTTAACTGTTCTGAGTCCCTGTTCGCCCAGAAGCATATCAATTTCTTCTAATGCATCAGTTTCAAAAAATGTAAGGAAATTATCCAACACTGATATTATTTTTTTGATTTCGATATTGAGAAACCATGAAGAGTTTTTACTTTTGTGGGTTTGATTGGAACAGACTCACCGATATTACATTTGGTACTTATGTAATTGTTTGTTGCTCCAGTGTCGATGAGGATTTTAACTGCTTTGCCTGTATCCCTGCAGTGGCGTTGAAGACACGGCAATTGATTCACTCGCTTGAGAAAACAAAGCCTGTCTTATATTCATAATCGTCACTTTGTTTTGTAGCAGGTGATCGTAATTCATCGCCGCCATGTTGTGGTGTGAGAGAGCCTAGTTGGTTTACTTTTTGTATCTTCTCTGGTGCGTTGTAGTTGTGAGATGAAGGATTTTGGTGCCTCTTCTGTGGATCTCCTCGAATTGAGTTATTTGGAGGTAATCCTTGCATTTGCCGGTTATAGTTGTTTTGTAAAGGTGCAGCGTTGAAGTTGGTGGGTCTTCTGTATTGCCCTAAGGAATCTACGTCCATTGGTTAGCACTTTGGGGTGGGTGCACTCTGTGTATATTGCACTTGCTCGTTTGTTCTATATCTTCGCTGATCATCGCGGTATCTTCTGCTTTGAAAGGGTTGATGTTGCATATTGTATTTCCTGTAGTCATCGTACTGAGGAAAATCGAATTGCAATTTCTCGTTGTCGTGGTATATCGTACTTGCGATGGCGTAGGCGGTTTCTAAGTCCTTTGGATTGTGGCTGTAGAAAGTGCCGCTTGTATACTTGCTGTTCAAGCCAAGAATAAACGTTCTGGCGGCTTCTTGATTCACATACTTTTGCATTTCTGATGGGTCACCTGAGCTTCCCATTTCATTAGAGCTAGATTCAATGCCCTGCTGACTTCGCAATGAAATTCCGCCAGCATAAGTTTGTTTTGCGTAATCCTTTTCATTTCGTCTAGTAAGACGTAAAAAGGTCTCTGGTCCGCATACGTGTAGTCGAGGCGATTTATGATTGAATAGAAATTGAACTTCGTGTTGTGATTGATTAAAATATCGGCTGCTTCTCCTAGAATTTTCGAATGCAATATCGAAAGTGCGGTATAATATGTCGGTGTTGTGGCATAATCTTTTCCATGTACGTCCACGCACGTTTTCTCCAAGATCTGTATTGATTTATATTGCCCGTGAAGTCTGGCAATGTTTTAAAAATATCCAGATTAATCTGCATTTCGTTTATTATATTTGGTTTCCAGTCCTCGTGCTGATCCGTAATTGTCATATTTGATGGCAGACTGTTCTCCAAGGTAGCCACTCTTTGTTGGTTCTCAGTTCGAGATGTAGTTAAAGCTGCAATTTGAGCCCTGAGGTTTGCAATCACCTGTGCAGACATCTCGAAGTTGGTGTTCAATAAGAGACGACGCAAATTGAACAGTTTTTGTCTCTTTTTATGAGATTCCAGCGTGATTTCGAGTTCTATCGGTGCTGCTTCCAATTTTTCAGGAACTTATTTTTTTCCTTTTTCAGGATCGTGGATTTTAGTTTTATCCCTTTATGTCAGGATATGGCAGGTTCAGTTTAAAGTAAAAGAACGGTTGAGCCCCCAGTTAACAAACTGTTGTTTGTCGCGAGTAAAATAAATTACATTTATTTGGGCAGTACACTTATTTCGTGTTACCTTTTTTATTCATAATTTCTTACTGACTACATTTTATAATCTTAGTGCTATTTATACTTATGAAATGCGACTGCTGTTATCCGCATACAACTTCTTTGTTGTAATTCGATATCCGTTATCTTGCTAGTACAAAGATAGTTTTGTTATGCTTATCAGTTTTTCGTTATGGAACTCTGTCTGTTGTGTTTATAATGCAGGAATTTTATTGTTTGTTTAGGTTAAGTGTGAAATTTACTTAGGCTATCTTCAGCGTCGCTAACTAGCGCAGCAGAAGTACACACATGAAAGTGAGACATTAACGCAATATTATTTTGCAATGTTAAATACTGGTAGACGAGGTAAGGTTGACACAGCATCTATAAATGCGTACATTATTGGGGGGTTAAACGAAATAATTTAACCAGAACTCTTATGGCAATGAGATTACCAACGTGCAATGATTTGTTACGTTCTCTTGAGAGCTTGTCGAATTTAACATGGTCACCAAAGAATATAAAGAGTCATATGTGTTTCAACGATTATACTGCCCAAAATACGAATGCGGACAAGAATTTGATTAAATGTTTCAATTGCAATGAATTTGGGCATATCGCAGCAAAATGTTCCAAGCCGCAACATAAAGCTAGGTGCAGTAAATGCAATAAGGCGGGGCACGAAGCGAAGTTCAGTCGTTGCGACAAGCCAGCAATTGCTGTAGTTTTAAGTGAGAATGAATGTCCACCTCTAATGTCAAATGTGGAATTAAACTTTCATTGATACGGGCAGCGATGCGTCGCTCATAACAGAGTCAAAAGTTCCAACGCATGTTTTTAAGAAAGCTTGCAATAAAAGATTAGACGGTTTTGGGAGTGCAACAGTTTGTAGCACTGCAGATATCGATGTCGAATTAAAAATAGCTGGTTGTAAAATAAATATGATCTTGCAAATAGTACCTGTTGAATTTATGCGATACGACGTGTTTATTGGAAGAGATGTTTTATGCCAGACAGATTGTTCTCTGGTTATTCAATCGGGCAACATGCAAGCACGGAGGAAAACCGTAGAAGTTTACGACATTGACAAAGCTTTGAATGATGACGATAAAGCCAACGAGATGAAGCAGCAGGCAAAATCATGGAGGAGAGGATAAAATGGAAAACCCGGTACGACAAACGACATCAGTCATCACGAAAATACGATAATGCGACAGGCGAGTCGCATAAACTGGACCCAGTATTCAAAGGTCCATATATCGTTACGAAGATACTAAACTACGATAGATACATCATTGAAGATCTAGCAGATTCAACGCATACACAAAGACGTTATTGTAACACTTGCAGTGTATATCATATGAAACCATGGTGTACATTGAGGCCTGAGTTACATGATGACGACGAATCGTCCTTGCAGGACAAAATGTCAGGAGATGCCGATCTGTCACCGACAATTTTATCGAGTGAGAGTCGTTTGTTAGTGAACAAGAAAACGGAGCAGTCGCAAGCAGGCGTATTAAGAGTATTTAAATTTTTTTAAATAAACTTTTATTCGTTAAATAATAATTTTTAAATAAACAATTTGGACATTCTTGACACATCTAAAGCACTGGAGACGTGTCTTTCGTCTATCACAACATGATCGATCTGGTTGGTGGTTTTTCGATCCGGAGACAGCCAGTTAGCTTGATGAATTTTCCAATGCTCGAATCTAGTACTACAGTTAACTATATTTCGGGTCTCGGCGAAGTCGATAAGCCTCAACGCCACGGGGATGTTTCACCGTGGAGGCTGAATTTACCGACGGTTGCGCCAAAGATACCTTTTTTACCCACCCTGACTATAAAGTCGCCAAGCACGATTTTGATGTCGTGGTGGGGGCAACTCTCATAGGTACGCTCCAGGCGCTTATAGAAAGCATCTTTGGTCACATCGTCCATCTCCTCCGTCGGGGCGTTGACGCAAATCAGCGATATGTTGAAGAACTTCGCTTTGATGCGGGTTGTGGCTAGACATTCATCCAGCGGTGTGAATGGCAGGAGTTGGCGACGGAGTCTCTCTCCCACAACGGATCCCACACCAAATTTTCGCTCCCTTATGTGGCCACTGTAGTAAATGCCACAAGGACCTACTCGCCTTAGTCCTTGTCCCAATGATGCCAGGCTTCACTGTAACGAGGACATCAACCAGCTGGACAGCGGTACCTTTCTAATTCAGGGACTAGACATTCCACGTGCACGCCATTAAATCGTAATCCTTATTTCTTTTGCCATGGTCGTCAACAGAAGGGGGGTCTTTCATGCGAGGCTGTTTTTTCTTTTTCTTTGGTGGTGTTTTTTATGTGGCGGATCCCAAACCCTGTGGAGAGGATGTTTCACCTTCTCACTTTAGCTCGCATTGAAAAGGATGTACAGAGAATACTTGGTCAAAGACCGGAAGTCGTGAGCTACTTGAACCATATGTAAAATTATTGTTTTTGGCCACTCCCAACTTAGTGGCAATCAGAGAACTTTCCTCACTTGCGTGAACTACTACTCATGGCTCCATCCTCCTCTGGCTTTTCTGAAAATTTTATTGGGAAATATCTCAAAATTTTTGTTTTTAAATTTACTTTACCAATATATAGGGCACATGCCCTATTTTTATGTTTTTTTTTTAATAAAAGTCGGTCTGACACAGTGATGCAGCCGGTTTTTTATCAGGAACAACTTCTTTCTGCTTTGGCGGCCTAGTCGGTCCACAATCGACCTTCGGCCGTTGTTCAAAAAAATAATTCTAGTCTGTACAAGGCACTATTCCGATTACTTTGGCGGAGGGGTAAAAAAGCGAATTTCCGCATAAATGAATTTTATTACCAAAATCAGTGTTCGACAATTTTTTTTTTTATCGACAAATTTTGTTCAGCGATGAGGCTCATTTCTGGTTGAATGGCTACGTAAATAAGCAAAATTGCCGCATTTGGGGTGAAGAGCAACCAGAAGCCGTTCAAGAACTGCCCATGCATCCCGAAAAATGCACTGTTTGGTGTGGTTTGTACGCTGGTGGAATCATTGGACCGTATTTTTTCAAAGATGCTGTTGGACGCAACGTTACGGTGAATGGCGATCGCTATCGTTCGATGCTAACAAACTTTTTGTTGCCAAAAATGGAAGAACTGAACTTGGTTGACATGTGGTTTCAACAAGATGGCGCTACATGCCACACAGCTCGCGATTCTATGGCCATTTTGAGGGAAAACTTCGGACAACAATTCATCTCAAGAAATGGACCCGTAAGTTGGCCACCAAGATCATGCGATTTAACGCCTTTAGACTATTTTTTGTGGGGCTACGTCAAGTCTAAAGTCTACAGAAATAAGCCAGCAACTATTCCAGCTTTGGAAGACAACATTTCCGAAGAAATTCGGGCTATTCCGGCCGAAATGCTCGAAAAAGTTGCCCAAAATTGGACTTTCCGAATGGACCACCTAAGACGCAGCCGCGGTCAACATTTAAATGAAATTATCTTCAAAAAGTAAATGTCATGAACCAATCTAACGTTTCAAATAAAGAACCGATGAGATTGTGCAAATTTTATGCGTTTTTTTTAAAAAAAAAGTTATCAAGCTCTTAAAAAATCACCCTTTATTTGAGAGATTTCTTGTGAGGCATAATTTGTGAGGCTATTCTTGCTCAAACCTCATAAGAAAAAAGCTTTTTCTGTCAAAAAGCTTTTTTAATAAAAATAAGCAAACAAAAATGGACACACAAATGGATAATCAGCATAATGTAATTTTGAAAATTTTAAATATATATATATATATATATACAATAATTTCATATATATAATAATTAAATAAGTAATAATAAAAATGTAAAAAAATAAAAAAATGAAATAAAATAAAATGAATTATTTAAACATTTTAATTTAAATAATTTATTCATTCTTAGAGGAAGTAAAATGTACAGAGACAGAAAGTAACTTACATATATGTATATATGCATATATTTATTTTTACAGAGGATTGGCTCATATAGAGCATATAACTATTCCCAACGCATTTTTGCTAAGAGCCATGTCCGTAAAAATACAAACACGCCAAGAAACGCAGAAAACAGATATATTCGACTTCTGCATATACAAAGAACAGTTCCTCCATGCTCAAGTACTTTTTAAAAAATGTAAAATATTGATTTAAAACAAAATAAACACTGATGTTTTCTATTATGATGGCTGCTTTCACACGTCACAGATATGTATTTGTGAGAATAGTGAGCATTTGAGCTTTTGAATTTTCGCCAGAATAAGGTAACCCTCACTACAGTGAGAAACATCACTGTAGTGAAGTTGGTGACTTTTGTGAGGGCATGAGAATAGAGCTGTTAGAGTGTTTATATTTACGAGGAAAACCAGCTTTGCCACACCTTAAAAACCAAAAGTGAAGGATTTTTCAGCGTTTCACAGCGTTTTCTTTGCTTGTACTCTCGAGTGATTCTTTTTTCTTTATTAGCTATAAAAAAACTATAAAGTATCATGCACTCACATTGAAACAAAGGTTCAGGAGAGCGGCTTTTCCGAAAACGTGCACAAATTTTCACGGGAAAAGTCTTAAAATACTCGTTTTTAATTCTAATTTACGAATATGTATGGCGCGTGTCTTACATATCAATATTTTCTTTGTTTTTATCAAAAAAACATTGTATTTCCCGAAATGATAAATTCACTTTTATACTTTACACGTCTTTAGATGTTAAAATTATACTTTCTATAAGTTATATACACGTAATTATTGATGTTGTTTAGTTAATTAATAAGAGAAACTGGTTTTTATGTTATTTTTATAAAAATATGAAGAACTTCACAATCACTTCACTTTAACGAAAATGGCAAGGTTATGTTCGAAATTATGTTGTAAATTCGAATGGCCACTATTGATTCATGCCCTGATCGTTTTCGAATTATCGATACTCTCGATATTCGAGACTGATCGAGAATTGGTAAAAATGAGAAATACATAATACGAAAATTTATAATTCATTATTATTGCAGAAAGAAGAAGAATTTGGACACTGAAGAATTTTCAACACCGGGATCGAGCGCTCGAAAAAACATCCCTGGTCGGTCCAAAACCCCGGTGTTCAAAATTCTTCTGTGTCCAAATTCTTCTTCTTTCTGCAATAATAATGAATTATAAATTTTCCTATCATGTATTTCTCATTTTTACCAATTCCCGATCAGACTCGTATATTGAGAATATCGACATTTTAATTTAATTTTATTTTTCCAATTATTATTATTTTTCTATTATGTATTTCTCATTTTTACCAATTTTCTTTCAGACTCGAATATTGAGAATATCGATATTTTAATTTCTTTTTATTTTTCCAATTAATAATATTTTTCTATTATATATCTCTCATTTTTATCAATTCTTGTTTAGTCTCGAATATCGAGAGTATCGATATTTCGAACCCGATCACTGTTTGCATCACTAGTGCTCAATTGTATTTCGAACAGTGATGCCATTTATAGTGTAAATATCGTGCAAAATCGCAATATTTTTTATTGTTTTTATTGCAAACAACAGAAAAATAGATAACGCGCCATATATGTATATTCGTAAATTGGAATTAAAAACGCGAATTTTAAGACATTTCCCGTGAAAATTGGTGCACGTTTTCGGAAAAGCCGCTCTCCTGAACCTTTACCGAAACAAAATTTGAGTTTTCGTTATAAATTGGATAAATTTTGGTGATTATATCTGTCAGCGATTTCATTTATTTTTGATGATAAATTTTTTGGTATTTTTGGTGACCATATATATTATTATATTTAAAATATGAGTTTTGGATATAAAGTAGTTATATTTTTTGGTTATCGTGCACTCATATTTAAACAAAATTTGAGTTTTCGTACTGTACTGTATACTTTACACCTCATTACGTAATATTATTATAGGGGTATTCTCTTGCTCTTGCAAAACCCTTGCACGGTGCAAGAATTGCATATATTTCCACCTCATACAACGGCACAACAACAAACACACGCAGAAAATTATTTTAATGGCTGTAAAATATGTCAGACCATAACCCATGTATATTTGCGCGCAATGCTATGCAAAAATATAATTACAACCCTGTTTTAGCTGACATTTTACATAAAGACATATTACGCCGTTAAATCGTTGAGGAAGGTAAGTTTTAATTAGATTTTATAATTTTTATTTAAATTACTAGCGGGCCCGGTGCCTGCTTCGCACGGCAAAACAAAATAAGAAAAGAAACACACTTGTTTTTAATAAAGATGGTTTTGTTCCCTATTATTCAACTTTTAATTCTAGTTTCTTACAATCTTAGAGTATGTATCACTTAAACTATCTTAGAGCTCTTTCGTAGAAACATTTTTGGTTTGCCATGAGTTGTTGTGTAGATAAAGAGAACTGAAGGCTTGCCAACACGTGAGCACGAAACATATAACTGGCCGTGTGAAAAGCAAGGATATTCTAAATCAATTCCACAGAATTATAACGATTGCCCTTGCGCTTTATTTATTGTAATAGCAAATGCAAGACGTCCTGGAAATTGTAGTCTTTTGAATTCAAAAGGTAAATCTGATGGAATCATTGGAATGCGTGGAATCAATACATCTTCACCTTTAAACTTCCCCTTCAAAATTGTTGCTTCGATCAAATTGTTCATGACCTTTTTAACCGCTAATCTTGTCCCATTGCATAATCGTGGTTGATTTATATTTCGAAGCATAATAATGGGAGCACCCACTTTCAATTGTAAACGATGAGGTGGAAATCCGGGTAAATCTAAGGAATTCAAAAATTCTGTCGGATAATTAACAGCGTCGTCTTGATTCGTAACCGTGCCAACTGATTGATATGTTACAACCACGCCAGGAACATGGGTTAAAATGTCTGCATTCGTTTGACCAACGTCTTTATTCTTAGCGGCCAGTATAGCTCTTTCAGCCAACCAATTATGATTGCGATAATTTTCTGCAATATTTGGAAAAACACTTGACACCAATTCTTCTTTTGTTGGTGCAATATTACAAAAGTTATCTGTTAAAGTGATTAAGCCAGTTTCACGATCAACAGCAAGTTGACCATTGCCTATTGCCAACAGTTGCCTTGAAAATGTGTCGGCCGTTGGATCGTTTTGAATTTGTACTCGCACATTTGTAGTCAAATTCAGTATTTGTAAATGTCTCCATAAATAAGATGACTTCAAACATGCTTTTAATTCATCTGCTGGTGTTGAACGGGGAATCACAGGCAATTTTTGACGAAAATCACCAGCCAACAGAATCAAAGCGCCACCAAATATCTGTTGACCATTACTACGCAAGTCTTGCAATGTCCTGTCTAACACTTCCACTGATTTCTTATGGGCCATTGCACATTCATTCCACACTTTTAATTTGCATTGTTGCAGACTTTGTCCATTCCCGAATTTTTGGAAACATTACAGGTGGGATTTTCATTTACATTCATATTCAGTGGTAATTTAAGTGCAGAATGGGCTGTCCGACCACCATCTAATAACGTCGCTGCTATTCCAGATGATGCAAGTGCCAATGCTACATTACTCTGTGATCTTATAGTCGCTAATAGCAAGGAAATCAGAAATGTTTTGCCAGTTCCTCCTGGAGCGTCTAAAAAAAACATTCCTCCAGTTTCGTTTCGTACTGATTCCATTATGGTATCACATGCGTGTCTCTGTTCTGGATTCAATTTACGCAAATTCAAGTTTATAAATGTGGTCAACTCATTCAAATCATATTGTTTTTCACGGTTTATTTCTTGATTGAATGCATCATGCATTGGTCGATTTGGAGCTGCCAACCCCAATTGTGTCAATGCTTTATTTGCAATTACCAAACAAATATCTTCAATGATAGTCAATGATAGTCATTAAACATTTCAAGTGTAATCATTAAATAGTTATTTCCTGCAATTCGGCGCATTCGATGCAAAATGTTTTCGGTCATAAAATCCTTTAAATTTTCCCATAATTGCAGTGGATCAGATGGAAAACATGATGCAATAATAATAGCAAATAATGTTCGTATTTGATGAGGAGAACCTGTTGCTGATGCATCCCTAAGTGTCGCATCCCAGTGATTATCATCTTCCAGTAAATGCAATTCCTGACATGCTTGACGAAAAGTGTGACAGTGTGTAGCCGTTACCTCTTTTCAAACTCAAAAAAGATGTAGGCCCACGAACATAAATCAATAATAGACGCAAATAAAAACATTCAGCATGACTGGGATGCACTGTGTAGAGACGTCCAATGGAATCACTTTCAAAAATGCCAGCATAACCTTGAACTGGTCTTCCTTGCTTACGTCTATTCCATTTCTTTCCAGATGCATTCCAAGTGTAATATGTTGGTACTTGTGAATAAAGCAATGTTTTAGCAAATTAGCATCTAGATTATTGACTCGTAGATTTATTGATTTGCCATTATCATCCCTTGAGCGTCGGCGATACAATGGGTAACCATCTTTTCCATTAATTGTCTCGGAAATCAAATCTCTGGGATACCGCTTCGTGCATTTCCCACCTTTCATACATGGCCAATTAATATTTAGAACACCACATGGTCTATGAATCATACTTTTTGTAACAACATCAAATAAACCTGCATCCTGATCAGGAATTTCTGCTGAGATGATGTCATCTATTTGATCGCTTGTTATTTTGTTGACTAACCATACCAAAATATGGGCATGCGGTAATTCTCTCTTTTGCCATTCCACCGAATACATCCAACATCGAACTTCGCCGAAAACTTGATGTTAAACAATAAAATCTATCAATGACTTCAGCTTCTGTCTAAATACTCGTCCAGTTATGTCATGACGGTCTGTAGAAGATTGCCCTACAGATAAATATTGCTTGATTTCGTCCCATTGTGGATTACTTGTAAATGTAAATGTAATAAACAAATCTGGTCGACCATACAAACGAACATAGCAAATAGCATCTTGTGCATATTCATGCATGTGCCTTGGACTGCCTGTGTAACTTGCTGGTAAAATAACAACTTGTCCAACATTGGCAACATTTCCATCAGTATTGATTGCTTCGCGGAGATGTATATACTCTTCTGATCACAACTTCCGTTGATTGAATTGAATAAAGTTCAAACGCTCTGTTTCTATCTTTGCATACATGTCTACGACATATTGATGAAAGAGTCTCCGACATTTCAAAATATGATTTTCCTGGTTTTGTCGCATCATAATTCTATGTGCATAACCACAAACTTATGCAAACTGTAATCAATTGCGTGATTATATCTAAATTCAGCACCAACAACAACAAACAACATTAACGTAGATTTGTGCGGCACGCCTTTGAACATTTTGATTAATACTTGTCGGCCTACGATCTGAACCCGATCTTGCAACACGTTCCCTTGTATTTGCAATCTCTAGTTCTCGCTGCTCTTGCAATTGATTTTCCCTTTCGTTTGATCTATTTTGCGTTCTACGCGACCGACGTCCAATGTCAGCTATTGCTCTTCGTGGCATTTTTAGAAGAAACTAAACTAAAGATAATAAAGAACTTCAGTAATAAATTGATGAAATCCAGCAAATTCTGGACTCGAAAAGCTGAAAATGTGTCAAAATTCAATTAAAAATTGGCCAAAAAATCGAAATAATTTTTGTCTTACCGTTCGGAAGCGAAAATGAAACGTTCGAGATCGTCTGCACTCGAAAAGCTCCAAAAAGTGACGAAAAGACACGAAAATCTGCTGAAAATGTGACAAAATTCAATTAAAAACTGGCCAAAAAATCCAAGTAATTTTTAGCTCACTGATCGGACATTAAACAAAAAAAATTCACTAAATTTTTTAATTTTTTTCACAAAATATCAAATTTGTGATTATGTCGTTTGTAACAATCAGAACACTTGTTTAGCAAAACAATCGATTTTTATCTCAATTTTTATCGCAATTGAAAAGTAAAGTCCTCTCTCGACGAACAAAAGCCAAACTCTATAAGTCGCTCATAATTCCCGTCCTGCTATATGGTGCAGAGGCTTGGACGATGACAACAACCGATGAGTCGAGGTTGCGAGTTTTCGAGAGAAAAGTTCTGCGAAAGATTTATGGTCCTTTGCGCGTTGGCCACGGCGAATATCGCATTCGATGGAACGATGAGCTGTACGAGATATACGACGACATTGACATAGTTAAGCGAATTAAAAGACAGCGGCTACGCTGGCTAGGTCATGTTGTCCGGATGGATGAAAACACTCCGGCTCTGAAAGTATTCGACGCAGTACCCGCCGCGGGAAGCAGAGGAAGAGGAAGACCTCCACTCCGTTGGAAGGACCAAATGGAGAAGGACCTGGCTTCGCTTGGAATATCCAATTGGCGCCACGTAGCGAAGAAAAGAAACGACTGGCGCGCTATTGTTGACTCGGCTATAATCGCGTAAGCGGTGTCTACACCAGTAAAGAAGAAGAAGAATCATTGTTTTTTTTTTTAATTTTGTTTAACAAAATATTCAAATTAAAACAATGATTAGAACGAAAATTAATTTATTTTTATCAAAATACTCACCAAAAAATGCGAAGAAATTAATATTTTCAAAAATCGATTACGATAAGATCAATCACCAATGACGCCCAAAGAGAAAATAGAAATGATAACAAATTGCTATTTGCATCACTCCGTGCAATGGTCTCCAATACACAAACGACCAAAATGTACTCGTATTCAATAATAATGAATGCTGTATGCGATACAAAAAACGCCTGCGGCAAAAACACACTCACTTCACATACGCATCGCACACACATGCGTTATCGGATTTCAACCAAACTTCATATAAACCATATACTCGTATGGGCCACTGCCTACGTAAACGCACGACGCGTTTATGATTAGTTCGGCGACGTACATATACGGACTTATTTTTATATATATAGATAAAGATTTGTTAGAGTTTTTTTTTGTTAAAAATGTATGTAGAAGGTGTGCCAATTCACAATAGCTTTGCATAATAGTCATTCACAATAAATTTACCGAATCAGCCGTTCATATATCACTAGATTCTGCAATGGGTGCTCTCGTGCCCTTGTACGATATATTTCGGTATAGTATGTTTGCAATGTGCAATCTTGCAAGAGCAAGAGAATACCCCTTATATAATATTTTTTATACATACATATTGTTACAAAAAGTAGTATTAAGTTGTATTTGTATTACTATATGCATCCCTGATTATGAACAATAGCTGTAGGTATATGGAATAGCATTTGTCTTGTTGTAGACATCTGGCGCCGCGGCTGTCTGCGTGTCGAAACAATAGACATCTGGCGCCGCACTGTCTGCGTGTCGACTTAAACAATTGCTGAGTCTGGCGCCGCGGCTGTCTGCTTGCGTCTGGCGCCGTATAGCATTATGTTCTGGTAATTTCCAGACGCAATATTCTAGAAGGACACGTCGGCATCAGCGAGAAGTGCGTGGCTATATAAGCCGTGGCAGCGCCAACGTAATCAATCAGTGCTAAGAGTAAACTGCTATAGTGTAGACGAGTTGTGAAATAAAGAGTTGTTGAATTAAATTAAACAGTGTTGATTTTATTTGTCAATCCAGAGATACGAACCTAACAAAGTAAACTAGCAAGAGTAAATTCGTAACAATTGGTGTCAGAAGTGGGATTGTCAAATAATCCAAATTCAAGATGGTTAAATTCGGAGAATTGAGAATTCAGCAATTAAAAAAGGAACTGGAGGAGCGTAATTTGCCGATAAGCGGGCAAAAGGCGGATCTGAAGGCACGATTACGTGAAGCAATGGAAGCGGATGTAATTAATGTGGACGAGTTCGAATTTGTTGGGCCAGAAACTTCTACAAAGGTAGAAGAGAAAGTAGAAGAACAACGAACATCATCAAGTGTAGACATGAACACGTTGTTAGTGGCTATTAAGCAAATGGCAGAAAATGTAGTGCAAACAGAAAATCGTCTGGCACAGCAAATGGCAGAAAATGCAGTGCAAACAGAAAATCGTCTGGCACAGCAAATAGCCGAAAATGCAGTGCAGGCAGAAAATCGTCTGGCACAGCAAATAACGCAAATAGCTGAAAATACATCACAGTTAGAGTCTCGCTTTACACAACAAATAACTGAAAATAATACGCAGTTAGAAAAGCGTTTGGTACAATAGATTACAGAAAATAATACACAAGTGCAAGAGAAATTTTCAAAATTTGAAGACGAATTAAGCACAATAAAAAATGACGAAGAAAATTTAAGATCAGAATTTCTTCAACTGAGTAATCGTGTGCGAGAACTGCAACTACATGGCCCTGCACCATCAACAAATAATCAAAGATTGAAGGCACCCACATTCCATGGAAGTATTCCATTTCAATGGCCAATAATTGGAACGCAGCGGACAAGGTGGCGTCCTTGTTTGTATCATTGAAAGGACCTGCGACAGAAATCCTTCAGACTATTCCAGACTGTGAACGGGACAACTATGAGGCATTGATGAGTGCGATAGAAAGACGATATGGTAGTGAGCACCGGAAACAAATATACCAGATCGAACTGCAAAATAGGGGTCAGAAGATGAACGAGTCATTACAAGAGTTCGCAACTGAAATCGAACGACTGGCTCATTTGGCAAATGCAGATGCACCTGTGGAATACATTGAGAGGGTAAAAATTCAATGTTTCATAAATGGAATTCGTGATGTGGACACCAAACGCGCCACATATGCATTGCCAAAAAGAACGTTTGCTGAAACGGTTTCGCACGCCCTCACACAGGAAACAGCTTCCCTACTAAGTAAACCAGCACAAAAAGTACAAAGAGTTGAAATGGAACAACCGGCGCTGATGGAAGAAATATTGAAGACTCTGAAAACAATTGCTGCACCGCGAGTAAATACAACAGGAAGATGTTTCAACTGTGGAAAAGCGGGTCACTTTGCCCGAAATTGCAATATAAAAGTAAACCCATCAAAACGGAAACAACCAACAGATAACGAGGACGGAGCATCCACATCTCACAAGTCGTTAAACTAAAACGGAACAGTTCAAAGGGGCGTGAGCTGGTTCCTACAACTATTTGCCCCGCCATCTCGATATCACAAATAGGTCGCCATGACAACAATCTTACTATCAACGGCATCGTAAATGGACGACTGTCAACGCTTACTTTGGATACTGGTGCCACACATTCAATTATCCGACCGGATGTGGTGAGAGGAACGGTTGAACCATTAGTTGGTTGCAAGCTTCGAACGGCCACTGGAGAGGAAGCAGCTGTTGCTGGAAAAGTGTTCTGCGAAGTCATAATTGGTACCCTGGAAGTTAATCACACCTTCATCGTAGCAGAAATCACGGATGAAATTATAATGGGAATAGATTTCATGATTGATCACGGGGTTACTTTGGATTTAAACAAGCAAATGCTGTTTTGCCAGAACATGGATAAACACCGGATATGTGACCAACGTTGAAAGTAAGAGGGTGATTGTCGATGATAATCAGAGTATTCCACCAAAATCTGAGGCGATTGTATGGGCTAAAGTGAATGGAGGAGGTGGGACTGAAGAGTTGTGGATTGTGGAACCAACAAAAATAGATACACCCATATTGGTAGGAAGAACGCTTGTGAAAACTAGAGAAGACGCCACCATTCCGGTCAGAGTAGTGAATGAATTCAACACGCCTATAAGTCTGAAGAAAGGAGCAGTAATTGGACAGTGCCAGAATATAAGTGCAATAGCACGATGCGAACGGTCACAACAGAAACCTACTATTGAACCACAACAGATAAGTCCTACACTCCTAAATAATTTGCTGAACGAACTGCATGGAAATGAAAAATTAAAAGCAGAAAATCTATTAGAAAAATACGCATCCATATTTGCAAACGAAGGAAACACAGGAAGAACCGGCATTGTCAAACATCGCATAAATACCGGAGACGCTAAACCAATCCGACAAGCTCCGCGTACGGTTCCACTAGCAAAACGTGAGGATGCTAACAAAATTATTGAAGACATGCACAAAAACGGTGTAATCGAACCTTCAATAAGTCCATGGAGCTCACCTATCGTCTTAGTTAAAAAGAAAGATGGTAGCACCCGTTTCTGCGTAGATTATAGGAAGTTGAATGATGTCACAAAGAAAGACAGTTATCCTCTACCAAGAATCGACGATACATTAGACACCTTGTCTGGAGCGAAATGGTTTTCTACATTAGATCTACAAAGTGGATATTGGCAAGTCGAGATCGATGAATGTGACCGTGAAAAGACCGCTTTCAGTATGGGCGACGGGTTATGGGAATTCTCTGTGATGCCATTTGGGTTATGTAATGCGCCTGCAACGTTCGAGCGACTGATGGAACATCTGTTAAAAGGACTCAACTGGAAGACATGTTTGGTGTATCTTGATGACATTATCATCATGGGAAAAAGTTTGATGATCATCTGAAAAATCTAGAGGAAGTCTTTCAGCGAATAGCATCAGCCGGATTACGCTTGAATCCCAAAAAGTGTTCATTATGGAAGAAGCAGGTCACATATCTCGGACATAAAGTGTCAACTGAGGGGATTCACACCGAGGAGGAAAAAAAAAAGCAGTTAAAGATTGGCCTCGACCCACCAACATACATGAACTCCGCAGCTTCCTCGGCTTATGCACGTATTACCGCCGTTTTGTACCTGGATTTGCGAACGTGGCTAGAAGTTTACATGATTTAACAAAGAAGAATCGCCCGTTTGTATGGCAGTTGGAACAAGAAAAAGCGTTTGAGCAGCTGAAAGAACTACTTTGTACGGCACCGATGTTAGCTTATCCAATACCTGGAAAGAAATTCATCCTGGATACAGATGCGAGCGCTTATGGAATTGGAGGTGTCCTGTCTCAGCTCATCGACGGGCAAGAAAGAGTAATTGGGTATTACAGCATAGTGCTCGGGAAACCAGAGAAAAACTACTGTGTGACGCGAAAAGAACTACTAGCTGTGGTGGAATGTGTAAAACATTTCCACAAGTATTTGTATGGACAACGATTCTTGCTGAGGACTGATCATGCAGCATTAAAATGGTTATTACAGTTTAGGAATCCGGAAGGCCAAATTGCACGATGGATCGAAAGATTACAGAATTACGACTTCGAAACGGAACATCGAAAGGGGATTCACCACAAAAATGCGGATGCATTGGAATGTAAACATTGCTCCAAATCAGAAGGAAAAGAAGGTATAATCGACGTGCGATTACTGAATATAGAACCTGAAGATGATTGGACTGCTCACCGCATCAGAATCAATCAGCTGGAGGACCCTGATCTTGCAAAGCTGATAATAGCCAAAGAAAATGGGGTACGACCACCAAAGGAACAAATAAGTAGCGAGAGTCCAACGGCAAAAGCATATTGGGCCCAATGGAACAGCATAAACCTCGTTAATGGATACTTTCATCGTACCTGGGAAAGCGAAGATGGCAAACAGTCTCGTCTGCTGATCATAGTACCGAAGTCCATGATCCCGAAAGTATTGAAAGAATATCACAATGGACCTAGTGGAGGGCACCTTGGAATTACAAAAACTATAGAGAAGATTAAACAACGGTTCTACTGGATCGGTTGTCGAGATTCCATAGCAGAATGGATAAGTAATTGCGTAGAGTGCATGGCAGCTAAAGGTCCTAAAGCCAAAAGTCGCGGTAGGCTACAACAGTACAACGTGGGATCACCATTTGAACGAGTCGCAATGGATGTTGCAGGTCCGTTCCCAACCAGTACGGCCGGAAACAAATATCTACTGGTTGTCATGGACTATTTCAGTAAATGGCCAGAATATATGCCTTACCAAACCAAGAAGCAAAGACAGTAGCCGAAGCGTTTGTGGAAAATTGGATAACAAGGTTCGGAGTGCCCGTCGAATTACACTCAGATCAAGGCAGGAATTTCGAATCTTCCATTTTCCAAGAAGTCTGTACATTATTGGGCATCCACAAGACACGGACAACAGCGTTACACCCACAATCAGATGGGATGGTAGAGAGATTCAATCGAACGCTCGAAGAACATCTGCGGAAAATCGTCGATAAAGATCAACGGAATTGGGACAAGTGCATCCAGATGTTCCTGCTGGCGTATCGTTCAGCGAAGCACGAGACAACTGGTTACACGCCAGCAAAGATTATTTTCGGATCTGATCTGCGACTCCCTGCTGATCTTAAGTATGGAACGAATCCTACAGCTGTAACAAATGATGGAGATTATTGTTCTGCCTTAAAGGAAGAAATGAATGAATTGCATCTAATGGTAAGACAGCATACGCATCTGATGAGCAATAAGATGAAGGACCGGTTCGATCAAGCGGCAAATTCAAAAGGTTTCGAAGAAGGTGATCTGGTCCTGTTGTACAATCCACTTCGAAAGAAAGGCTTGTCCCCGAAACTGCAGACAGCCTGGGAAGGACCCTATATGGTGATGAAACGACTTAATGACGTGGTATACCGCATACAAAGAAATGGAAAAGCACGATGTAAAATGAAAGTAGTACATTTGGAGAGGCTCGCCCCATTTGGTTCAAGAGGATTTGTGCCTAATCGGGACGATTAGGCTTTAGTGGAGGGCAGTGTTACAAAAAGTAGTATTAAGATGTATTTGTATTGCTATATGCATCCCTTATTATGAACAATAGCTGTAGGTATATGGAATAGCATTTGTCTTGTTGTAGACATCTGGCGCCGCGGCTGTCTGCTTGTCGAAACAATAGACATCTGGCGCCGCACTGTCTGCTTGTCTACTTCAACAATTGCTGAGTCTGGCGCCGCGGCTGTCTGCTTGCGTCTGGCGCCGTATAGCATTATGTTCTGGTAATTTCCAGACGCAATATTCTAGAAGGACACGTCGGCATCAGCGAGAAGTGCGTGGCTATATAAGCCGTGGCAGCGCCAACGTAATCAATCAGTGCTAAGAGTAAACTGCTATACTGTAGACGAGTTGTGAAATAAAGAGTTGTTGAATTAAATTAAACAGTGTTGATTTTATTTGTCAATCCAGAGATACGAACCTAACAAAGTAAACTAGCAAGAGTAAATTCGTAACAATATGTATATATATTATTATATAATATTACTAATACATGTTTATAATATTACTTATTAGCTTAATAAATTTAAAAAAGAAAATATCCATATGCAGGGATAGAAGAATTTTTGCGAAAAAGAGGAATTTCAGCGAATTGCCTTATTAGCACATGGCAGTGCTCCATTTCGTCGTAATTTTTGGTAAGGTTTGAGGTTCCGCTAAAAGTGTAAAATGTGGCTTGATTTAAGAATTTATAGTGTAATTTAATTAATTTGAAGTGAAAAATGTGAATAAAGTGTGTTTAATGTGGTGAAATAGCTTCTTGAAATGTTCGAATTTTGAGAGTTTTTGAACTTTAAGGTCGAATATCTCGTAAACTAAGCGTTTGCGGTACCTATGCTTCCTTTTTCCAACGGTACCTTCAAATCGCGGCACCAAAGAAATCGGAATTGTGCCCTGTCCAACATCGTGGTGTTTACAGTGCTTTTGTGTCGAAATTCTTTCTGCAATAATAATGAAAGATACATTTTTCTATTACGTATTTCTAATTTTTGTCGATTATCGTTCAGCCTCGAATATCGATAAATCGAAAACGATCAGTGCATGAATCAATAATGCCCATTCGAATTTATAAGAGTGGTGCCATATTTCGTACATAATCTTGTCATAATTGTTTTGTTGTGAGGTTTTTCATCTTTTTTTATCAAAAAAAAAAATATAAAAATGAATAAAAATCAACTGCGCCGGTGTTACTGCTGCAAAAACATCAATATAAATGTGTAAATTTATGATTGAAAGTACACCCTACTCTTTTTTTTACACAGTAGTTACGTTCCTTAGAAAGCCGTGTAAAAAAGAAGCGTTTCCTATAGTAAAATGGGGGATACATTCCATGTCATCTGAAAATCGTGTAAGAGAACATTAAAACTTAAAATACAGAATTCATACAGGTGAAAAATTGATAGAGCAAGCAAAAAACAAAAGAAATCTGTTAATTCAGAAATAAGAAAAGAAAAATTATAATGGAAATAAAGAAAAAAATATTGACATGGCTACATAATTATTCGTCGCTACTTGATAATAAGGGCAATTGTTTGCGCCGAACTGGACTAAAGTCGGTATCATTACTGGAAATATCCATCAAATTATCCAATGGTGACTTTCAACAGATTTCCGTATTTCATTCTATTTTTCTTAATGATCCTGATAGAAGCTTCGTTTAAGCCAAAATCCTTGCCCACAGATGTTGAACCTTCACCTATTGCCAGACAGTTGAAGAATTTTAATTTTACTTCCAAAGAAATGGCTTGCCTTTTACGAATCATTGAAATTTTGGACATTTTGTTGACTGTATTAAGGCAAACATTTTATTTTTAAATCTTAACTAAAAATTTATAGATAAAATACCGTTTTCACTTATTCAGGTCATAAATGTTCAAATCTATTGATAGCACGAGTATTTGATAAAATATTGCGAGCTAATAAACTTTAAAAACTTTAATTACCCAAATTTTTTATAAATATTGTTACAAAAGTAGTATTAAGTTGTATTTGTATTACTATATGCATCCCTGATTATGAACAATAGCTGTAGGTATATGGAATAGCATTTGTCTTGTTGTAGACATCTGGCGCCACAGCTGTCTGCTTGTCGAAACAATAGACATCTGGCGCCGCACTGTCTGCTTGTCTAGTTAAACAATTGCTGAGTCTGGCGCCGCGACTGTCTGCTTGCGTATGGCGCCGTATAGCCGTATGTTCTGGTAATTTCCAGACGCGATATTCTAGAAGGACACGTCGGCATCAGCGAGAAGTGCGTGGCTATATAAGCCGTGGCAGCGCCAACGTAATCAATCAGTGCTAAGAGTAAACTGCTATAGTGTAGACGAGTTGTGAAATAAAGAGTTGTTGAATTAAATTAAACAGTGTTGATTTTATTTGTCAATCCAGAGATACGAACCTAACAAAGTAAACTAGCAAGAGTAAATTCGTAACAATTGGTGTCAGAAGTGGGATTGTCAAATAATCCAAATTCAAGATGGTTAAATTCGGAGAATTGAGAATTCAGCAATTAAAAAAAGAACTGGAGGAGCGTAATTTGCCGATAAGCGGGCAAAAGGCGGATCTGCAGGCACGATTACGTGAAGCAATGGAAGCGGATGGAATTAATGTGGACGAGTTCGAATTTAATGGGCCAGAAACTTCTACAAAGGTAGAAGAAAAAGTAGAAGAACAACGAACATCATCAAGTGCAGACACGAACATGCTGTTAGTGGCTATTAAGCAAATAATAGCTGAAAATATATTACAAATAACAGAAAATGTAGTGCAAACAGAAAATCGTTTGGCACAGCAAATGACGCAAATAGCTGAAAATACATCACAGTTAGAGTCTCGCCTTACACAACAGATTACGGAAAATACTACGCAACTACAAAAACAAGTGCAAGAGAAATTTTCAAAATTTGAAGACGAATTAAGCACAATAAAAAATGACGAAGAAAATTTAAGATCAGAATTTCTTCAACTGAGTAATCGTGTGCGAGAACTGCAACTACATGGCCCTGCACCATCAACAAATAATCAAAGATTGAAGGCACCCACATTCGATGGAAGTATTCCATTTCAAATTTTCAAACTTCAGTTTGAAAAGACAGCGATGGCCAATAACTGGAATACAGCGGACAAAGTGGCGTCCTTGTTTGTATCATTGAAAGGACCTGCGGCAGAAATCCTTCAGACTATTCCAGACTGTGAACGGGACAACTATGAGGCATTGATGAGTGCGATAGAAAGACGATATGGCAGTGAGCACCGGAAACAAATATACCAGATCGAACTGCAAAATAGGGGTCAGAAAATGAACGAGTCATTGCAAGAGTTCGCAACTGAAATAGAACGACTGGCTCATTTGGCAAATGCAGATGCACCTGTGGATTACATTGAGAGGGTAAAAATTCAATGTTTCATAAATGGAATTCGTGATGTGGACACCAAACGCGCCACATATGCATTGCCAAAAAGAACGTTCGCTGAAACGGTTTCGCACGCCCTCACACAGGAAACAGCTTCCCTACTAAGTAAACCAGCACACAAAGTACAGAGGGTTGAAATGGAACAACCGGCGCTGATGGAAGAAATGTTGAAGACTCTGAAGGCAATTGCTGCACCGCGAGTAAATACAACAGGAAGATGTTTCAACTGTGGAAAAGCGGGTCACTTTGCCCGAAATTGCAATATAAAGGTAAACCCATCAAAACGGAAACAACCAACAGATAACGAGGACGGAGCATCCACATCTCACAAGTCGTTAAACTAAAACGGAACAGTTCAAAGGGGCGTGAGCTGGTTCCCACAACTATTTGCCCCGCCATCTCGATATCACAAATAGGTCGCCATGACAACAATCTTACTATCAACGGCATCGTAAATGGACGACTGTCAACCCTTACTTTGGATACTGGTGCCACACATTCAATTATCCGACCGGATGTGGTAAGAGGAACGGTTGAACCATTAGTCGGTTGCAAGCTTCGAACGGCCACCGGGGAGGAAGCAGCTGTCGCGGGAAAAGTGTTTTGCGAAGTGATGATTGGTACCCTGGAAGTTAATCACACCTTCATCGTAGCAGAAATCACGGATGAAATTATAATGGGAGTAGATTTCATGATTGATCACGGGGTTACTTTGGATTTAAACAAGCAAATGCTGTTTTGCCAGAACATGGAGATGCCTATAAACACCGGATATGTGACCAACGTTGAAAGTAAGAGGGTGATTGTCGATGATAATCAGAGTATTCCACCAAAATCTGAGGCGATTGTATGGGCTAAAGTGAATGTAGGAGGTGGGACTGAAGAGTTGTGGATTGTGGAACCAACAAAAATAGATACACCCATATTGGTAGGAAGAACGCTTGTGAAAACTAGAGAAGACGCCACCATTCCGGTCAGAGTAGTGAATGAATTCAACACGCCTATAAGTCTGAAGAAAGGAGCAGTAATTGGACAGTGCCAGAATATAAGTGCAATAGCACGATGCGAACGGTCAGAACAGAAACCTACTATTGAGCCACAGCAGATAAGTCCTACACTCCTAAATAATTTACTGAACGAACTGCATGGAAATGAAAAATTAAAAGCAGAAAAACTATTAGAAAAATACGCATCCATATTTGCAAACGAAGGAAATACAGGAAGAACCGGCATTGTCAAACATCGCATAAATACTGGAGACGCTAAACCAATCCGACAAGCTCCGCGTAGGGTTCCACTAGCAAAACGTGAGGATGCTAACAAAATTATTGAAGACATGCACAAAAACGGTGTAATCGAACCTTCAATAAGTCCATGGAGCTCACCTATCGTCTTAGTTAAAAAGAAAGATGGTAGCACCCGTTTCTGCGTAGATTATAGGAAGTTGAATGATGTCACAAAGAAAGACAGTTATCCTCTACCAAGAATCGACGATACATTAGACACCTTGTCTGGAGCGAAATGGTTTTCTACATTAGATCTACAAAGTGGATATTGGCAAGTCGAGATCGATGAATGTGACCGTGAAAAGACCGCTTTCAGTATGGGCGACGGGTTATGGGAATTCTCTGTGATGCCATTTGGGTTATGTAATGCGCCTGCAACGTTCGAGCGACTGATGGAACATCTGTTAAAAGGACTCAACTGGAAGACATGTTTGGTGTATCTTGATGACATTATCATCATGGGAAAAAGTTTTGATGATCATCTGAAAAATCTAGAGGAAGTCCTTCAGCGAATAGCATCAGCCGGATTACGCTTGAATCCCAAAAAGTGTTCATTATGGAAGAAGCAGGTCACATATCTCGGACATAAAGTGTCAACTGAGGGGATTCACACCGAGGAAGGAAAAATAAAAGCAGTTAAAGATTGGCCTCGACCCACCAACATTCATGAACTCCGCAGCTTCCTCGGCTTATGCACGTATTACCGCCGTTTTGTACCTGGATTTGCGAACGTGGCTAGAAGTTTACATGATTTAACAAAGAAGAATCGCCCGTTTGTATGGCAGTTGGAACAAGAAAAAGCGTTTGAGCAGCTTAAAGAACTACTTTGTACGGCGCCGATGTTAGCTTATCCAATACCTGGAAAGAAATTCATCCTGGATACAGATGCGAGCGCTTATGGAATTGGAGGTGTCCTGTCTCAGCTCATCGACGGGCAAGAAAGAGTAATTGGGTATTACAGCAGAGTGCTCGGGAAACCAGAGAAAAACTACTGTGTGACGCGAAAAGAACTACTAGCTGTGGTGGAATGTGTAAAACATTTCCACAAGTATTTGTATGGACAGCGATTCTTGCTGAGGACTGATCATGCAGCATTAAAATGGTTATTACAGTTTAAGAATCCGGAAGGCCAAATTGCACGATGGATCGAAAGATTACAGAATTACGACTTCGAAACGGAACATCGAAAGGGGATTCACCACAAAAATGCGGATCATTATCACGTCGCCCTTGACCACTGGAATGTAAACATTGCTCCAAATCAGAAGGAAAAGAAGGTATAATCGACGTGCGATTACTGAATATAGAACCTGAAGATGATTGGACTCCTCACCGCATCAGAATCAATCAGCTGGAGGACCCTGATCTTGCAAAGCTGATAATAGCCAAAGAAAATGGGGTACGACCACCAAAGGAACAAATAAGTAGCGAGAGTCCAACGGCAAAAGCATATTGGGCCCAATGGAACAGCATAAACCTCGTTAATGGATACCTTCATCGTACCTGGGAAAGCGAAGATGGCAAGCAGTCTCGTCTGCTGATCATAGTACCGAAGTCCATGATCCCGAAAGTATTGAAAGAATATCACAATGGACCTAGTGGAGGGCACCTTGGAATTACAAAAACTATAGAGAAGATTAAACAACGGTTCTACTGGATCGGTTGTCGAGATTCCATAGCAGAATGGATAAGTAATTGCGTAGAGTGCATGGCAGCTAAAGGTCCTAAAGCCAAAAGTCGCGGTAGGCTGCAACAGTACAACGTGGGATCACCATTTGAACGAGTCGCAATGGATGTTGCAGGTCCGTTCCCAACCAGTACGGCCGAAAACAAATATCTACTGGTTGTCATGGACTATTTCAGTAAATGGCCAGAAGTATATGCCTTACCAAACCAGGAAGCGAAGACCGTAGCCGAAGCGTTTGTAGAAAATTGGATAACAAGGTTCGAAGTGCCCGTCGAATTACACTCAGATCAAGGCAGGAATTTCGAATCTTCCATTTTCCAAGAAGTCTGTACATTATTGGGCATCCACAAGACACGGACAACAGCGTTACACCCACAATCAGATGGGATGGTAGAGAGATTCAACCGAACGCTCGAAGAACATCTGCGGAAAATCGTTGATAAAGATCAACGGAATTGGGACAAGTGCATCCAGATGTTCCTGCTGGCGTATCGTTCAGCGAAGCACGAGACAACTGGTTACACGCCAGCAAAGATTATTTTCGGATCTGATCTGCGACTCCCTGCTGATCTTAAGTTTGGAACGAATCCTACAGCTGTAAGGAATGATGGAGATTATTGTTCTGCCTTAAAGGAAGAAATGAATGAATTGCATCTAATGGTAAGACAGCATACGCATCTGATGAGCAATAAGATGAAGGACCGGTTCGATCAAGCGGCAAATTCAAAAGGTTTTGAAGAAGGTGATCTGGTCCTGTTGTACAATCCACTTCGAAAGAAAGGCTTGTCCCCGAAACTGCAGACAGCCTGGGAAGGACCCTATATGGTGATGAAACGACTTAATGACGTGGTATACCGCATACAAAGAAATGGAAAAGCACGATGTAAAATGAAAGTAGTACATTTGGAGAGGCTCGCCCCATTTGGTTCAAGGGGATTTGTGCCTAATCGGGACGATTAGGCTTTAGTGGAGGGCAGTGTTACAAAAGTAGTATTAAGTTGTATTTGTATTACTATATGCATCCCTGATTATGAACAATAGCTGTAGGTATATGGAATAGCATTTGTCTTGTTGTAGACATCTGGCGCCACAGCTGTCTGCTTGTCGAAACAATAGACATCTGGCGCCGCACTGTCTGCTTGTCTAGTTAAACAATTGCTGAGTCTGGCGCCGCGACTGTCTGCTTGCGTCTGGCGCCGTATAGCCGTATGTTCTGGTAATTTCCAGACGCGATATTCTAGAAGGACACGTCGGCATCAGCGAGAAGTGCGTGGCTATATAAGCCGTGGCAGCGCCAACGTAATCAATCAGTGCTAAGAGTAAACTGCTATAGTGTAGACGAGTTGTGAAATAAAGAGTTGTTGAATTAAATTAAACAGTGTTGATTTTATTTGTCAATCCAGAGATACGAACCTAACAAAGTAAACTAGCAAGAGTAAATTCGTAACAATATCAAACGAACAAAATGTGTAGGTAAGAGTTATCGAATAAGGCGATTTCGCAGTTACTACTGTGTACAGTAGAATCCCGATTATCCAGATCAAATAAAACCAGGGGTATTCCGTATAATCGAAAATCCGGATAATCGATTTCAAAGCAAATCAAACAATATTTAAATTACATATAATAAAGTTTTATTATGTAATAAGTTTAACAAGTGTAGTTCAGATAATATGTACGATATATAAAAACCGACCTATAACAATAAATAATGTATTACATAATGCCTATGTAGTTTAAAATTTTGGGTGGAAATAACTTGTTATTGGTCTTTGACGTAAAGAATCACATCGTTTCATTGCGGCCAAGCCCCTGATGCATTTCAGTTGTAACAACTAAATGGGATTTGATTAATTTTAGAGCCGAGACGAATGAGTCCGGATATACGGATAATCGATGTTCGGAAAATCGGGATTCTATTGTATGTTCATTTTAGCAATGTTGCCAAGTGTGGTAAAACAAACATAATTACAAGACAGTGAATTTGAAAACGTACCAGATTAAAATTTTTTTGTCAATTTTTTTTTTTAACCGTGTAACTTCAAATCCGTGTAAAAAGAAACCATGTAAAAAAGAGTTGGGTGTATATTTTTAACATGATAAAAAAAGTTTAAGTGAATGATGGAAAGTATACGTTTAACACCGCGAAAGATGGGATTTTTTTATTAAAAACTAAAAAAATTGTTTTTAAAAACACGTGCTTTACATATATTCTTAAAGTAGGATTAAAAACAAGTATATTAAGACATTTCCCGTCAAAATTGGTCCATATTTTCAGAAAAGCCGCTCTGTGAACATTTACCCTTCAATTGTTTAGAACTTAGAAGTGACCTTTTTGAACGACAGCAAATGCGTCCATAATAATGGGGGCATCAAAATTTTTGGCTAATTCTGACTCCTGAAATCCTGCCTAGGTACGATTCCGATTACTTTGGCAGAGAGATAAATAAACGAATTTCCGTATAAATGGTGTACGGATAAGGGAGCTTCTCCAGTGGAGGAAAATGCAGAAATAATGTTGCTAACAATTATATTTTTTTTAAATTTTCCCGATTAAAAATTGAAAAGTTTGCACTACTAACACATGAGGGAGATTATTTTGCTCTTGCAAGATTGCAGATTGCAAAAATCCTATATCGAAATATACAAGAGCACGAGAGCACCCATTGCAGAATCTAGTGATATATAAACAGCTTATTTGGTCAATTTATTGTAAATGACTATTGTGAATTGGCGCATCTTCTGCATTCATTATTAACAAATAAAACTGTAACAAATCTTTATTTTTTAAATAGAAACTATAAAATCTATTTAAAATTTACCTTCCTCAACAATAGGGGTATTCTCTTGCTCTTGCAAAACCCTTGCACGGTGGAAGTATTGCATATTTTTCCACCTAATACAACGGCACAACATTCTGCACACGCAGAAAAATATTTGCAAGGGCTGTAAAATATGTCAGACCAAAACCCATGCATATTTGCGTGCAATGTCACGCAAAAATATAATTGCAACCCCGCTTTAGCTGTCATTTTACATAAAGACATATTACATCGTTAAATTATTGAGGAAGATAAGTTGTAAGTAGATGTTAAAATTTCTTTTTAAATTCTAAAGAATTTTTACAGTTTTCCACAAATATGAACACTGAAGTTGCGCCCCCAGCGAAGCGGAAAAGGCAGCAGCCAAACAAGAAGTGGAAGGAGAGTGAGGTGCACTCTATAATAGAGTTTTTAATGGAAGAGGCGGAATTTGAGGTAAGTTAATACGTTTTTTTTTTTTAATTTTTTATTTAATTCGGTTTTCTATTATTTCAGGCTCCAACTGCGCAGTTGTTTTATAAACGATGTTTACATAAATCGCAGTTGGATGTCTCATGGGATCTGGTGCAGTGGAAGGTCCGACATTTGAAGGCGCAGCACCGTAAAGCCAATGACTGGATCGCGTCTACGGGCACAGTATATACAGTAGATAACCTTTTGCGTGGTAGCTTTCATGGGGGTGAATAGCGGCCATCTTGGATTATCAGTGGTAGCAACCTGTAGCAACGCAGTGATGTATAAATTAAGGTACTAAATACTTAGCAAATTTATTTTATTAAATAAAAAAAACTATAAATATTGTTGCTTAATATAAAAGAAAATTATTTATTAATGTTATATATTTACCAATAGGTGATTTAAATGCCATAGTGTGCAATATTTCGGCCATAAAAATATCATTTACTGATATTCAGATATTCTTTTTGTAGTGAGTTCTTAATAATAAAATGTAGTCCTGTTTTCAGATTTCTCGGTGGTGAGTTTTCTTCTGAATGTATTTGTTTACATTTGACCGACGAAAAACATAAAAGGTGCAGCTTTCAATATTCGAACATTAAAATAAATCAAAACAAATTTTATTTTGTATAAAGTTACTAAATATTTTATTGAAAGGTTAATAATTGGAGTGAACATAGGTTTTATACAATAAAAAATGTCCGTTGAACCAGATATCGCCAATGAAGCGGTACTTAAAAGAAGTGAAAAAACACGGAAAACATACCCATCGTGCGGAGCTATAATTGGAATCAAGGAATTAATTACTCAAAATTATTTGAGTCGTGTGTTAATACGGGGTTTCAAGCTACTAATCTTGTGTTGGCAATAAAAGAAATCAATCTAATGGTAATGTAACCATTTTTTTGTGGAAAAGTTTAAGTATTTTAAAATATTCTTATCTTGATTGTAGGCAGCAGCCATTGAAACCTGAAGAAGCCGATTAGCATGAAACGGATGCATTCATTAGACGAAGACATAGCTGTACAATATTCCTTGGATTCACATCACATTCGTCACCAGAAGATCTATATATATATTTGATCAAAGACTGTTATCTTGTTTTAGATTATTTAATTTATTAGCATATGTATTTCTCATATACTCTTTATTCCAACGAAATTAAACAAATTTTATTAACATTATAAATATTTTTAATAATTTATTTTTTAATCTTTAAGTTTTGCATATTCCACACCACCCCTGAGGTTTGCAATAAGGCGCGTTACCGACTTTTTTTAGGTGTTCGGTTGCCCGGTAGGCCTATTTTCACCTTTACGACTTAAAATAAACATAATTAATAATTTACATAAAAATTTAAATAAAAATATTGCACAAAATGTTTAATAAGATTTTTAAGCTCCCACAATAGATGCATCAAAAATCTTATAAATCATATATTAAATATATTAAAATACAGAAACTAACTTTAAAAGGAACGGTCTTAGCAAACCTTGAAATGTTTGCCAAGAACTATCCTGAACTATCCTTTCAAGGGTATTGAAAGAAAATATCTCTAAATCTCTACCCTGCAGAGATTCACAATTGTCACGTGTCACAAATTTGACATGTCTAAGGCCCCAAGATTGGCGGAAAAGGTCAGAAAACATAGAAGGAGTTGTTCTGGCGTTTAATCCTCCCCCTTTCCTAATCTGTCCGAAGTAGTGTTCCAGTTCGTCTTGGCAAAGTCTTCTTGTCTTAATATATTCAAATCCCTCCCGGGACAATATGCGCCACAATCGTCTTAAACTGCGAATGTTAAGAAGCCAACCTCTAATAAACGAAAATGTATTTGTGATATCTCGACCAAACATATCACAAACAGTGATAGAGTTAAGTGCTTCTTCGGCTTTTACTAAAAAATTCATTTGATCTGAGCTGCCCGAAAAGGGTTCACCATATTTTTTTAATGCCCCGAGGTATTTACTATTACAAATATTGAAGAGTTGGTCGAAAAACAATACAAACTCCGCGGTATTTAAAAAAGTTTGGGACTGAGATGTATTTAAGTGACCCGTTGTATACATCGCTAACATTGCGCTAGCAACTGTATTGCTAAAGACTTGGGCAGCTAAACGTACATTCATTTTTTGAAAAGTACTGGGCTTTAAATGTGCGGAAGTCAATTTTGGCGCACATCGAATATCACGATGTGAATCCTGTTCATGGAAATGAACTATATCTTTCCAATCTACAGAACGCCCACGAAATTGTATATGGTTTCTGAAGTTTTCTATACAATTTCTCGTACTCTTTAACAGGTGAGGAGAATCATAAAAGAATATGATTTCTTCACCATTAACTTCAAAATAGGGCCTATCATTTGTAATCCCCACTACCTTAGCAAAATTAACAAAATTGGATCCTTGATCACAGACTAATTGACAGGTATGAAGACCTATTCCCTGGAGTTTCTCAATCACTTCAAAAACATACTTCCGAACCACATCCCCTTTACAAGAATTATGGACGAAAAAGTATGCAACTGGTTGAGACCTTGAGCCATTACTGTAAAAACACTGTTGGCTATCCTGGACGTGCGATTTTCATCCCCATAGTCCTCCAATCCTACTATAAAATCCCTATACCTATCATATTTCAAATGAGTTTTCAATGACATTTCATCACAACACGATGAAATGTATTTCTCCTCATTACTAAAGCCTCGGCTACGCAACTCCAGGGACTCCAGGGGAGAGCTGCAAAATGAGCATCCAGGATTTCTTGGCCAACCTTTTATAAATTTTGAAAAGGTGGTTGTAGAAGGCCAATGAAAAAGGGGTCGCAAATATCTATAGGCCAAAGGAGATGTGAATTTTACTCCAAGGGCTATAGTCTTCATATTTTTGCTTTATCTGCGACCTGAAGGGTTACGAGAAGTATTTTTTACACTATTTCGGACACATATTGCGAGATGTGGTGGTAATTTGCCACAAATCTCATCAATTTGGGGATGAATATGGTTTTGATTAATTAAATAATCTTTTTGAGCCTTTAGCTCTAATATCTCCTGCTATTTTTCTTTGATTAATTTCATTAATAATGAAATTTGATTCATCGCATTGTCAAGTTGTTCTTGGCAATTTCGATGACTGAAGGATCCATCGCAGAAATATGATTCGGTTTGGGTCCCCTGACATCGAACCCCAAAAGGAATCACTTCTGCCCTAGCTTTTTCTGTTTCCCTAAAATAAACAAAACCCTCCTCCTGAGCAGCAAAATCCTCAGGTCCAAATCGAATTACCCCGTCATCTGCGTCCGTCTGTTCGACTAAGCTACCTATTCCAACCCCTAAATTATTTTTGGTAATTCCATCTACTGTGGGTGCGTACAAATTACTATCGGGGACTGCCCCTTTACTTAACTTTAATTTGTTCATCATCCGGAACGAGAAATGGCGCTGGCAGGCGAATAGCTCCTTCTTTGGGGTGTCTGTTACCCCCAAAAGTTGCATCCATCTTCCTCGTCTATAAAAATTTTCATAAATTTAACAAAAGAATATGCAAGCAAAATGGTTAGTATAAAACAAATAAATCTTGGTTAGTTTTTTTTTTAAATAAAAATTAAAATGGTACAAAAAAAAAAAAATTAAAACGCATGAAAAGCATTAAATTGGTTAGTTTTTTTAAATAAAAATTAAAATGGTGCAAAAAAAATTAAAACGCATGAAATTTTTAATAAACTATTTATAAGAAAAAACGTATCTTTTAAAAACTATCATATTATCTATGACTAATTTTTAAGGTTTAACAAAATGAATTACCTTAAGTAATTAATACTATTTATGATATTGATAATTTAAAAGTAACACGTAGTCATATTTTGTATAACAACGCTCTTATAAGTTAATATAATATTTACTTAATGAATTATATTTATATTAAACACTTTCGTAACAAATATTTTGAAAGCCATTTGTTCTTTAACCTAATTAAAACTAATATAGTTTTCAGTATACTTAAAAAAAGTTCTTAACTAAAATTGTATTCCGTAGGCCATCCCGAAAAAAAACATAACCACTTCTCTTGGGTACTTTGTATTGGTGGAAAGGCCGCCTGTAGATAATACACATGTGGCAAGAAAAAGATAAATAAAAGAATGAATAAAAGAGATATTATGCATTTTTATAATGCAAACTTTTATGTATGCACAAGAACTAACTAATTAAGGGGCTATACCAGTGTGACACTTTCAAAAAATCGGTTTCTTTCATTTTTTTTTTTTTTTGATAGTTTAAACGACATTTTAAAAATTGCTGACATCATAACTCAACAAGATATTGACCAATCGACTTCAAATTGAAACTGAGTATTCTATAGTATATTACGCCATTTTGTTAAATTTTTATACAAAAATTTTAGGTCATTATACAGGAAATACCTTATACTTTAATAACCTTTTAGAAATTTTGTGTATCAACTACTCATTCGACCGAAATCATGTCAGAAGTTGGGGAACTTTTTTGGCACCTCCGAAGACAGCACAAAAAAACTAAAAATATAGCCGAAAATATTCCTTATTATGTCCAAAGAACTTCGAAATATTCGATTGAGTACTTTCTTTAAAAAAATCACGAAATTCGCCTAACTTTCCATGGTATAGCCCCTTAAATATTTGATGAATGTACATACTATATACATATATGCATATATGTACATACATATATAAAAATTCACCCAATTATCACTAAAATACCGAACACATATTCCAAAATAAATTCATACCTTGCTAATTCTCGTTCCGATGGGAATTTATAGAAGGATTCAGCTGCCGCACATCTGCACACACAAGACTTCGACATTCTTCTGTAAACACAATCTTATTAAAAACTTCGACATATTTCTAATATATTTATACATCTTACCTTAATCTTGCTTTATTTCAGCAACAACACTTATCTGAATTCAAATATAAACTTTATTATTGACACTAATATGTATTTTTATGAAAAACTTCCACATATCTTTCTTTTCAAGCTTACTTTTCAATTGATGTTTTCTTATAACGGCTAACGATTTGTCAATTTGTATACATATGTCAAACGACAAATTACCACCCAGGATTGTATCCTACTGCATGCAAAAATTTAGAAATACTTGAAGCGTGTTTTAAAATTGCACACAAAAAAACAACTGATTTAACATTAAACAACAAGTAATATCCCAATAAAATTGAACAGATATTCAAAGTAATTCAATATAATCACTTAAATAACGGAAACACTTACATTATTCAATATATTTTAAAGTGGTGATCATCAAAATTTAAAATTTATATGTAGCTCAAATGCTAACACAACACCCTGATTACCATGAAAGTAGCAAAAAAAGTGTTACACAAAACCCTAAGATTTGATAGAGGTGAGTATAAGTATAGGGGTATTCAGACCGAAGCCTGTTAATTTGGTAATTCGTTAGTTGTTACTTCGTTAAAAGGCTTAACTATGAACATACTTTTTGCTCTACCTTGGTAGTATGGTAAATTTTATTCCGAAACAGCTGATTCAATTTTATTAGAGTTAAAATGCCTCAACAAAGTGCAAAATCAAAAATTGTCAATCATTTAATTGAAAATTATATGGAGCAGACCAAATTTATTACTGGTAAGTACTTTAAATTGATGTATAGAGGAGCATGGAACTAACTTTCAAATTATTTCAAGACATATTTAGTGAAGATGAAGATTTGGTAGAGGATACCATTGACGAGGTGTATGAGGATTTGCTCATTGCACTAAACTGTCGTAGAGGTATAGAAAATATTGTTCCAAAGTCAATTCACTGGTACGATGATATTTTAACCACAATGGATGACAATCGGTTCCGTCAAATGCTGCGTGTAGACCGAACTCAATTGACTCACTTATTAACCCTCATATCAAGTGACGAAGTTTTTAAAAAATGTAGTGGCAAGCACGCAGAGTATTTAAGGCATTTTTAAAAGAACTCCATTTATATATACGAGTATAAGTATATTGGCCAGATAATACTGAGCGCTCTTTAATAGTACGAGATACGTTCAACGAACTACCATTTTGTGTAGGTTACGTGGATATCACTGAAATAAAACTCGCCAAATCACCAATAAAAAATCATGAAGCGTTCTTTTCCGGAAATCATATATGTGCAATTAAAGCTCAAATGATTTGCGACTACAAGCTCAAAATTCGAATTGAACACTGTTTCGGCTTATTAAAAGAGCGATTTTGCAGTTTAAAAGAGCTCGAATTCGAAATAAAAGTAGTCAAAAATACTGTAACGAATGGATACTAGTATGCTGCATTCTTCACAATATACTACATTCTTAAAAATTATTATACAAAACATACATATAAAATTGTTACATATTATATTTGCACTTTAGTTCAATCATTGCCAGTCTTTCTTTTTGCTCTAACTCCAATTTTTTTATTTCAAAATCTTTATTTAACTTTTCTCTGTCCAATTCTAGCTTTAACTTTTCCAAATTTAACTTTTCTTTTTCAATTTCTATTCGTTGCTCAAAAAACTGTTCTATTTTCTTTTGTATATCTTTAAGTTCACTAAGAATATTTTTTGGAGCACGTTTTTTCACTTTTTCGAGGAACGACGGAGTGATAGGAGGAACTGTTGCTACCTCTACTCCTACTATTGTCTGTTCTGCTTTGTAGTTTAGTGAACTCGATGGTTCCGCAGATGATTGTGATGATTCGGCTGGAATTTCTACTACCTCTACAAGGTCTGCAAAATCGCTGCAGTATTGTGACACTTCAGGGTTGTACGACACAATTGGCTTCGGATTTACTCACAAATAGAATCGAAAACCGTTCATAATTCGGACACATTTGTGAAAGTTTTGCTGAAAGAACGGAGAATCATTAAAAAACCAAAAAAGTTTCACTTAACATTAAAGCCGCATTTACCTTTTATTGGGGAAACATCATCGCCAACGTCTATACCAGCACCCGTCGATTTGCGCCACTCCTCAGCTTTAATATACATATGCTTCCAGTACCGGACCTTGCATCGCAACATGTCCGTAGTCGCATCGATATTTGTTGTTTCAATTAATTTTTGGTAGTACAATTGGGCGTTTGGTTTCTATAAAAATTCGTATGAAAGTGTTTATTTAAAGCTAATTGTATAAAGAACTACCTCAATTTCCACATTTTCTAGTAAATATTCTAGAACCAAGTGGTTTTCCTCCTCACTCCTTATTTTTTGAGGCTTTGCCCTCCTGCGTATTTTCTTTTGAGGTTCCACTGAAAATAAGTATTTAATGAAATAAAAAGCAACTATTTGTTGAAGATATACTTACTTTTGCAAAATTTTTCCTAATTCACGAAGTGAGCACCAAATTTATTTTACTTATATTTCCATTATAAAGTATAAAGCAACAAACAACAAACAAACAGCTGATGTAATATTACCGAGTAACAAAACAATTATCAAGCTTGCCAGCTGGATAGTTCGTTACTCGGTAAAACAATAGTCTGTTAATTTTACAAAAACAAAATACATGTACAAACTACCGAACTAACGACTAACGAATTAACAAGGCTGGTTTGAATACCCCTTATGTAAACAAACCAAAGGTTTTTTACTGTATATACTGAGTCTACGGGTGCAGGACTACAAGATGAAGCTGACGGCAGAACAATCGAAGGTTAGTATTATACAGATATTTTAAATTTATTGTAAATGAAACATTTTTTTTACTAATTTCAGCAAAAATTGCTAAAATGTGTCCATAATACGACCAGCTGAGGGAAATATTTGGAAAGCGGTTGCCAGCCATGCAACCGTTACTGGTCGAAAGCAGCCTTCCTTCGCCTCAGTTATGTCCAGTTAGTCCTGCACCAGAATTCGAAGTAGAATTCTTGGAAGAAGAATGTGTACCTGCTGCGCCATCAAATGCCGCACCTTCGATCGCACCAATCTCCACACCGGTATCAACATATCAACGATCAATTCGGCTTCCGAAACCATCCGTTGGACAATTGGCGGCTATCCAAGCAGGAAAAATTGCTATGGAAGCGAAAAAACTGGAGTTTGATAAGTATAAATTCGAGGAGGAAAAGAAAATTCAAGAAAGGAAGTTAGATACTGAGTGAAGAATATTAGGCATAGAGTTGAAAAAAATATAATCTGAGGAAAAATGCAAGATGTTAGAATTAGAAATGAAGGAGAGAGTGGCTATGTACGAAATTGAAAAAAAAAATATGAAAATAAAAACAATTAAACTATTTATGTAAGTATGAACTTATATAAATAGTTATATCAATAATAGAGTTGGTATACCTAATACCAGTATGTATAACATACGTATATTATTAATTAACGTTTTATTGATCACCAAACATTATTGTGTACAAAGATATGCGCATGGCTTTTGCCTCAGTTATTCGCCGGCCATTTTCATGTGAAGGAAATTCATCTGAATCTTCGTCGTTATTGACAACTATATTGTCTACGTATTCAATATCATTAGACTCGGAGCATTTGTTGGTAACGTCCTACGTCTAAATAGTCAAGAACATTAGTCCTCCATTCCAAGCACTTACGCACATTTTGATAATTTCCGCGATGGTTCGATAAGATAATTGCAAGACTTTCATCCAATTCATCCATAGTTTCAAATTTTTGAATTTTTAAAGCTTAAAAAAGTGAAATAAACAATTACCATCCAGATGTAGTAATATATTAGAAACAGCTTCTTCAATTACAAAACTAACAAGTTTTTGTTTCTCAGAAGTTTGTGGCGTTTTTAAAAAATAGATTCGTTAAACTTTCGCAATTTGTTTTGTTTTGTTATTTTTTCAATTACAATATTCGTTAAACGAGTCATGCACAATAGACATTCACAAAAGTTTTGCATAATAGTCATTCACAATAAATTGACCGAATCAGCCGTTCATATATCACTAGATTCTGCAATGGGTGCTCTCGTGCTCTTGTATATTTCGGTATAGTATTTTTGCAATCTGCAATCTTGCAAGAGCAAGAGAATACCCCTAATGTAACGTCAAAATGTGTATTTAAGTAAAATGACAGCTAGCACAGGGTTGCAATTATTTTTTTACCTGTCATTGCACGAAAATAAACATGGATTTTGGTCTGACATATTTTACAGCCATTGCAAATAATTTTCTGGGTGTGTTTGTTGTTTAGCCGTTGCACCAAGAGGAAAATTCTGCAATTCGTGCACCGTGCAAAGGTTTTGAAAGAGCAAGAGAATCAACCTATGGTATTTCTCAATGTTTCACTAAGTTTTTTCATATTTCTCACTTTGTGTATTTAAATATACACCCTAAACATTGAAATAACTTCACATTACACTTTTATTCAGCTAAATTTATTAATTGAAAATCACTTATCAAATTCATAGCTCAAAAGGTTAGAGCGTTTATAATTACGATGAAAACGAGCGTTGCCACATCTTAAACACCAAATAAGAAGGATTTTGAACGAAAGTGCTTCCTTTGTTTGTATTTTCGCGTGATTCTTTAATTATATAACCTATGTATAAAAAAAAATTTTTTCCAAAATTTTTCTAGCTATAATTGAATTTTCTTCTATATACATAATTGTATGTACAATGTGATTTATACAATATTTAATAATCAAAAAGAAGTAAAACTCTATGATAATATTATAATGCACTCACATATAAAATTTGAGTTTTCGTTACAAAATGATTAAATATTGGTTATTATCCGACAACGATTTCCATTTTTTTGATGATACGTTGTTTTGTATTTTAGGTGACGATGTATTTAATAAAATTCTTTACATTATTATATAATCAGCCCTATCACGCAATCCATCGTAGCAAAGCTACGAATACGAATGTCCGCTACGAATACGAACAATTTGCTATCATTGAATTCATGTGAATTCGAAACTTTTGTTGCCAGACTTAATTTTGAATTTTGGCATTTCGAAATCAGCTGTGTAGAAGAAAAAATACAAATTAGGATTAATAAAAGTGGAAACGTTTATATTCAAATTGATTTTACGAACAAAAAATATGTATTCGCTAACGTTTTCATTTATGTTGCTTGAAGAAGAACGTGAGAGAAGTCGGCGTGACATAAAAACTCACCGAAAATCACTGAGGGACAGGAGTAACCCTTTCGATGTGGACGAAACAATGTACAGTTCATAAATCCATAAAAATTCATTGTTAAATTTTATTAAAATTATTTTTCTAAAACAGGTTTATTAAAAACTATCGCTTAAATAAGGCGGCCTTTGCGTATGTCCTCGATGTTTTAGAGAGGATTGCAAGTTCTTCAAGGTCGTCGTCTATATCTTTACTTCATCGATTGTCTTCAGTTTTACGGTTTTTAGCTGAAGGAGGCTATCAGCATGGAAGAGATTCGATATTCCAATGGCTCAGTCAACATTTTGTTGCGTCTTAAAAGAAGTATTGGGATTGCTTCAGTCTCATTTGTGCCCTCAGTGCATAAACCTCGATTTAAGTGATGTTGAAAAAAGGGAAGCGAAAAAGGATTTTTTTCAGAAATACGGATTTCCAGGCGCGATTTTATGTGTAGACACATATTAAAATCGTTGCCCCAACTAAAGATAAGTTTCTCTATTATAACCGCAAAGGATACTTTAGTATCAATGCCATGATTGTAAGTTTGGTGACAAACTCGCATTTCAAACATCTTAATCAATGTTTTGCAGATATGTGACAATGGTGGTGTTCATACGTTATGTGAATGTTCAGTTTCCTGGCAGCAATCATGACTCTCACATATGGAAATTTATTTCTCCGTTAGCACAAACCTGTTGTACAAAAATTCCGCTAAACTTAAAAATTTTCCGTTCCGAGTGAATTTAGTGAACGCAACTCTACGAATTTCGAACTTACTTTCGGAACTGTTCGAATTGCATAATAGCAGTTTCGTAACTTTCCCGAAAAAACACTCTACGATGGATTGCGCGATAGGGCTGAATATTACTTATTTGTTTATTAAATATAAAAAAGAAAATATCTATATGCATGGATAGAGGAATTTTTGCGAAAAATAGGAATTTCAGAGAATTGCTTTATTTCGAAAATCTTTTTTTGTATGTTTTATTGCATCTATTAATTTTACAAAAAGATCATGAAGCTTATTCGCTATATTTTTCTCCAAATATACTCATATATTAAATTTGAAAAATCTTCACTATTATCATCATTATCTTTGTTAAAGAAATGTTTAATTACCCGCCACTGAGACTCGATGCGTTGAGTGTAGGTTCCGTCCTCTGCGACGAACAGATTATCCGCGCCGCTGTGATTTACCCGTCGGTGTTCATACCCGTGACTGGACAGACAGTCGTACGCCTTCCAACAATCGGTACATATAACAGCACCTTTTGTCACGTGTTTCTCTATTAAAGATATGAGCACCTCAGCAGACCTCACATTGCCGGGACAGTGGACTTCGACTCTCGGCCCTAAAATAAGAAATAATATATTAATTACTACGGTTTCGCGGCAGTAATTATGCCAGTCACATATGGTAGCGCTAGATAAAACTGGTTCCCTGATAAAACTCTTCTTTCACACCTCCGCATGCGACCAGTGGGATGCATATGCATACATTAAATAAAACACCTGAGGGAGTGGCATTTATTTGGCAACCCAGTTCGGTTGCGACAAGCACCTCTTCGGCGTCGAAAGACTCCTACAGTACTAATGTTATTTAATGTTAGCATCATTGGCACTTTATGTGGACGACACATTTCTGCTTTTAGGATTAATCCTTCCTCTTCTACAAAGGATATATATGTTTTCCGAATGTTTGCATTGTTTTTCCAATATACCATACCTCGGCTGGTTGACGGTTCGATACAATCTATTTAAATTTTATTTTTTACACAAATTTCATTACAGTTTTTATCAATATAAAACTTATATTAACTTACCTAATGAATTTATACAAATTTTCTAAATATACGTATATCTATATACAAAAAAGAAAGTCGTGTTAGTTACATCACTTATAACTCAAGAACGGCAGAACAGATTTGGCTGAAAATTGGTAGGGAGGTAGCTTAGAGCCAGGAGACGGACATAGGATACTTTTTATCTCTTTATGTCAAAATTTAATACAACTCATAAATACAAAAATTATATTTCAAATCATAAGCATTTGTTCAAAATTCATGTTTGTAGGAATCATTTCAATATTTCATTTCTTCAAAAAAAAAAAAAAACAATAAAAACAACCTTACATCTTCGTCTATATAAATATGTATGTATGTAAAAATGAATCGCCAAAATGTATGTACGCTCATAACTTTAATACGACTGAACGAAATTTGATAATTCTTTTTTTAAAATATTCGTTTAGGTTCAGGGATTATTCGAATAATTGCCGGAAAACCCCTAAAAACAGTCCTTTTCTTTTTCTCATACAAACGAATGAATGTTTGTTCGTTAGTAACGCTAAGAGAACGGCTGAACCAATATTGATGAAATTTTAAGAGGTTGTTCGTTGTGGATTAAGGAAGGTTTAGAAATAAAAACATCTTATACTTTTTATGAAAAGTCGGCAAATTGGATAATTCCAAAAAGTAACTTTTTTCCAAAAACATTTTTTTTCAATTTCTGTTTTGTTTTTCAATATTTTGATTTGGAAATTATTTGAATAGTTCAGTCTCGATCGCTTGCTTTTTTATTCCGGCTATTCAAGAGAAAAATTATTACTATTACGATTTACGATGCTTTACGACAGGTTGTGAATTGAACAATTGAAAATTATTCAGTGAAAACTTTACGTGTGAAAGATCCAGTATTATATGAAGTGGTGGAAAGCAATATGGTTCATGGACCTTGCGGACACTACAATCCCTTTTCGGTTTATATGTCTAACAATAAATGCACGAAACACTATCCGCTTGCTTTTCTTTCGGAATAGCAAACTGGAAATGATGGATATCCACTCCATCGTCGTAGCTCATCAGACGACCATACAACTTAGAGTAGTGAATATCGAAGTTGACAACATATGGATCGTACTATATTCTCCACTGTTGTCTAATTCACATTCTAAACTCATATCAATGTTTAGTATTGCAGTTTGGTGTAATCTATAAAATACGTTTGTAAGTACGTCACCAAGGGAAGCAACATGGCGCTTAATGGTCTTAAACGATACGGTCCATACGTGAACTGCAATAAAGCGCTTTGTATGATATTTACTTTTGCAATTCATGAACGGTTTCCGATTGTTGTGTGTCTCGCAGTTAATATGGATATTTCAGCCCAGAGAATACATTACAGCCGGTGGTAACACCGCCAACAACAAAACTAACATTGACGAGTTTTTTTTTCAACTTTCGTCAGTGATCCGCTTACGAGAACATTGCTCTATTTGAAAATACCTTGCATTCATGGAATGCATCGTCGAAGAAATAGTTACGCTGAAAGCAAGACCGAACAGTAGATGGACATTCAGGTGTGTTCTCAACTAATGCATTAGGATGAATTTACACAACCCACCCAAAAAACGATGATTGCTTCTACCTTCGGTTGCTACTGATTAATGTACGCGGCGTATTGCGTACTGTGAATGGTATGGTGTGTGCAATTACAATTGCTGGAACACGATAATCAGTGGAAACAAATGTTGGACGATGCGATAGCTACTTCGAATGCCACTGAAGTTCCCACACTTTTCGCGATAATCAATTCACCATATCAGCCTTTAAATCCGCGTCAATTATGAGATACGAACAAAAATGACATTGTCGAAGACATTTTACATCGTATTCGCTAAAAATTGGAAATGGGTCAATTCCGGTTGATGCTTCCGGTGGTTTGATATCAATTCCATCTGCGGTTTATCAATTCACGAAAGATGAACTCATCACCAATCTTCGGACATTGGCCAAATTATCTTAACTATGATTCCTTAAATGCACGCGCAATATTAACTGCCAAAAAATACAGATGTTCTTGACTTAAACTGGAAGATTCAAAGTCAAATTCCGGAAGACTTGCGCTCATACAAATCGACCGATCGTCTTTCCATTGAAGACGTCGCCGTGAATTATCCAGTGGAGTTTCTAAATTCTTTGGAGAGGCTTGGTATGCCACCGCATCATTTGCGTCTCAAAGTTTGATCTGTCGTTATTATGTTTTGCAATCTGCAAGCGCCGAAACTATGTAATGGAACCCGACTGATGGTGACGCAGCTATTGAATACAAAGGGCTGAATGCTTGATTCAACGAATTTCTTTGAGTTCCAACGATTTGCCATTTCAGTTTCCAGCGAAAATTGCATTTGAGATGACACTCAACAGGACACAAGGATAGTCGCATAGTGTGTGCAATAAGTTTGGAAATTCTATGTTTTTCACACGGCTAGATATACGTGGCGTGCACACGAGTTGGAAAGCCATCTTTTCTGTACACCGGAACAGAAACCAAAAAATTTTGTTTATCAAGCTGCGTTACATTGAAAAAAAAAAATGAAATGATAAATTCAACTTTCTTTTCATTTCAAAACACATAATTTCACGCAAGACAACAGCTGCGGGGTCAGCTAGTAATATATATATGTATGTATATATATAAAATTAATTGAAATGAAATGAATATGAAAATAATTACAAAACGGGGTAAAATAAACGATACCTTGTTTAATTGTAACAATATCCTATTCAACATAACTTTTAGATTTCCTTTGTGCATTGGCAGCTTTCAGCCGCGCTTCAAAAAAAAATAACCCTAGCCGATCCCACACCTGGGTAAACATTAGTCCATTGGCGTCCGACTTCTTTCTGCAAGGCTGCCTCGGCCGCGCTTCAAAAACAAACCCTGGTCGGTCCAAAATCGGGGTGTGTGGGTGTGGGTCCAAAAAAATAACCCTGGCCGATCAAAACTCATGATTTATCAAGGGGTAATGATTTATGTATTTCTTACTCATTTTTATTCGTTTGATAAATGTGTAGATATGGCACTTATTATTTGACAACACGGAACATTTATGTTATTGAGCATGTAATGAAATTTGTGTAAAAAATAAAATGATTATTATAAAAAAATATCTAAATAATTAGTATAAAATAAAGATGTAGAAACAATGTAGTAAAGGTAAGTGTATAAAAAGTGCAAAGTATGAAAAAAATAGTTACTGTAAATCGAGAAATTGAAAAATAAAAATTGCGAAATTTTCAACTTTAAATACAAACATCCCGAAAACTATAAGTTTGCGGCGGCAATATCTTTATATATATAGGGTGATTTTTTAAGAGCTTGATAACTTTTTAAAAAAAAAAAACGCATAAAATTTGCAAAATCTCATCGGTTCTTTATTTGAAACGTTAGATTGGTTCATGACATTTACTTTTTGAAGATAATTTCATTTAAATGTTGACCGCGGCTGCGTCTTAGGTGGTCCATTCGGAAAGTCCAATTTTGGGCAACTTTTTCGAGCATTTCGGCCGGAATAGCCCGAATTTCTTCGGAAATGTTGTCTTCCAAAGCTGGAATAGTTGCTGGCTTATTTCTGTAGACTTTAGACTTGACGTAGCCCCACAAAAAATAGTCTAAAGGCGTTAAATCGCATGATCTTGGTGGCCAACTTACGGGTCCATTTCTTGAGATGAATTGTTGTCCGAAGTTTTCCCTCAAAATGGCCATAGAATCGCGAGCTGTGTGGCATGTAGCGCCATCTTGTTGAAACCACATGTCAACCAAGTTCAGTTCTTCCATTTTTGGCAACAAAAAGTTTGTTAGCATCGAACGATAGCGATCGCCATTCACCGTAACGTTGCGTCCAACAGCATCTTTGAAAAAATACGGTCCAATGATTCCACCAGCGTACAAACCACACCAAACAGTGCATTTTTCGGGATGCATGGGCAGTTCTTGAACGGCTTCTGGTTGCTCTTCACCCCAAATGCGGCAATTTTGCTTATTTACGTAGCCATTCAACCAGAAATGAGCCTCATCGCTGAACAAAATTTGTCGATAAAAAAGCGCGAAACACATTTCGAACCGAACACTGATTTTGGTAATAAAATTCAATGATTTGCAAGCGTTGCTCGTTAGTAAGTCTATTCATGATGAAATGTCAAAGCATACTGAGCATCTTTCTCTTTGACACCATGTCTGAAATCCCACGTGATCTGTCAAATACTAATGCATGAAAATCCTAACCTCAAAAAAATCACCCGTTATAAATCTTCTGACCGTGTGTTTGCATTTGAACTGCTCCTAAACGGATGGACCGATTTCGATGAAATTTTGTGTGTATGTTCAAGGAGATTCGAGAATGGTTTAGATTTACAATTTGGTCCACTGGAAAATGTCTTTTTAAATTAATTTTTCATTTGTAATTAATTGCTAATTTTAAATGTTTGACCGATGGATGGCGCTACCATCGCAGTATTCAATATTCAAACCTTAAATTGGCGTAAACGTGCATTAAACAAAACGATGCCAATGTAAAAGGCGACATCTGTGGGTCAAGTTTTTATATTGAGGACAGAGTTCGTTCTTAACACGTTGGCTGCCAAAGCCTTTTTAGAATTTTGATCGTTCAGTGCCAATGTCATTTAACAATAATGTTCCCCTGAGGCCAACAACTTATTTTTGTTCTTTTTTGTTTCTTATTATTATTATTATTATTTCTTGTTAAAAATACACAGCGCCATGGGAAATACACAAAAATGTTCACTGCAGGCCAGAGAATCCAAATTCCATGTAAAATTCCATATTAAAATGTACGAAAATTTGTGACGTGGCCTAACATTTAAGTGTCGCGACATTTAAGTGTCGCACGAAATGTGCGACATGGCCTCAGGGTAACATTTAGACGTGGCAGCCAACGTGTTAAGTAATAAATTGGGTGATTCAATACATCTATGGGTAGCTATAACATTTTTTCCATACCTGCTAACTATTGGAGGGGGTATCTTGACAGCCAATTTAAAATTGCAAAAGGTCTGGCATAAAAAAATAGCGGCATAACTGAAGTGTTGATAAAAAATTTGAGATATACAGAAATCTTTTCGAAGCATTGCACAGAGCAATACAATATTTAAACGGGAACGATGAATACATATATGCGTACAATTTCAAACTGATCCTTCCAGAAAAATAATAAAATTGCTAAATATTGGGAATGGTAGAATAGAACTGCAATCAAATACACAATGCAATGAATTAAAACTGGCTCATTTATCATTCGATGAATAATATACCACGGGCATCCCAAAAGACTGATGCCATAACCTTGCCAGCCGATCCTTTTGTCTTTGCACGTTCTCAAGCGTTTCTTAATATGCAGTCCACCAGGCTGACAATCGATTGGACTCGATTGATTTCACTGAAGCTCAGCCCAAATTCAATAGTATTTTTACGCCAAAAGCCAATTCTTTCTTAACGCACGAAATGCTTTTTGATTCATTTTTGTTGCTTCAGCAAAAATGCGATTATTCCTTAACTAATACTTATAATCTAACTAATAGAAATCATATGATGGTATTAGTAGTACTACCTATGTATCAGGCACAGTAAAACGTAGGCGGGTCCTCTAGTATAATTATATATTCTTAATCTGGAGCATCAGCTATATTCAACCATACGACTTTTAACCCTGAAATCGTGGGATGGTATACTAAAGCCGACCACAATCTCTTTCTACTATATCCTATAAAAGTAAAAAAAAAAACATATAGCATTAAAATTAAAACACCCAACATATATTACGATTGGAAATTATTATCTATTGAACTTTTAATATATGGCGAAACTACTTAAATCCTTTTATATGATTTTATGGTATATTAAGGGGTTAGGGGTAGTCAGAATTTTCAAAATATTTATTTTTTTTTGCATTTTCGTTAAGTGTAATATCTTAAAAATATTCCCTGAAAATTTCACGTTGATCCGATAATTAGTTTTTGAGTTATTCGACAAATAACAAAGAGATCTCGGGCACATCAAAGCGTTAGTGTGAAACTTTAAATGCGTTTTTTTTCAAAACCATATTTTTTGAACTGATGACAACTGTAACCCGAAAACCGCCCAGTAGATTTTAATGAAATTTATACAGCTTTTAGAATACATAAAAAACTCGGGCCTGATCGAAGGATTTTCATTTTTTCAAAAATTTCGAATTTTTAAGATCAATTAACTCTTGATATTTTCTCAAAAATTTAGAAAAAAAATTCCTAAGGCCGCCATTTTGTGGATTTGATTTTAGATGAATCTCTAAGGACTTATGGTTGTCACCGCCAGTGCCTTTTTTTGGAACTGGGTCAACACAAACAACTATGACTTTGGAAATTATTTTTTTTTTTTAATTTTCGTGACTTCAAGTCAACACATTTTATAATAATGCAATATTACTACTTTTGTAAAATAACACGATTTAATACCAAAAAAAAATACTGAAAATTCTCATTTTTTCGTGCCTCTGACTACCCCTAACCCCTTAGAGCAACTGACTGTTGATCTTTCAAAATTTAATAAGATGAATTAAGCCTGTTAGTTCTTAATTAATAAATGTTTTTAATCATTGGTAATAGAAAATGAATTCTACTATGCATCACATTGCAAAAAGTTTCATGAAATATATTTAAATTTCGCATTTTCTTTGATTTTCACTGTTTAACACTTTTTATTAGCGACGGCAACAAATACATACATTTTTGCTATAATTTCAATCTGACCGTTCCAGTCATTCCAATTGCAAAACGTCAAAACCTACCAGATCCTGTTAACTGTCAAAGTTTGGTAGGCGAGCGGTTCTCACATTTCCAGTGACAGGAGAGTTAGGCATCTCTTTATTTCTGGTGATGCTTTTCTGAACTTCCTGTTTTGATGCTAAGGTGTATGAAGTAAAGCGGCGAGGAAACTAATCGAAAAATACACCACACGAAGGCTTTATATATTTCTAATTTCAGCGTCGATGGTGGCGTTGATCTCTTATTGATTTACTGAAGGATTTTAAACCGTACAGTATTTTAAAACTGCATCAACATCCCGACGAGTTTCTGCGGTAAGATTGAGTTTCTAAATCTGGTTAGATTTTTGGCAAATAGCTTGACGACATCAATTCTGGTAAACCATCTTGCATTTGGAAGATAGTGAACTGAATTGGGTATTTAGATTTCAGAATTTCCCAACGTTATGTGCTGCCATTGAAAATATTGAAATAGTTTTGAACGACACCAAAAAAAAGTCATTGTTCGAGTACAGCATTAAGCCGAGTCGACTCCAGCTGCGAGTTTTCGAGAGAAAAGTTCTGCGAAAGATTTTTTCGATGGAACGATGATCTGTACGAGATATACGACGACATTGACATAGTTCAGCGAATTAAAAGACAGCGGCTACGCTGGCTAGGTCATGTTGTCCGGATGGACGAAAACACTCCAGCTCTGAAAGTATTCGACGCAGTACCCGCCGGGGAAAGCAGAAGATGAGGAAGACCTCCACTCCGTTGGAAGGACCAAGTGGAGAAGGGCCTGGCTTCGCTTGGAATATCCAATTGGTGCCACGTAGCGAAAATAAGAAACGACTAGCGCGCGGTTGGTAACTCGGCTATAATCGCGTAAGCGGTGTCTATGCCAATTAGGAAGAAGAAGAAAAATAATATTATACATAATCCAAAACTGTTCTATGGTTTCGTCAACTCCAAACGCAGGATTTCTAATTTTCCGTCCGCTATGAAATATAAGTCTAGTATGTCTAGTGACAATCACACCATTTCTAATATGTTCGCTGAATTCTTTAAGTCCAATTGCTCTCCAAAATCTCCAAAAAATGTTCCGCATCAGCACAAGTTATATCCGATTTCTGTCATTAATGCACCTACCATTTCCGAAGCAGACGTTTTATATCAGTTAAATATATTAGAACTATCATATAATTATGGCCCAGATATGATTCCCTCATGCTTTCTTAAGGAATGTGCCAAATATACCAACCCCAAACAAAACTATTTAATTCATCTCTAAAGCGAGACTTATTTCCATCTGTATGGAAAAAGTCATTTATAATTCCTTTAAATAAGAGTGGATTTAGGTCACCTATTGAGAACTATAGGGGGGGTAGGGGCAAAGTTGTCAGCAATACCTAAACTTTTTGAGGCAATTATAACAGACGACATAACCTTCCGGATCTCTCCACTAATTTCTTGTTCTCAGCACGGTTTTCGTAAAAGGAAATCTACAATAACTAACTTGCTTGAATTTGTATCTCATGCATCAACGGGCTTTAGGGGGAATAAGAGTACTGATGTTATATACACAGATTTTAGTAAGTGTTTTGATAAAGTAAACCATTCAATTCTTTTGAATAAACTTGATCTTCTTAGTTTTCAACTAATATTTCTAACATGGGTTGCTTCTTATCTTAGTAATAGAATTCAACAAGTAATATTTAACGATACTTTTTCTGACATAATCAATGTTCCTTCAGGCGTTCCACAAGGTAACCATCTTGGTCCAATTCTGTTCTTGTTATTTATTAATGACATATCATCTGTTGTTAAGTTTTCAAAACTTTTATTATGTGCTGACGATGTAAAACTTTTTAAAACGTATACTTCAAACAGCGAAAGATGTCAGTAGCAAGCAGACTTAAACAACCTAGTTTCTTAGTGTGATAGAAATGACATGCCATTGAACCTTAAAAAATGTAAAACGATGTGCTATTCACGTACATAGATCTGTAGACCCTATTTCATACTCAATACAAAACTTTAGGTTGGAGCAAGTATGCAGTTTTGTTGATCTGGGAGTAACTATGGACCCCAAACTCAATTTTAATCTTCACGCATCTTCCACGGTTTTTAAAGCTAAAGGCGCTCTTAGTTTGGTTAAACGTTGGTCTAAAGAATTTAGAGATCCGCTTACCAAAAAATTCTTTTTACATCTTTGGTGAGACCTATATTAGAGTATGCTTCTGTAGTTTGGAACCCTAGTTATCAAGTCCATTCGGAAAGTTAGAATCCGTTCAAAAACAATTTTTACTTTTTGCCTTAAATCATTTGCATTGGGATTCCAGTTCCCGCGTCGGTTGGGCGGGAGGAGGGTAATCGTTGGGTATTATTATAAAAAATAATAATTTTGTCCGGTTTTTGAGACCAGTGCGTAGGAGAGAAGCTGTGAAGGGGCATGTTCCAGCTGCTACGTATCACTCGTAATCTATCGTAATCTGGCATGATGACATATGTGAACAAGTATATAAATGTATCCGTTAGTTCGAAATGTCATTCGAATGAAAACCGCCAATCGTTAAAGACAAATTTCTGAAAACTTGAGTAGATATCTTTAAATTTTATATATTTTTATAATTTTTAGTAATAAAAAAAGAAACCAATGAATGGAATACCTCACTAAAAGTAATGTAATAATTGTATTTCAGTTTACATTTAAAAAACATTATTAACAAGTTTAAAGACATATATTTTCAAATTAATCGTGTGATTCTGTACTGTGATACAGTCACAAGTCTCTAAATTTGAGATTTTAAGTTAGAGACAATTTTTGTGACTTGAGACGATTTTGCTATTCTGTAAGTGACAGTCACAAAATCTATAACATTTCATTAATCAGAGATGTTTTTACACTTGAATGGAAATAAATATGCCAATAACAAATATAAAATTTTCTATAACATAGTCAAAAATTATAATTAACAATAAAAATAAAAATATATGTTGACTTTGTTTCATAATATTTACGAAATTTGACCTTTTCATGTTTAGTTGCTTACAAAATATAAAAAAAGCAACAATCGATTAATATCTATGATGATCTCTATTCAGTATCTTCAAAATGGTAAACAAGAGTTCTTTTTCCTGCTAACCATCAGGTCTCAAATTTTAGACAATATTTTGAGACTGACGCTAGAGACTGTTTAGTGAATCGGGGTCGGCATTGCAGAATTTACTGAGCACCTTCAACGCTCTACCCATTCCTACGAACGTATGCGTTGTCGAATATCGATTCCGCAAGGTGATCGCAGCAGCTACCGCTCGCTTCATCCCGGCTGGAATAGCGAAAATCCGCCCCAATTTCCCAGCCGAAGCAGTCGTTTTAGCTTACAAGCGCGACACCTTACGCCATGCCGATCCCGGGGATCACCGAATAAGGAAACTCAATTTGGAGATTCGGCGAATGGTAAATCATCATAAACGGATGAAATGGATAGAGCACCAGAAGTCCTGTAACCTCTTTACCGGTGTGAGTAAGCTTTGGGCTACTGTCAAAGCTTTGTCTAACCTGAAGAGACATGACGACCGAGTTGAAGTCCAATTCAATGGTCATGCCTCTTCGGTCATGAAGAAGTGCGCGAGCTATTTTAGCCGGCAGTTTACACCTTCGGTAGACAAAACCAAGCGAGGTGTTAAGCGATGGCTGCGAAAAATGCCAAACAACTGCGCGCCAATTACTTTCACCGATGAGGAGGTTCACAATGCTATCAACAAAGCAAAATCTTCTAAATCCATTGGCCCTGATGAAATCAACATGCTAATGCTAAAGCATCTAGGCTCGACGGGAGTAAGTTATCTCACCAAGGTCCTGAACCTGTCGCTGACCACTCGTCAAATACTCGATGTGTGGAAAGTCGGAAGAGTGGTCCCACTACTGAAACCTGGCAAACTCGCCAACAAAGGGGAATCCTATCGTCCGATAACTCTCCTCTGCCCAGTAGTGAGGACACTTGAGGCCTTGCTACTCCCGACGTTCACTCACCACTTGAGCCTAGCCAGCCACCAGCATGGATTCCGAAAAGTGCACAGCACCACCACTTAGCGCCATAAACGACCAGATAGTTCGTGGCCTCAACCAAAACCACGCTGCGAAAGAACGATCCTCGTAGCGTTGGACCTGTCAAAAGCTTTTGACACGGTTAACCACACAACGCTACTGCAGGACATAGAAAAAACTTCGCTCCCTCCAGGGCTTAAGAGGTGGACCATGAACTATCTGAACGGTCGTCAATCATCCGTACTCTTTCGAGGTGAAACATCTAAACTGAGACGAATTAAACAGGGGGTTCCGCAGGGTGGTGTCCTTTCCCCGTTACTTTTTAACTTTTACATCTCGAAACTCCCGCAGCCACCAGAGGGGGTATTCATAGCCTCGTATGCAGATGATTGCACGATATTGACGTCGGGCAATCGAATCGATGGCATGTGTTCGAAAGTAAACAACTATCTCTCCGACCTTTCTCGTTTCCTTACTCCACGGAACCTCATACTTTCTCCCACCAAATCCACAGCGACCATTTTTACGAACTGGACAAAGGAGTACAGACTTGAACTTAATATTACAGTCGATGACGTCAAAACTCCGAGTGTCAATAACCCTAAAATTAGGGTCTTGTGATAAACAATGCAGGACAAAGAACCTGGATCAGCAAAGATTTCTCCTATCTTGGGAACTACGTCACTGTTGAAAGCTGAATCTAGCGCAGATTAACTTTTGCTAACAGATGCTACTTAGGGATCGGTAGGCCATTCAGAAATAGATCCCTCGACGAACAAAAATTACACTCTCTTATGATTCCTGTTCGGGCCTATATGAGCCGCACTGCGACATGGATATAGACGAATGCGCTGGCTATGGCATGTAAAACGATGCTCCAGCGAAAAGTTCCTTCGACTTGAGACCCATGAGTAGATAACGGAAACAAGGGCGCCCATGCATCCAATGGAAAGACCAAATACATAGCATACTTACTGTATGCACTTGGGATGTACAACTGGCGTGACCTCGCAAAAGATAGAGGCAACTAGCGAGGAATCGTGCTCTCAGCCCAGACCGATCCACGGTTCTAGTGCCAAAGAAGAAAAATATCTTCCGTAGAAGAAGTGAAAAAATTATTATTTCATAATAATAATATGGGTGTCTTGATTTCACTGATTGCACGTAAATAAAGCGTATACGTTTCATTTTTTAAAATATTCGTTTCTTGATTCGTTTAATTATCGTAGAACTGAATTTGTTAACTATCTATTAATATTGATATGGGTGGAGAGGGATCTTTTTGAACGAAATGTTAAATTTTGGTTTCTTTTTAAGGAAAAGAATATTTATTTAACAAAATATATATAACTCATAAATCAGTTAAAAGTTTAAAATATATTAATGCAAGGATTGTAAATGGAAACAAAATAAATGTGGTTATTCGTTTCATTTCATAAAAGCTATTACGTTAAAATATTATAAGCCCTTGTTTCTCAGCTGGTGTTTTAGTTCGGGGTAAAATCTGCAAGAGCTAAATTCTTTGCGCGTTTTGAAATGTTTAAAACTTTTTTCGAGCTCTATATTTATGGCGCATCTACGTACACTCTATCTCCAACATTCGTGCGACCTTCTGCAGCAGTAACGGAAAAGCCCAAAATGCGCGCATCCAGTTTAGTCATTTTATTTTTCTTGACTTTCTTTTGTTTTCCCTGCGAAGCGCAGAAAAAAGAATCAAAGATAGCATCAACAAATTATGATTTGTGTAAGTTGTTACAATGCTTGCTCGTCATAGGTTGGCAAAAGCATTTAGTAAGACATGACTATACGTATCTTACCTTATTGTCGGAAGTATCATTGCCAGATGGTGTTATGGCAGGTGCTGGCTTACACATGTCATCATTATGAGCGTTTTGTGCACGTTGCAAATTTTTATATTTGCTGCGGCGTTCTAGAAACTGCTTCCCAAAGTCGGTAGACTCTTTATTTTCACCTAGAAAGTTTATTTATTTAAAGCAGATTGTATTTTGAAAAAAAAAAAGTCGCTGAATTTGAAGAGGGTTTTCTATAAATTCTCAAATTTCTTCTATTTGTATTTTCAAATTACACGAGTTTATTATACAGTATGGAAAAAGTTCATTTTAGTAAGTAATAGTTTTTCTATTGATAGTTGGACCTTTTCGGAATAATTTGCAAATAAGAAGCATTTAGGCAAAACCCAGCTTCTAAACGTTGTGTATAATGTAAATGATGCCGAACATAGTTTACAATAAACATGTACGGGTCGGCTTTAGTATACCATCCCACGATTTCAGGGTTAAAAGTGGTATAGTTGGATAGAGCTGATGCTCCAGATTAAGAATATATATACATAATTGTTGCCGCCGCAAACTTAATAGTTTTCGAGATATTTGCATTTAAAGTTGAAAATTTCGCAACTTTTATCTTGCAGTTTCTCGATTTCTAGTAATTATTTCTTTCATATTATGCACTTTTTATACACTTACACTTCATTACATTGTTTCTACATACTTATTTTTCAGTAGTTATTTAGATATTTGCATTTTATATTTTACACAAATTTTATCAGATGCACAATAACAAAAGTGTTCCGTGTTAATAAGTGTTGCCATAATTACACATTTATCAAACGTATAAAAATTAATAAAAAATAGGTTTATACCCCAATTCATTATCCCTTTTCTTGCTATATCGTGAGTAAAAAGCAAAAAAAAAGAGATTTAATCGAAAAAAAAATTGACACACCCCGGTGTTGGATCGGCCAGTTATTTTTTTATGAAGCGCGGCCGAAGGCCCCCAACGCAAAAAGGAGTTTTACTCGAAAAAAAACCTGACACACCCCGGTGTTGGATCGGCCAGAGTTATTGTTTTGAAGCGCGCCGAAGGCCGCCAACGTAAAAAGGAGGTTTACTCAAAAAAAAAAAAAAAAAACCTGACACACCCCTTTGTTGGATCGGCCGGAATTATTTTTTTTTTTGAAGCGCGTCCGAAGGCCGCCAATGCAAAAAGGAGTTTTACCCAAAAAAAACCCGACACACCCCGATGTTGGATCGGTCAGGTTTATTTTTTCCTGCATTTGAGTTCTTTTATTTAATTTTTTTTTATTGTTTTCATTCGTTTGGGATATGGTAACACTTATTATTTGACAACACGGAACGCTTATGTTATGTGCATGTAGTGAAATTTGTGTAAAAAATAAAATGCTTATTTTAAGCAAATATCTAAGTAATAAATATATATACATAAAAATGAATCGCCAAAATGTATGTACGCTCATAACTTTCATACGACTGAATCAAATTTGATAATTCTTATTTTAAAATGTTCGTTGAGCTTCAGGGATGGCTTCTGCGGAGAAAAAAATTGGAATAATTGCCGGAAAACCTCTAAAAAGAGCCTTTTTCTTTTTCTCATACAAACGAATGAATGTTTGTTCGTTAGTAACGTTAAGAGAGCCACTGAACCAATATTGATGAAATTTTAAGAGAATGTTCTGTGGGGATCGGGGAAGGTTTAAAAATAAAAAACTCTGTATGCTTTTCGTGAGGAAAAGTCGGAAAATTGGACAATTCCAAAAAGTTAATCTTTTCCATACAATTTTTTTTTTAATTTTTTTGTTTAGTTTTTTAATTATTTGAACCATTAAAATTTGTCGTTTGTTTCAAAAATTTTTGAAAATTATTCAGTGAAAATGTTATGTGTGTTGCACACAAATTAATAAATTACACATTGAAATTTGTTACGATGCCATGGAGCGGTCGCTCTAATATCGGTCAGCATTCTTTTTGACATCAACATACATTAGCAGCCCAAGGCACATGAACGAGTACTCCCAGGATGCGACGACATACATGTGGTATTATGGATCGCGGTCAATCAACAAGCGATCGTCACGATGCTGCAGCAAGACTTTTCAAGCATCAGCTTTGATGCACTTTATCTTGAAGCAACGTGTATGTGGTGCTGTTAGATGCTAGATGTGCTCTGTTGAGTGGGAAAAGAGAGGTTTGCCGTACGCACACATTCTTCTTTGGATGGTGGTTACACCAGATCAAATTGATGAAATCATTCAATCATATTCACGTGCTTTTCTTTCGGAAACATAAACTAAAAATGATGAATATCGATTCTATCGGCGTCGCTCACCAGACGACAATGGAATTTAGAAGAGTGAATATCGAAGTTGACAACACATGGATCGTACTATATTCGCCACTGTTGTCTAATTCACATTCAAAAGTCATGTCAATGTTGAGTATTGCAGTTTGGTGTAATCGATAAAATACGTTTGTAAGTACGTCACCAAAGGAAGCAACATGGCGGTTATTGGTCTTGAACGATACGTTCGATACGTGAGCTATAGTGCAGCGCTTTGTAGGATATTTACTTTTGCAATTCATGAACGTTTTTCGACTGTTGTGCATCTCGCAGTTAATTTGGAGAATGGTCAGAGAGTGTATTTCAACCCAAGGAATACAGTACAACCGGTGGAAACACCGCCAGCAACAAAATTAACATTTACGGATTTTTGCTTAACTTTCGTCAGTGATCCGTTTGCGAGGACATTCGGAAATACCTTGATATTATACATGGAATGCATCGTCGAAGAAATAATTACGCAGAAAGCAATGCCAACCAGTATAGGGACATCCAGGTGTGTTCTCAACTAATGCATTAGGACGAATATGCACAATCCACCCGAAAAACGACGATTGTTTCTACCTTCGGTTGCCATTGATAAATGTACGCGGTTCAACTTCATTTGAGTCATTGCGTACTGCGAATGATACGGTGTGTGCATCTTTTCGAGAAGCAAGCCAGCAATTACAATTGCTGAAAAATGATAATCACTGGAATGAAAATGAAGTTCGCACACTTTTCGCGGTAATTATTTCGACATATGGCTGATATCAGCCTTTAAATCCGCGTCTATTATGAGATACGAACAAAAATGACATTGCCTAAGACATTTTACATTGTCTTCGCTAAAAATTGGAAATGGGTCAATTCCGCTTGATACTTCCGATGATTTGATATCAATTCCATCTGCTGTTTATCGATTCACGAAAGATGAACTCATCAAGAATGTTTATCCGAACATTGGCCAAATTATCGAAACTACTATTCATTGAGTGCACGTACAATGATAGCTTCCAAAAATACCGATGTTAATGACTTAAACTGGAAGATTCAAAGTCAAATTCCGAGAGACTTGTGGTCATACAAATCGATCTTGACCATGAAGACGACGCCGTGGATTGTCCAGTGGAATTTCTAAATTCTTTGGAGAGGCTTGGTATGCCACCGCATCATTTGCGTATCAAAGTTGGATCTACCATTATTATGTTTCGCAATCTGCAAGCGCCGAAACTGTGTAATGGAAGCCGACTGATTGTGACCCAGCTATCGAATACAAGGAGCCGAATACTTGATTCTACGATTTCCTTTGAGTTCCAACGATTTGTCATTTCAGTTCACAAAAATAGTCGCTAGAAATCTGTGGCATAAATTTGGAAGTGTTTTTCACACGGCCAGATATACGTGGCGTGCTTACGAGTTGGAAAACCATATTCTTTGCACATTTACGCAACGAAACAGAAACCAAAAAATGTTGTTTATCAAACTGCGTTACATTGAAAAAAAAAGAAATGATAAATTTAACTTTCTTTTCATTTCAAAATACATAATTTCAAGCAGGAAAACGGCTGCGGGGTCAGCTAGTATAAAATAAATATGTACAAATATTGCAGTGAAGTGTAAGTATATAAAAAGTGCATAATATGAAAGAAAAAGTTACCATAAATCGAGAACTTGCGAAATTTTTAACTTTCAATGCAAATATCTCGAAAACTATAACTTTGCGGCGGCAATAATTATATATTTTCGAAATCGAAATCGTGGGATGGTATACTAAAGTTCCCCCACATGTACTTACCTAAATACATTCGTATATAGTCTCTAACTTCATATGGTGATTCCAAGTCTCGTAAAAATGTTACAAAAGTAGGCACTGAAACAAAAAATTGCATAAAGTAATTAACTGAACGGTAAAATATTAATTATAGTAGGGTAGATTTCAAAGTATAACTGGATTTGGAATAAAACATATAATAGAGCGGACATAGTTAAACGCCAATGAGTAAAAGATATGTTGTATTATATTACATTGAAATTACGAGGATATTAAATTGAAAGTACTATATTAATAAAAACTGTTATTAATTGACAAAAGACAAAACAATCATGTTCGTATTATTTTAAATAAAATAAGTCTAATAGCCCTGACAGACGAGCAAAATTAATGCGCCTTAAGCAACGCTAATGCACATTGAAATTTTATGGTGACAGACGGCAGACTTGTGAATTTAGACAGCTGATAGTGAAATTTGTTTATCTATTACAAAAAAAAAGTGAAATAAAAATGAATAAGGTAAATTATTAACATAAATTTTGATATTTTTGGAAAATCAATATAAATTTAACGAAAAAATTCGTTTATTACCTACGTTCAAAGATAATAGAGTGTAATTAAAAGCAATAATTGATTGTAATGCGAAAAAATTAAAAATATTGGAAAAATGGATAGCAACAGTGCGACATCTGTCAAAAAAAATAGCAAAAATCGGCCATTTACTCAAATTTGGTAAATTCAACCAAATGCACGAAATTCTTGTGCATTACAAACTTGCATTAACATGGGTCAAATGCGCAAATAAATGTAAATTAAGCCCGCTAATGTATATTAGCGCTGTCGTCTGTCAGGGCTATAATAGCGTTAATTACCAGATTATCAAAATTGATATATAATATAATAGTATTTTCACATTTTAGGTGTTAAGTTCCGCCAATTTTCTAATAATCATTAAATTCCTAATAATACAAATTTTGATCAGATTCCCCCTTTCAGACGAAAAATTATACACTCGTTATTTGCAAGAATCACAGGTGGATATGTATGTATATATTTGCAAGTACCTGTAAAGTTTTATATTAAGTAGGTAAGTGAGTGCTAAGTTCTGATGTAACGCAAAATTGTATACTCTTCTAATTTGTTAAAACCTTGAATCGATTACAATCATATTGGATATCTTATTAATTTAAACTACAAGCTTAAGCTCATTTCGTTCCATCACCAAAATCTACAGTCGGAGATATTTATATTAAAATCGTTCTAACTAACAAGTCACGATATTTCTACCGTTAAGTTCTTTCGATTACAGTTAACTTTTTACTTTCCTCCCAAAACAAAATAGGTCTAGTGAGAATGAAATGACCCATCGGACCAAAGATAAATAGAGTAGATACAATTTTATTTTAATCACCGAAACTTACGCCAGTGCGTAAACTATTGAGTCTAATGAGGTTGACTGCGAAAAATATAGGTCTACATCATCAACATACGACGGAAATTATGAAGGTAACACTGTCCTGTGCTAGTTGACTATGGAATGCTTTCAAAATGGAGAGGGAGTCCTCAACGACTTCCTCGACTTTGAATTCGGTCATGGCAACGCAAACGCAACGTACCTTAAATTTCATTGATATATTTATGGGTGTTAAAACATTTCTAAAGCAGCAATTAATAATTATGTAAATAAACGCGAACGCATTACTAACTAAATTGTTACATTTGACAGAGGCAATTGAGTGAATAAACAACACAATTTATTATAAAAAAATATTTACCATCCAGTTTTGTATTCATGTTGTTCAGACTTTTTGTACACCAGGCAATAAACTCGGTCTCATAATCATCTCGTTTATTGTTAGGGGCGGTGGCACGGCTAGACCCATTGTTCGATGAATTTTTAGTAAAGATTTTTTTATCAGCCCCAATACTACCATCAGCATTATTTCCACTAGCTTTTTGTGATTGAGTTTTATTAGTTGGACCTGGTTTTCCTGCATTGTTACTTGGTTGTTGGTTATTGTTCTTAGGACTTTTATCATTTTGGGTTCCAGCACTTTGCATAATGGACACAGTTTGACTTTTACGTAAGTTACGTACGGTATTTTGTTGTTGGTTTCCAAATGGTCCACTAACAGCAACATTTGTGTTACCGGTAGAAGCAGATGGTGACAGTTTTTGTTGTCCGGTTGAAGATTGTTTAGTTATAGTATTATTTGTAGAAGTAGAGGCAACCCCTCTACCAGAATTATTATTAGCAGCAACCGCAGCACTAAATTTGACAGGTTCTTCCCAGAAACCAGTTGTGCTTGTTGAACCCCAAACTTTTGTGCTTGACCATATAGCCGAAATATTATTGGGACCTCCACCCGCATTACTTGTTGCACTCATGGCAGCTGTCGCTTGCTGCTGTTCCTGTTCTTTGCGACGCTGCATCATAGTCTGTTCGTTGGCTAATCGCTTAGCTTCTTCTGCTTGTATTTCGGCAAAACTTTTAACGGGAATGTCCCTTACAGGTGCGTTCCATTTTAACATAGAATCAAATGCTTCAACAGCAGCGGTGGCACTAGCACGAACTCGTTTGAGAAACATTTCCATTTGACGCTGTTCCATTTGGCGTTCCCGTCTTTCAGCTTTTTGTATTTCAGCTAGACATGGCCCACCTTTTAGAGAAGCTGCATTGCTTTGAGCGGACCATGGTGCAACCGATGATTGTATACGCTGATTTTCTTTAGGAAATTTAGTAACTGAATTCCCAGATTCAGCCAAACCAGAGGAATTATTTGCATTGGCGTTATTTCCTAGCATTGCTTGTCGCCGTTGTGCTTGGATCTGCTGCTGCCGTTCTTTTTCTTCAAGCATTTGTCGACGCTTTTCATCATCTAATTGTTGTTGGCGGCGTTTTTCCTCATCTGCTTGCTGGCGTTTCTTTTCCTCCTTCTGCCGACGCTTATCTTCAGCTTGATCTCGACGTCGATCCTCTTCATTTTTTTTGCTGCAAGCACTGTCCTCAGACACCTTTGAGTTCTTACCGGTTACTAGCTGTTGCTTGATCGCACGTTTTGTACTAATATTATGGTGTTTACCAACAGTTTCATCTTTTGGCAATTTTGTCAGAGATGATGCTGTTGGCAGTGTTGGTGAGTTCTTCTGGTGAATTTCTGTTAGTGTATTAGTATGTTTATCAAGACTAGTAGAGGACTTATTGGGCTGACCATCATTTGCACTGGCATGATCTTGCCTAGGAAGCGTAGGTAGTACATTTGAAGAATTAAGATTTTCATAGTTTGGGGGTTCGCATTTCACTTGCTGCTCTGATTTTATCTGATCGCCTTGAGTGTGCGCCAAAGTGGGCAAATCCCACATAGATACGGGAATTATTTTTTTCGGATGTTGTTCCGTCTGTTGCTGAATTTCTTGTGTCATACTATTTGCATTGGCGGTGTTAGTGTTACAACCCGACGTAACTGTCATAGGGATTCCCACCAATAAATTATTTTGCCATTCATTGGGACATTGATGTGGAGCTCGATTAGCTATCGATGGTAACCATGAATGGGCGAGAGAATTATTTTGACCCATAGAATTTCTGGCAACTAACAATTGTGCTTCATTCAGAAAATCAGCATTATTCGCGGCAATAAACTCTTGAGGTTTTGGATTTGGAAGCATAGGTTGATCACCATTACTTGAAGGTAAAAACATTCTCATATTAAAATTATTAAGTAACTCATTTCCCACTTGGTCCTCAATTACACGATTTAGTTTTCCAGAACTACTATTTTCAACGACACTTGGCAACACATTTGCAAATTGATTATTATTAAATACAGCTTGAATAGACTGTGGGTGCTGTTGTGTATTCAGAAGAAAATCATCATGTTCCAAAAATGTGTTCGGTGGAGGCTGCTGTGGAAGATTTGAATATCCTGTGGTAACAGTGCCACTAAACACTAGATCTTTTTTGGCACCATCCATTATGTCATACAATTGGTTTGTCGTCCCCGAATGATTTATAGCCGCTAATGAATTACTTAAACCAGATCTATTAGGCATATATTCCACTTGCAGTTGCAGCTTTTGTCGTACCACGGCTTCTTTTTCTGAAGGTGTAAGTTGTTGGAAACATTCATTTTCCGATAATTCATTAAATATCAACATCTCTTGGTGACGTAGCATTTGGAAGTACATATTGGAAACGTCAACGGGTATAAGATTTTTAACATTGCCGCTTAAAAAATCTGCTGAAGGACTCAAATTGCTTTTAATTTGATCACGTTGTTGTTGATGTCGTTCAGTTTGCTGATGAGTCTGTTGCTTTAGATTATAATCTCCAGATGTTTGGGGCTTTTGGGCTTGCCCTACTACAGGAGGATTAGCTAAATGCATATTATCTAAATTTGGTATCAGATGGCTGTGAGTAAAAGGCATATTGTCATTACAAATCTTTATCAACTCCCCCAAAGAACGAAAATGCGTATCACAAAATCGGCGTACAAACAAATTTTCATTAAAATAGCCAGCTCGATACCATTCCGTCATTTCGATCGCTGTGAATGGACCTTGAACTTTTGATTGAGGATCTCTATAATACCAAAGGTCAGATGGTCCTGCTGTTAAGGTTGTAGAATTTATACCATGAGAAGAATGACCAACTGACGAAATATTTGCTGTTGCAGTAGCTGCCAGTTGCTGCTGCTGCTGCATGTGGTGGTGCTGCATTGTTGCATGATCCACTACTATTCCTCCACCGAAAAGTTGTATGCCCTTGTGAAGACCATCCGTGAGGACTGGTGCTGAAGCCGGAGAAATAGAGACTGGACCTTCGTTTGGCTGTTGCGGCGGTTGCTTATGCATGGCAGTTACTGTTGTAAAAACATTAGGAGCACATAAGTTATTAGCTGCAGGGGTGAGAGGTGCTACGGTAACCTGCACTGGTAAGGGTGGAACATCCTGTTTGATTTCATTTCGGTTATTATTATCACTAATACCGATGGTATCATCTTCCATAATCAACTTTTCAATCATATTGTCAGTAACCTCCCTCATCCGATCTGACAGATCACGATGAACACTGGCACTACCGCCAGAAGTAATACCTATTTTATTAGCCGCATTGTCAGTGCTGTAGAAAGACGAATTTGAAGATGTTACTGTTGTAGGTGTTACATCTCTACTACGCATGTCCGAATTTTGTTGGGTTTTGGGTGAATCATGTTTTGTCGTATTTGGTTTTTGTGCAATAGTCTCCGATTTTGGTTGTGAGGATTTTTCGTTAGGCAGTGCTATTAAACTCTCTAAAGGTGTACATGGAGGTGAGTGTTCAGAAGAGTCAGACATATTGCTTTTGTTTTCAAGAGATGCTATTGCTCTCCCTATTGGAGTCTCCAAAGATTTGCTGTCTTTCACGCTACTCCCTTCATTATTACGTGCAGAGCTTTCACTACCGGAATCACTTTTTTTTCGGCTTGGTTTCTCATTACTTTCATTTTCAGTATCGTGCACAGTACCGTGAAATGCTCCACTTGAATCAAATGTTCCACCGCCCTCCAATGGGTTTTCCATAGCCCATTCCGGCAAATTGTCTTCTCCCTCTCCACTTGAACAGTTACCTATACTTGCACTATGACTATTCCATTGAGAAGAGCGTGTTATCGGTGAATTTAAACCAGATAAGATGTTGAAAGTTCGACCGGAAGCTTGGTTGCTGCTAAAACCGTTTGACGAATTCTGTAGTGATTTTGCTGAACTGCTATTATATCCTCCACGTTCGTTCACAGTAGTTATGGTAGAGTAGGAACGCTGCATCGTCAAATTATGTCCGCTACCGCTATACCCCATATCAATATTAGCTGATGTTATATCTTCGTCACGCCAGCTTGCCGAACGCCCTATTAATTGATTACAAATATATTTCGTTCAATTCAAAAACGGCTTATTTATTGTATACCCCAACGATGTGTTACTGCGAAATTACCGCCTGCGCCACTATTACCGCGCCAACCTTCAGTATTACCCAACCCACTGCTAGGAGCATCGCCCGAACCATCCTCGTTGCGATTACGCCGCCAATTCTCCAAGTTCCTTGGGTGACTAGAAAATTCTTTTCGTGGACTTGAAATTGGAGTACCACTCCAATCTGAACTTGAGCCGATCCCAGACATGTTGCCGCCTCCTGTGCTTGAAGAATCGCCTCCCCCATTCCGTTCCGACCACCCGCGTTCAATCTATTTAAATAAAAGCCCATAATTTAAAATATGTTAATTGTTTTTGGTTTTTTTTTTATCTACAAGTTACTACCTTCGCTGGAATTGACCGTGGATCATCTTCGCCGAACATTGGTATTGGTCGTTGGTATAATTGATGATAATTTGGCTTACCACGCATCCGACCACGGTCTACAGAACCCCCTCTTCCCCCGCTTCTTGTAGAAGTATTGAAACCAACTGGTGATCGTTGCATCCATGAAGCTCGTTGCTACGATACAAAAATAGTTAGATGCTCGTGTTACAAATAAACAAAAATAAAGTTAAAAATTACATTCTATACATTCTCAACCAGTTGAATCAGAAATCATGTAGAAACATAGTACCGTATGAAGAACTACAGCCAGAACCAAAGGTATTTCTGCGGAGCATTCATATTTTACATAATTGAAAAGCTATACTAATAACACCAATTATCATTTCAAGAACATAAACCTTTTCCACGTTCAATAGAAGAACTAGATACTATTACTATTACTACTCGAGTTTTTCAACCGCAAATCAAAATAAACGAAGTGCTATTGAATTATTTAACAACATTACTAATGGACGGTAATCATTTTTGGTATAAATCATACACTAAAGGTTAAAGATCAAAGGGAAACTCCACAATCTGCGCCAACTACCGTGGGATAAGCCTCCTCAACGTCGCGTATAAAGTTCTATCGAGCGTATTAACTGAAAGATTAAAGCCCACCGTCAACAAACTGATTGGACCCTATCAGTATGGCGTTAGACCTAGCAAATCAAAATCCGACCAGATATTCATCATGCGCCAATTCTTGGAAAAGACCCGTGAAAGAAGAATCGACAAACACCACCTCTTCGTCGATTTCAAAGCTGCTTTCGACAGCACGAAAAGGAGCTGCCTTTATTCCACGATGTCTGAATTTGGTATGCCCGCAAAACTAATACGGCTGTGTAAACTGACGTTGAGCAACACAAAAAGCTCCGTCAGAATCGGGAAGGACCTCCCCGAGCCGTTCGATACCAAACGAGGTTTCAGACAAGGCGACTCCCTATCGTGCGACTTCTTCAATCTGCTGCTGGAGCAAATTATTCGAGCTGCAGAACTTAATCGAGCAGGTACAATCTTTTATAAGTGTACAGCTGCTGGCGTATGCCGATAATATTGATATCATTGGCCTCAACACCCGCGCCGTTAGTTCTGCTTTCTCCAGGCTGGACAAGGAAGCAAAGCAAATGGGTCTGGCAGTGAACGAGGGCAAGACGAAATATCTCCTGTCATCAAACAAACAGTCGTCGCACTCGCGACTTATCTCTCACGTCACTGTTGACAGTCATAACTTTGAAGTTGTAAATAAAATTTCGTCTATTTAGAAACCAGTATTAATACCACCAAAAATGTCAGTCTGGAAATCCAACGCAGGATTACTCTTGGCAACAGGTGCTACTTCGGACTGAGTAGGCAATTGAAAAGTAAAGTCCTCTCTCGACGAACAAAAACCAAACTCTATAAGACACTGATAATTCCCGTCCTGCTATATGGTGCAGAGGCTTGGACGATGACAACAACCGATGAGTCGACGTTGCGAGTTTTCGAGAGAAAGGTTCTGCGAAAGATTTATGGTCCTTTGCGCATTAGCCACGGAGAATATTGCATTCGATGGAACGATGAGCTGAACGAGATATACGACATTGACATAGTTCAGCGAATTAAAAGACAGCGGCTACGCTGGCTAGGTCATGTTGTCCGGATGGACGAAAACACTCCAGCTCTGAAAGTGTTCGATGCGATATCTGCCGGGGGAAGCAGAGGAAGAGGAAGACCTCCACTCCGTTGGAAGGACCAAGTGGAGAAGGACCTGTCTTCCCTTGGAACATCCAACTGGCGCCACGTAGCGAAAAGAAGAAACAACTGGCGCGCGGTTGTTAACTCGGCTATAATCGCGTAAGCAGTGTCTACGCCAGTAAAGAAGAAGAAGAAAGATTAAAGATAGCCGTTTCTCCATACGTTATCGGATTTGAACCAGATTTTATTCAACCAAGAGCTGTTATTTCGGCGATCTCATACTGTTTGGATGGATAAGTTTGAGATTAAATTTGACATCATTGGAGTAACACGTAGAAGCAGTTTTGATCCTGGTCCATGCTGGCATTAAGTCCAAATATAGTGTTACAAAATAAAATCCCAAAAATAAAATATATTTTTAATTTGTAGTCCAATTTATAGTTAAGAATTAAAAAGTAAACTGTTTAAGATATAATATTTTTCGCGTTTGTGTACTTCGTGTTCTACCATTTTGACCAACATCAGAATTTAAAATTGAAAATTTAACGAATTAAAAACGTTTGAATTAAAAAAATCGAAACTCTTAAAATAACACATTATGGGACATACTCTGGTTTGACTCAAAGATGTGAAAAATAAATAATTAATGTATAGATACTTACTGTTGTAACCGGTGGAACCTGTGGCAGCAGTTCCTCGTCTGTACTTGGTATAAGAGCTAGCGGCAACTGCACCTTTTCAACAAATATTTTCTTAAACGTTGGTAATATTTCAGGCATGTTATAGTTTTTATCGAATAACGACAGCATTTCTTCACGGCCATAACGGAATTCTGGAAATGTATTTCGAGGAGCTAAAGCATAAGAAAATTGACTAATTACTGGTGATGACACACTTGAAGTTATTTCAAATGATTGATGACCACTTCCATTACCACCGTTGTTTGAATTGGATGAAGTGGACATCACGGTACCTCCACCAACAGTGCTTCCACTAGACAGTAGACTAGAACTTGTGTTATCCGCAGACATGTTACGAAGCCATTCAGGACCAAATTTCATTGAGTCTGTCATTTTTGCAGAAGTGAAAATTAATATTCGTTAATATTATTTGTGTAAAACAGCAGGTATATGGTTAAAGCTTCTGGTCAATTACGGCACACACTGTTTGCTGGAAGTAATAGTTATTGGTCAATGAGTATTATACAAAATACAACAGAAAAACAGAAGTTATTGCAATAAAACATTAGTTTCAACGTTCTTCAACATTGAGTATATAAAATTGTTGTTCACTTATACGTTTTAACAAAATTATTCGAAATTATTATACTCACAAGCAATAACCTTATATATAAAAATAAAACGCCGTTTTTGTATGTCCGCGCATTACGCCCGAACCACAGTCCTGAAGGGCCTAACGGCGGCCTTTTTTGCAAAACCACCCTCGATTTCGCAATTTATGTATGAATATTATATTTTATGTATTTATATTATTATGTATATGTATTATATTATTATTTATATGTATTATATTATTATTTATATGCATTATATTAGTTATATGTATTTATAAATATTGTAACTCAAGAACAGCCGTAAAAAATGGCTAAAAATTGGTGATGAGGTAGCTTGGAACCTTGGGACTTGCATAGAGTACTTTCTATCGTTTTATGTTAAGAGTCACAAAAATTACTAAATAAAAAAAATATATTTCGAAACATAAGCATGTGTTCAATATTCATGTATGAATCATTTTTTTCTTCAAAAATAACGGGTGGGCCATCTAACGTTTTAAATTTGAATTATTTATATTTCGACATTGGAAACGTCAAATACCATTCGGAAAGTGGCAGATATTCAATAAAAAGTTTAAAATTTACGAAATGGGTCGCTATTCACTATTCTACAGTTCGCAGATTGGGCAAAAGATCGTTTGACCGAGGATGGTCAATTTTACCGAAAAATCATATTTTCGGACGAGGCTCATTTCCACCTCGACGGTTACGTTAACAAGCAGAATTGTCGCATTTGGGGCACAGAAAACCTTCATGTAATCGTCGAGAAGCCAATGCACCCAGCACGAATCACTGTATGGTGCGGATTTTGGTCTGGTGGAATCATCGGCCCATTTTTCTTCGAAAATGAAGAAGGAACCGTAACCATCAATGGTGAGTGATATCGCGCAATGTTAACCGAATTTTTCTTCAAGCAAATTGAAGAGGAAGACTTGGACAACATTTGGTTCCAGCAGGACGGCGTTACGTGCCATACAGTAAACGCTACACTCAATTTTTTACGCCCTATCTTCGAAATTTAAAATTTTATATGGCCCACCCTATACAAAATAAAATCACACAGCTACTGGCAGGGTACAGTGGTTTTTGTATTATTTCCAATGGAAAATTATTAAAAACATTTATTAATTGATAGCTAAAAAGCTTAAATCCTTTAATTGGGTATTGAAAGGTCAAAAGTCAGTTCTTTTAACATACCATGAAAAGATTTAAATAGTTTCTGTATATATCAATTAACCACGATATATTAATTCTTATTCGTACTAAATGTTGGGTGTTTTAATTTAACTGCCCATAAATTATTACTTTGTCCAATATGACCATAATGGAAAATGTTATAAAAAACTGTAATTTTGAAGCGTTCTCACACTGGAATAAGTTTATCCCTGGATATACGATGCAGACGCAGAGATTGTGAAGATGTTACATCATACTTATTTATGTATGTACTATTCCTTAAGTGATTTCTGAAGTCAATAAAAAATGTAGATTGCCAATGTAACTATTCCATTATATTGTTATCACGATACATGATATCCTTTACAACATAGAGCGAGCGGGTTTAGACTAGTTGTGGTAAAAATTTACATATCTTGATGGAACTTGGCACACGTGTTTTTCAACACCAAGAGAGTTGTATTACATATTAAAAGATTCTGAACATTGGCACACACACTATTTATAATAATATGCTTTTCGTTATAAGTCATGCCAAATACCACTGTAATCGGTCCCACGGTTAATAACTCCCATATATCGAATAATAGTGCAATAATTTAATAACAGTGGATATGAGATTAGCCTACAATGTGACAATGTGGTTAGTTTTGTGTAGATGACAAATTTCGCTCTTCCGTCTTATGTTAGATGTCAATAAATCACGGCATATTAGGGGTATGGGAGTTCTCGTAACTCCCCTATTCGAAATATAATGACCTTGTGTACTCAGGTAATTCATTAAAAATGACCTCTGACCTTGTTAAGTCAGGAACCTCAGTAAAAAAATAACAAATAAGGACTAAGTTCGGGTGCAACTGAACATTTTATACTTCTGTAACCTGCAAGAATCAAAGCCAGGAATATACCTTAAGGTGCAAAACGTCAACCATAGGGTCGGAACCCAATCCAATTAATATATATAATTCATTCACTAGCCCATTATCACATATCTATTTATGAAATCATGACTATTTAATTTGTACATGTATACACCAGAGACCTGCACGAGTAATTAAAAAACTAACATGTTAGCAAGCGGCGATGCCGATGCGGCGAGTACACGCTACGTAACGGTAATTTGGCATCGTGGGTATCGGCATCGCGGCATCGCCGATTACTAACATGTTACCAGTGGTCGGTATTTCTTAAAACAATTGTGGAAACTAACTTCACACGTACGCTTACGCTCTATCGTTCAGTCGTTGTCGAGCCAGCAACGAATTAACATCATGTAAGACTATAGCGCAAAACCAAATAAGCCCTGCGGGAAATATTTTATGTTTCTAAATGCCTTTGGTGCCATGCAATGCCTTTTATGTTCCAAGTCTTTTAAAGATAATAGGGAATATATCCTTAAAATACATTTTGTTAATTTTCATTATTTTATAATTTTGCTTATAAAATTTGCTTAATTTTAATTCCAATTTCTCACTGGGCTACTCTTTTCGCTACTTTTTTTCGTGCTCACCAACGCAGTGACAGATCCTCTCATGCCGACCACTGCATGTTACTCAATAAGTATTGTGCGCGAAGAAAAGAATTTCGTTTCATTTGCCATTGACGATACCAGATAGTAATCGTACGATGCCACGATGCCGCGATGCCGATGCGTAATGTTACCTTCGCATCGTGGTAATCGTCAGAAGTGTTACTTAGTAACGTAAACGTACGATGCCTACCTTAATCGTGCAGGTCTCTGGTATACACAACAATTTTTTTTTTTGAAGCGCGGCCAACGCAAAAAAAGTTTTACGTGTAAAACATGACTCTGGTATTGGTACGACGGGGGTTATTTTTTTGAAGCGGAGACTCGTTGCATGCAGGACATTCATTAGGTATGTCGGGGTCGATTCTGGATAAGTAGGAGTTTAACCTGCTACAGTATCCAGAACGAAGTTGCGCTAGGGTCACTCGCGTTTCTCGCGGCAACTGGAGCTCTATAGGTGGTGGTTTGACTCCAAGAACGCTATTCACGGGAAGGGAGTCGGTAAAGGTGTTGATGGCTCCACTGTGAATGGCGGTCAGTGCCTGTCGAAAGTTTATTGCGTACGAAGTCTGGTCGGCGTACTGTTCGATGTCGACGACATAGTCGAGTCGACCTCTTGATGCTCCTGGGAGGCGGTTCCGCTCCAAGCAGGTGGCTGCAAGGGTGATTCCTACGGAAACAACCCAGCATGAACTGCCTGGAGAGGCAGATTATGCTCCTTTACTGGTAGCATGGGCGTCTCATTGTGGAGATGTTCAATGGGAGACATCAAGAGGCATCCCGTCGTGGTCCGGAGTGTTGTATTCTGACAGGTCTGAAGTTTCCTCATCTGCGTACCACTGCATCCAGGCGACCATATTGGTGCTGCGTAGTTGAGGACCGGCCGGCCGATTGCCTTGGTAAGTTGCCAGCAACGTTTCTTTGTCTTTTCCCCATGTGCTGCCGGCTAGCGAATTGAGGATTTTGTTGCGGCTCTGTACCTTGGCGATAATCCCGGTCGTATGGGGAGAGAAGGAGCATAGACTATCGAGGGTTACGCCTAAAATCTTAGGGTTATTGACAGTCGGCTGCAATATTAAGTTCAAGTCTATACTCTTTTGTCCAGTTTGTGAATATGGTCGCTGTGGATTTGGTGGGTGAAAGTATGAGGTTCCATGGAGTAAGGAAACAAGAAAAGTCGGAGATAGTTTTTTACTTTCGAAAACATGCCATCGATTCGATTGCCCGACGTCAATATCGTGCAATCATCTGCATACGAGGCTATGAATACCCCCTCTGGTGGCTGAGGAAGTCTCGAGATATAGAAATTAGACAGTAACGGGGAGAGGACACCACCCTACGGAACCCCCTGTTTAATTCTACTTAGTTTAGATGTTTCACCTCGAAATAGTACGGATGACTGACGACCGTTAAGATAGTTCATGGTCCACCTCTTTAGCCCTGGAGGGAGAGTGGTTTTTTCGATGTCCTGCAATAGCGTTGTGTGATTGACCGTGTCAAAAGCTTTTGACAGGTCCAACGCTACGAGGATCGTTCTTTCGCAGGGTGGTTTCTGGTTGAGGCCACGAACTATCTAGGCGTTTATGACGCTAAGTGCTGTGGTGGTGCTGTGCACTTTGCGGAATCCATGCTGGTGGCTGGGTAGGCTCAGGTGGTGAGTGAAGGTCGGGAGTAACAAGGCCTCAAGTGTCTTCACTACTGGGGAGAGGAGAGTTATCGGACGATAAGATTCCCCCTTGTTGGCGGGTTTCCCAGGTCTCAGTAGTGGGACCACTCTTCCGACTTTCCACACATCGGATATTTGAAGAGTGGTGAGCGACAGGTTGAGGACCTTGGTGAGATATTTTACTCCCGTCGAGCCTAGATACTTTAACATTAGCATGTTGATTCCATCATGGCCACTGGATCTGGAAGATTTTGCCTTGTGATGACACGCTGAACCTTCTCATCGCTGAAAGTAAGTGATGCGCAGTTGTTTGGCATTTTGCGCAGCCGTCGGTTAACACATCTCTTGGCCTTGTCTACCGAAGGGTGCAGTGTAAACTGCCGGCTAAAATAGCTCGCGCACTTCTTCGGGTCCGAAGAGGCATGACCATTGAAATGAACTTCAACTCGGTCGTCATGTCTCTTCGGATTAGACAAAGCTTTGACAGTAGCCCAAAGCTTACTCACACCGGTGGTGAGGTTGCAGGACTTCAGGTGCTCTATCCATGTTGATTTACCATACGCCGAATCTGCAAATTGAGATCCCTTATTCGGGGATCCCCGGGATCGGCATGGCGTAAGGTGTCGCGCTCGTTAGCTAGAACAGCTGCTTCGGCTGGGAAATTGGGGCGGATTTCCGCTATTCTTCCAGCCGGGATGAAGCGAGCGGTAGCTGCTGCGATCACCTTGCGGAATTGACGCTCGCCAACGCATACGTCCGTAGGAATGGGTAGAGCGTTGAAGGTGCTCTCGATAAATTCTGTGAAGCCGACCTAATTAGCTTTTTTAAAGTTAATGAAGGTACGGTTGTCCACAGAAACGAAATCAGGAGGCTTCTCGATCGAGATAATTATGGGCAGGTGGTCTGATGCAAGAGTTAGCATAGGTCGCCAGGTTATGCTATTTATCAGACCACCACCAGCAATGGTAATATCGGGCGAGCTATTACAGGTGTCCATAACTCTGGTGGGGGCTTCGTCATTCATTGTGCAGAATGTCGAGTCGTCAATCTGTTCCGCCAGCTCCATCTCCCTACGATCATTTGACAGGCAGGAATGCCAAAGATCGTGGTGCGCGTTAAAGTCGCCTAGTACCATACGGTTTTCACCACGAAGTAGCGCACCTATATTCTGGTGATATCCTGTAGGGCAACATGTAACTGGGGGGATGTATATATTAAATATTTCGAGCTCGATATCGCCTGACCGGATAGCTATACACTGACATTCTAGGGTAGTATCCCTGCGGTCGATGTTTTCATCAATTAGACGATACTGCACGGTGTTGTGAAATATGAAGGCTAGGTCACCACCATTGTCTCGCTCGCGGTCTCTACGTATAACGTTGAAACCTGCACAACTCAGAAGATCTGAGCGGTTGTTTAACTTGGTTTCTTGGACCGCAGCTATCGATACACGTTCCCGATTCATAAGTGCAACTATCGCCTCGATCTTACTCTGGAGTCCGTTGCAATTGAATTGAAGAAGTCTGGTTTGTCGCGGGTGTGCGTGGGTGATCCTGGGGGTGAGGGAGTGACGTGTTGGTGGTGTTTGTTGCAGCTGCAGAACCCGCAGGGGTTGTTGCACTGGGGTGTTGGATGGCGACGCCACTGTTGCGAGTTGCGGGGGCAGACTCCTGCAGCATGGGGCAACGTAGAATTCACTCCACTCACGTGTGGTGCGCAGGCCGGAACACGTCGGGAAGTGACAGCAGCCAGTGCAAGAATTGCACTTAACTGATATGACATTCCGACGTATGACGGTCTGACACACGGAACAGACTGTGCGAGGAACCAAGAGTTGCTGATTGGTTCTCGCAATAGGATTGGAGCGGGATGAAGGTTGGGGGGGGGGACAAGTCAGAGTGGGAGCTTTGTTGCCTGATTGAGCTCCTGACCGTAGAGGTCGTCAGTTGGCCACTCTGATTGAGTGGCGGCGCGGCGCCAAAGATCGTGGAGCGCGTTAAAGTCGCCTAGTACCAAACGGTTTTCACCACGAAGTTGCGCACCTATATTCTGGTGATATCCTGTAGGGCAACATGTAACTGGAGGATGTATATATTAAATATTTCGAGCTCGACATCGCCTGACCGGATAGCTATACCCTGACATTCTAGGGTAGTATCCCTGTGGTCGATGTCTTCATCAATTAGACAATACTGCACGGTGAAGGCTAGGCCACCACCATTATCTCGCTCGCGTTGATACCCGCACAACTCAGAAGATCTGAGCGGGAGCTCCGAGTCAATTCCGGTGCGTAGAACCGGCTGTCATGGGAATTGAAGTGTTGGCGCTTCAAAAAATTTACCCTAATCGGTCCAACAAGTTTTTTTCACGTAAAACTCCTTTTTGCGTTGGCGGCCTTCGGCTTCAAAAAAAAAAAAGGCTGCGATTTAGAATAGCATTCGGGGTTAAAATGGGTATGTACGGATAGAGGAGGTCCTCCAGATCAATAATATATATACATATAGTTGCCGCTGACTTATGATTTTTCAGATATTTGCATTTAAAGCTTAGTACGCAGCTCTCAAGAAACGTAAAAACTTCATATAAAAAAACGCTTAAGAAACGGTCCAGAAACGTTCCTGCGATAAAGTTACTTGTGCTAGTACGCAGCTCTTAAGAAAGCTAGTACTAATTTTTAATACTTTTTTTCAATAAAATGTGAATATGGCAAACCTGGTTTTGCGAAGAAACATCAAATCAACAATTGTTTCTTGCAGGAAATTCGAAGTAATCGTCAAATTCATCCTAAATTAGTTGAAATCATTATTATAAAGTATGTTCAATTTTGAAATGTTGTAGAAAACCAACCAATCATCAACAACATTCCTTAAATCTCAATGAAAATATTTGTGTTACCATACACATACATACATACATACATACGCACAAAGTTTGTTTACTTTGTTTATTCTCTCTTGCTCTTCTAATGTGGATCATTCACAATGCGTAACCAGCTGTCAAAATTACTTGAGAAATAATGTATTTTTGTTCTTGAGCAATTACTTGAGAGCTGCGTACCAACCTTAAAATTCAAAAATCAACTATCGGAGAGCGTGTTTCTCCGGAGAGCGTGTTTCTCCGATTTATAATGCATTTTACACTTATATTTTATACTTTTATATCCACTAATTCACTAATTCTTTTCTAATCATTTATTTTATATCAAACTAGCTGACCCCGCAGCCGTTGTCCTGCGTGAAAATACATGTGTTTTGAAATGAAAAGAAAATTAAATTTATCATTTCTTTTATTTTCAATGCAACGCAGCTTGATAAACAACATTTTTTGGTTTCTGTTCCGGTGCATAAATGTACAGAGAAGATAGTTTTCCAACTCTTGAGCACGCCACGTATTTCTGGCCGTGTAAAAAACATAGCAGCTCAAAATTTATGCCATACACTTCTATCGACTATCCTTGTGTCCTGATGATTGTCATCTCAAATGCTATTTTTACTGGAAACGGAATCCGTTTGAACTGAAATGGCAAATCGTGAGAACTCAAACAAATTCGTCCAATCAAGCATTCTGCCCCCTTGTATTCGATAGCTGCGTCACAATCAGTCGGGTTCCATTACACAGTTTCGGCGCTTGTAGATTGCGAAACATAATAACGACAGATCAAACTTTGAGACGCAAATGATGCGGTAGCACACAAAGCCCCTCCAAAGAATTTAGAAACTCCACTGGATAATTCACGACGTCGTCTTCATTGTCAAGACGATCGATCGATTTGTATGAGCGCAATTCTTCCGGAATTTGACTTTGAATCTTCCAGTTTAAGTCATCAACATCGGTATTTTGGGCAGCTGTCATTGCACGTGCACTCAAGGAATCGTAGTTAAGAAAATTTGACCAATGTTCGGATAAACATTCTTGAGGAGTTCATCTTTCGTGAATCGATAAACGGCAGATGGAATTGACATCAAACCACCGGAAGTATCAACCGGAATTTATCCATATTCAATTTTTAGAAATGTAAAATGGTAAAATGTCTTCGGCAATGTCATTTTTGTTCGTATCCCATAATATACGCGGATTTGGAGGCTGATATGTTGAAATGATTATCGTGAAAAGTGTGCGAACGTCATTTTCATTCCAGTGATTATCATTTTTCAGCAATTGTAATTGCTGGCTTGCTTCTCAAAAAGTTGCACACACCGTATCATTCACAGTACACAATGACTCATATGAAGTTGAACCGCGTACATTTATCAGTAGCAACCGAAGGTAGAAACAATCGTCATTTTTCGGGTGGTGTAAATTCGTCCCAATGTATTAGTTGATAAGACACCCGAATGCCAATCTACTGGTTGGCCTTGCTTTCTGCGTAAGTATTTCTTCGACGATGCTTTCTATGTACAATATCAAGATATTTCCGAATAGAGCAATGTTCTCGCAAACGGATCACTGACGAAAGTTGAGCAAAAACTCGCCAATGTTAATTTTGTTGCTGTATTGTATTTTCTGGGTTAAAATACACTATTTGGCCATTCTCCAAATTAAATGCGAAAAGCACAACAGTTGGAAAACGTTCATGAATTGCAAAAGTAAATACAAAGCGCTTTAGTGCAGTTCACGTAGCGACCGTATCGTTCAAGACTAATAACCGCCATGTTGCTTCCTTTGGTGATGTACATAAAAACGTATTTTATCGATTACACCAAACTGCAATACTCAACATTGATATGAGTTTTGAATGTGAATTAGACAATGATGGTGAATATAGTACGATCCATGTGTTGTCAACTTCGATATTCACGCCTCTAACTCACGCCATTGTCGTCTGGTGAGCGACGCCGATACAGTGAATATCCATCATTTCCAAAAGAAAAGCACGTGGATACTGTTTCGTGCATTTACACACAAATCGAAGTGGGATTGTGGTATCCGCAAGTTCCTTGAACCTTTTTGGTTTTCATCACTTGTATGATACTGGATCTTCTTTCTTTGCATCAGGAATTTCCGCATAATTAAATGCTCGTAATTTCATCAATTTGATCTGGTGTAACCACCATCCAAAGAATAATGTGTGCGTGCGGCAAACCCCTCTTTTGCCACTCAACAGAATACATCTAGCAACTGACTCCACCATATACATATATGTACGTTACTTCAAGATAAAGTCCATCGAAGCTGTTGCTTGAAAAGTCTTGCTCTGACATCGTGACGATCGCTTGCTGATTGACCGCGATGCATAATACCACACGTATGGCATCGCATTCTGGGAGTACTCGTACATGTGCCTTGGGCTGCTAATGTATGTTGATGCCAAAAAGAACGCCGACCGATATTAGCGCGACCTCTTTATGGCATCGTAACAAATTTCAATCTGTAATTGATCACTTTGTTTGCAACACACATAACATTTTCACTGAATAATTTTAAAAAATTTTTGAAGCAAACGCCAAATTTGAACGATTTAAATAATTGAAAAACCAAACAAAAAAATTTAATGAAAAAATTTGTATGGAAAAAATTAACTTTTTGGAATTTTTCAATTTTCCAACTTTTCCTCATGAAAGACATACAGGTTTTTTATTTCTAAACCTTCCCCGATTCACACAGAACATTTTCTTGAAAATTTCATCAATAATGGTTCAGCCGTTTTCTTAGCGTTACTAACGAACGAACGTTCATTCTTTTGTATGAGAAAAATAAAAGGGCTGTTTTTAGGGGTTTTCCGGCAATTATTCGAATTTTTTTCTCCGCAGAAACCATCTCTGAACCTCAAAAGAAATATCAAATTTGGTTCAGTCGTATGAAAGTTATGAGCGTACATACATTTTGGCGATTCATTTTTATTTATATAGATAGTGTAAAAATAGCTTTCATTTCATATCAAATTTTAGTTAAAATCCATTTATTCATAAAATAAGAAAATGGTTGTAAACAAGCAAAAAATTAGTGTTACCATATTTTGTAATGGAATAAAAATAAGAAAAAAGAAAGATTATGACGTCATAACTAAATTCATTATCGTGTGATGAGTAATGTAAAATCTTTCAGAATTCTCATTATCTTGACTAATCCAGGTGTTGAATCGGGCAAAAAGGAGTTCAACGCAAAAAAACTGAGTACGCCCAGGTGTTGGTCCGACCAAGGCTTATTTTTTTGAAGCGATGTCGAAGGTCCCCAACGCAAAAAAAACTGAGCACGCCCAGGTGTTGGTCCGACTGACGGTTATTTTTTTTAAAGCGCGGCCGAAGGCCGCCAAGCTAAGGGGAGTTCAATGCAAAAAAACCGAGCTCGCCAAGGTGTTGGTCCGAGGGGTATTACTTGTTTTCTTTATTTCTCTTGGTTCTTCTGTAGGCACAATTCCGATTTCTTTGGCGCCCCGATTTGAAGATATCGTTGGTAAGAGGAAGTCCTCCTGATTAAAAAATGTATAGGGTTATAGGGTCCGCAAACGCTTAGTTTATGAGATAGTCGACTTCAAAGTTCAAAAATTTCCAAAATTCGAACATTTCAACAAGCTATTTCCCCATATTAAACACAGTTTTCGCACATTTTTTACTTCAAATTAATTAAATTAAACTATAAACATTTAAATACATCCACATTTTTCAATTTTTGTAGATTTTTACCTAAGAAATCTTTATTTTAAAAATTACTTTTTACACTCGTAGTAAGCATCATTTATGTGCTAGTAAGAGTACTAGGCGAAAGTACTTCAGTCACCCCGATATGATATAAATTTCACAATATTATCATAGATTTTTACTTATTTGTTTTTATTGAACATAAATCGCATATTATACATATACATATATATGGAAAAAGTTTTCACAACTCAAAATTATAACTTAAAAAATGTTGGAAAGTATTTTTTATTATAATATAGAAAAAAGAATCACGCAAAAAAACAAACAAAGAAATATCGTTAAGAATCCTACAAATTTGGTGTTTAAGATGTGTCAACGCTCGTTTTCCTCATAAGTGTAAACAATCTAACATTTGCAACGATGAGTGTGATAAGTGATTTTTAAATTAATAAATTTAGGTAAAATATTACAAAATAAAAGTGAAATGTGAACTTATTTCAATGTTTAAAATGTATAATTAAATATACCAAGTGAAAAATGTTAAAAAAATTGGCACGATTACGATTCTTCCGGCGCCGCGATTTGATGGTACCGATGGATAGTGGAGGTCCTCAGGATTAAAAAATATATACACATATACCGTCCTCAGACGCATAGTTTTCGAGATATTTCACTTCAAAATTCCACAATTTTACATGCAATTCACTCTTATTTTGTTTTCTGTTTTTCTTTACATGTCATGACAAATACCAGTGTTGCCACATATTGTCTTTTAAAAAAACTATTAAAAATTTTCTGTTTAACATATATAAAGAAAATGGTACAAATGGTTTTTGTATATTATGTCAATTGATAAATAAAGATAAAAAATAATATTCCATTGTGTCGAGCTACTTTCTGCACTGGCGGCCTTCGGCCGCGCTTCACAAAAAAAAATAACCCTCATCGATCGAACACCTATATTAATCAAAAGGAGAGAAATACTGAAAAACTTTGCATTCTATAATACGATTTTTCTATTTATTATAATGATTTTACATATATACATAAATATTGTCAATCCTAATTAAATTTTAATTAACAAAATCCTTAAAATGAAAATCAGGATCATTAATGTCATTCCGCGTCATTTTCATCCTCACTAGATATATTTTCCACCAAATCTTCTACAGTTTCGTAACGCAACCGTTTCGTTTGAGGAACAATATCCGTTAAATCCTCGGACTCTACCGTCGGCACTTCCAATTCTTTCAATTCCGTCCCTTCCTGAAGACTTCCTTCTACATACCCAGAATAAACTTTTCGTATGTCTAATATAAGTTGCATTATCTGCGAGCCAATGTCATCTTTGTATTGTTTTTCTAAAAAGTTTTGGCGGTAGTCGTATAGAGCCATATACTGATGCAATAATTTTGGGCTTCGGCGACTTTTAAGTGAACTTTTGAACCAACGGTTTTGACATTCGAGGTCATTAATGGCATTGTTTGCGTTTCCCCTCTCCACATACTCCACAATGCTATGATTGGTGGTTAAACATTCAGTACCGTCTCCGAAAAATTTACTTAAGCCATGGTATTACTTTCCACCATCAGTACAAATTCGGGATGTACCGGGATGCACAAACTTTTTAATGAAAGGCCACAAATCTGCCTTCCTCTTTCCGTTTACGCGGAAGAAGCGACAGATTTTGTCTTCTTTACACAAAAGTCCCAATACCGTCATTGTCATTTGGCCCGTTACGCGTCCTCTGTTGTATTTCCGTTTCGTTAAAAAAGTTTCATCAATTTGGACTGTTTTGCGCTCTCCCCCTGAGACAAAACTCTGCGTTTGAACAGATAACCTCAGCAATTTCCCTTAAATAACTGTAATAATCCACAACAGTATTTCAGCTCAATATCGGCTCGTCATTTTGCTTTCGCCAGTTGGTTAATTGAGCATGCACCGTCGTCACGTTCATTTTGCTCACAAAACAGCAAATGATTGCTAGAATTTCTTTCGGAGGCAAATGACACTGACACCCATCCAAGAATGTTCCTCGAGCAGGACTTATGCACTGCCTGCACTCCTTCGCTCCTTTTTTCTTCGTTGGCTTCGAATCGCACCTCCAAACCCATCCTAATTTATCTTTTTTGCTTTCCTCTGGTCGCATCTTCTCCCTGCATTTATCGCATAATGGAGGAGTGGAATCCCTTGTTGGAACTAATCCAACTTCCTCTAAAAAACAGCAACGATTGCTCATTAGTTTGAACAAGCTGTCCAAATGATGTAAAAATAGAAAAATTCTTTAACTTTGAATTTAAAAACGGATGAGGCATTTTAAATTATTATTTGCACAAAAATCAGAAAAAGTCTCTAAATATCGCAATCACTAATTCACTTCGCTTCACTTCACTTCAATGTAAAAGAATCACCGTTAAGAAATTCCAACGAATTAGATCTAACGGAATCTAAATTTCTTTCTTTGTTGAAAATTTCAAAGTTTCCTTTGGCAATATAAAACCGGTATTTACTAAATATAGTATAATAATATTTTTCTATACTTTTTTATTAATATATATATATTCATATATAAATATGGATTATATTACATAGTATATTATTTATATATTTATATATATAAATATATCATATAAATATATGAAACAAATGTTTGATTATACATATATTCAGGACACAAAGTATGGCAACACTGCTATTCGCTTGAAACTTTGAATGTGCAAAATTGTTTTAAAGTATATTTATTTTCTTAAAAAATATACAATTTGAATTTTTGATATATACGAATGTCTACAGTGTAATTAAATATATATTAGTAAAAATATGTGTGAAAAGTGGGTTAAACATAGTGAAATAACAGCATTGTTTTAACACATTTTTGAACTTTAATGTGAAATATCTCGAAAACTATGAGTCTGAGGACGGTATATGTGTATACATGTTTTTATCCTGAGGACCTCCTCTATCCATCGGTACCATCAAATCGCGGCGCCGGAAGAATCGTAATATTGTCAAAAAATTATATATACATATTTTCTTAATCTGGAGCAGCAGCTCTATCCAACCATACCACTTTTAACCCTCAATTCGTGGGATGGTATACTAAAGCCGACCCAAAATAAATAGTTTGAAACGAATTAGTGAAGTGTTAGTGGATACAAAATTTAAAAATATAACTATAAAACTCATTATAAATGGGAGAAACACGCGTTTTAAATAGTCGAATTTTTAAACTTTAAATGCAAATATCTCAAAAACCAGAAGTCAGCGGCAACTGTTTGTATATGTATTCTTGATCTGGAGGACCTCCTCTGTTTATACATACCCATTTTAACCCCGAAATCGGGGGATGCTATTTTATAATTTACCCAAAAATAACACTGGTCGGTCCAACAAGTTTTTTTTCAAGTTTTTTTTGCGTTAAATTCCTTTTGGGTTGGTTTTAGGGGTCGGCTTTAGTATACGATCCCACGATTTCAGGGTTAAAAGTGGTATGGTTGGATAGAGTTGATGCTCCAGATTAAGAAAATATATAATTTTTGCCGCCGCAAACTTATAGTTTCCGAGATATTTGCATTTAAAGTTGAAAATTTTGCAAATTTTATCTTGCAATTTCTCGATTGCTAGTAATTATTTAATTCATATTATGCCTTTTTTATGCACTTAAACTTCACTACATTGTTTCTACATATTTTTTTCCAGTAATTATTTAGTTATTTGCTTAAAATAAGCATTTTATATTTTACACAATTTTCATTTCATGCACAATAACAAAAGTATTCCGTGTTGACAGATAATAAGTGTTGCCATAATTACACATTTATCAAACGAATAAAAAATAGGACTATACCCCAAATAACTACATAAATCATTGTCCTTTTTCTTGATATATCAAGATTTTTGATACACCCCGGTGTTGGATCGGCCAGGGTTATTTTTTTGAAGCGCGGCCGAAGGCCGCCAACGCGAAAAGGAGTTTTAATTAAAAAAAAACCTGATACACCCCGGTGTTGGATCGGCCAGGGTTATTTTTTTGAAGCGCGGCCGAAGGCCGCCAACGCGAAAAGGAGTTTTACTTAAAAAAAACTTGATACACCCCGGTGTTGGATCGGCCAGGGCTATTTTTTTGAAGCGCGGCCGAAGGCCGCCAACGCGAAAAGGAGTTTTACTTAAAAAAAAAAACCTGATACACCCCGGTGTTGGATCGGCCAGGGTTATTTTGTTGAAGCGCGGCCGAAGGCCGCCAACGCGAAAAGGAGTGTTACTTAAAAAAAAAACCTGTTACACCCCGGTGTTGGATCGGCCAGGGTTATTTTGTTGAAGCGCGGCCGAAGGCCGCCAACGCGAAAAGGAGTTTTACTTAAAAAAAAAAACCTGATACACCCCGGTGTTGGATCGGCCAGGGTTATTTTGTTGAAGCGCGGCCGAAGGCCGCCAACGCGAAAAGGAGTTTGAATTAAAAAAAATCTGATACACCCCGGTGTTGGATCGGCCAGGGTTATTTTTTTGAAGCGCGGCCGAAGGCCGCCAATAAAGCCTTAAAACTTTTCTTATTACAATGGAAAATTTATTTCAGATAGTATTTGTTTTCTGCGTTTGAGTTTTTATATCCATTCATATTCATTTGATATATGTGTAATTATGGCAACACTTAATATCTGTAAACACGGAATACTTTTGTTATTGTGCATGGAATGAAAATTGTGTAAAATATAAAATGCTTATTTTAAGCAAATAACTAAATAATTACTAAAATAAAAATATGTAGAAACAATGTAATGAAGTAAAAGTGCATAAAAAAGGCATAATATGAATTAAATAATTACTAGCAATCGAGAAATTGCAAGATAAAATTTGCAAAATTTTCAACTTTAAATGCAAATATCTCGGAAACTATAAGTTTGCGGCGGCAACAATTATATATTTTCTTAATCTGGAGCATCAGCCCTATCCAACCATACCACTTTTAACCCTGAAATCGTGGGATCGTATACTAAAGTTTCCCCGGGTTTAGTTTAGTATCTCATTTTCACTGCTTATTCCTCTTAAATACGTGCACGGATTTTTTTAAATTTAAATAGCACGGATAGCCAATGAATTAAACTTTGGTTTAACACTCCAGTGGTCGCGCCCCTTTTTGTGCCGTTAGTAGTCGCGCGTACTACATGTGTAGAACATTTTAAACATAAGGGTTTGAAACGAAATATTTGTAAATAAAAAAATTTGTTTTAATAATAATAAGTAACAGTTTATTATAAAACCAAATCAATCAAAAAATATTCATTTTAAACATATTAGGAACTTAAAATCAGACTTCTTGCGAATAGTTATTCGTAAAACGTAAAAGTATATACACAAGTGGTCTACTATTGTAGTACGCGCGACTACTGGAGTGTTAAATGTATATTTTTGTTAAATGTTAATTTGTTTTTTAGATATAAGTAAGCAAAAAACGCACATTTTCACATTTGCTCAAACAATGGTTCTTTTCTTGTGACGTTTTTGTTGCACAGCTTGCAAAAAATTTAACCAATTTAACACACACACATTCTTTGAAATATATTTAATTGAATTAATGATAAATTATGGATTTTTAGTTGCATTTTTATGTACAATTTAATAAATAAAACAGCTTTCAATTACGTGTTATATTGTTCCTTGAAATGTAAGCAAAATTACTGAATATGAACTGTCAAACGACGAAGAAAATAAGCACAAAAGGAAGATAGTAATAACCCAACGAAACAAAATGGTAGGTCTTATATACTGTTTCAATGTAATATATTCTACTGAAAATATGATGAAATTTCCAAATTTTCAGTGTTTTTATTATTTAAATAAAGTGGATTTCCACTTTAATTCATTGAAATAATAAAAATAATAAACGTACAGTCACTCTATGCGTAAAAATACATAAATTTTATAATAATTAGTGAAAATTGTATGGAAAAACGACGATTTTACACCATTTTCAGGAGGCTGCCGGAGGCTCCATTCATTACCTTTCAAATGAGGGGGATAGCAAGCCCCAAGCCCCCTCCTCCTTTGCGCAAAACCTCTTCAAAATGGGATACTAAACTAAACATTCCCCAAAATAATAAACATAGAGTCACTCTAAGCGTAAAAAACCATAAATTTTATAATAATTAGTGAAAATTGTATGGTAAAACTACGATTTTACACCATTTTCAGGAGGCTGCCCTAGAGCCCCCCGTGGTCCTAGGGGGGGAAGGGTGCTATTATTCAAAAGCTCCATTCATTACCTTTGTGCAAAACCTCTTCAAAATGGGATACTAAACTAAACATTCCCCTTCCTTTTTATTAATCTTCCTTTCTATTATATTTTTGTTAGTATAATATATTAATATATTTTTATGGTAACACTGATTATTTGGCAGTTTGTAGCTCTTCCGTTATTGTTAAGTAAATAGATTTGAACAATAAGTTTATTATTGATATAAAACTATTGTCGCACTATATAATGTAAAATTAATGTGTGCAAAAGAAATATTGAAGTGTTAGTGGTAGTAAAAATACAAAATATATGTGTAAAATTTCTTTTAAATCGAAAAAATTGCTAATTCAAAAAGTGGTAATTCTTAATTTTAAACGCAAATATCTCGAAAACTATAGGCCTCCTGCATCTATAACTTTATATATATTCTTGATCTGAAGAACCTCCTGTGTCCAACTATACCCATTTTATTTCTGAAGCCCTGGGACGTTATACTAAAGCCGTCCTAAATCCTGAGACGGGCACAATTCCGATTACTTTGGCGCCGCGATCTGAAGGTACCGTTGGAAAGAGGAAGTCCTCCTGATTAAAAAATATATAGGGTTATAGGGTCCGCAAACGCTTAGTTTACGAGATATTCGACCTTAAAGTCCGAAAAATCGCAAAATTGGACCATTTCAAGACGCTATTTCACCACATTAAACGCACTTTTTTCACATTTTTCACATCAAATTAATTAATTTACACTATTAACTTTTAAATAAAACCAAATTTTACACATTTAACAGGTTTTTTACCTAAAAAATCTTTATTTTAAAAATTACATTTTACACTTGTTTGAACCTCATTTGTTTACCAAAAATTACGACGAAATGGAGCGCTGCCATGTGATGATAAGGCAATTCGTGAAATTCCTCTTTTTTCGCAAAATTCCTCTATTCATGCATATGGATATTTTCTTGTATAAATTTATTAAGCAAATAAGCAATATTATATACGGTAAATGTTCAGCAGAGCGGCTTTTCCGAAAACGTGCACCAATTTTCACGGGAATTGTCTTAAAAAATTCGTTTTTAATTCCGATTCACGAATATGTATGGCGCGTTATTTAATTTTATGTTATTAATTGGAAAAATAAAAAGAAATTAAAATATCGATATTCTCAATATTCGAGTCAGAAAGAAAATTTGTAAAAATGAGAAATACATATTATAAAAATAATAATAATTGGAAAAATAAAAAGAAATAAAAATATCGATATTCGCAATATACGAGTCTGATCGTGAATTGGCAAAAATGAGAAATACATAATAGGAAAATTTATAATTAATTATTATTGCAGAAAGAAGAATTTGGACACATTTTCGAGCGCTCGAAAAATAATATCCCTGGTCGGTCCAAAACCCCGGTGTTCAAAATTCTTCTGTGTCCAAATTCTTCTTCTTTCTGCAATAATAATTAATTATAAATTTTCCTATTATGTATTTCTCATTTTTGCCAATTCACGATCAGACTCGTATATTGCGAATATCGATATAAAAACGCTGTGAAACGCTAAAAAATTCTTCACTTTTGGTTTTTAAGGTGTGGCAACGCTGGTTTTCCTCGTAAATATAAACACTCTAAACTTTTCAGCCATAAATTTTATGTGATTTTAAATTACTAAATTTGGCTGAAAAATTAAGAAATAAAAGTGAAAATCGAACTGATTTCAATGTTAAGAGTGTATATTTAATTATAGTGAAAGAAAAACGTGAAAAATTCTGTGAAACATGGAGAAATAACATGTGTTCTTAGTGCGAATTTTTGATTTTTTAAACGTGAATATTTTTAAAAATATTAGCTATTTTCACATGATTTTTGGATATTCCACCTCTATAGAAGCCCCCCTATCCGTACATACCCCATTTATACGGAAATTCGGTTTTTTTACCCCGCCGCCAAAGTAATCGGAATCATGCCGGATATTCCACCTCTATAGAAGCCCCCCTATCCGTACATACCCCATTTATACGGAAATTCGGTTTTTTTACCCCGCCGCCAAAGTAATCGGAATCGTGCCCTGAGACGGTATACTAAAGTTTTCCTAAAAAAAATTAGCCTTAATGCCGGAAGTATTACAAATTAACTTTCTAAATTCTTTATAATTTTCAGTAGGAAAATAAATCTCACCCTAGTATTTTGCTATAAGCCAATGCGGAAAAAATGTCTATAGTTTTTTTCAGATTTTCGGCACAAGTTATGTTATGTTACTATTGTATTCTCGCACTACTATTTTACCATGTTTCCTTTTGGAAAGCATCACTAATATATGTAACGAGTAAAGATTATAACTCGTTATAACTTTAACTCGTTTGTTGCTTTAACGGAGAAAAGATATTTTTCACAACTTGGGCCTTTTTCTATGTTTGTAATATTCGAACTTTCATTTACATATATCAACAACATAAAGAAGGTGGGTGCATATTCCAAAATTTGTCACTTCACTTATTTAACTCGTTCGTAAACCAATCTCGGTGATGTACGATTCGGGAGATTTTCCATATGAATGTCCATACCTTTGCATAATTTTCATCTATGTGCTTGATTCATTTTCGCCAATATATAATCAAACAAAAACGTAACATTTATCTAAATTGAAATTTTAATTATTCTTACTCTCCCTACCATGTTATTATCATATTTATATTAACAATTACTTATAAGGAACCAATGTCACGTAGTCTCAACCAAAAATAAGAAATTACCATAAAACACCTAACTTATCACAAAGTCTTATTACATCTAATTAAAAAGAAATAATTGCATACTTTTATAAATCCAAGGGAATTTTCACGTTTTTACTTTTTTTGCAATAATCGCACACGACGTGTACTCTCCGTAGGTTAAACGAACGAACGAATTTTATAAGCCAAAAGGCCGAAGCAACTATTCAGCACAAAGGTTGCAATGGTGTTTTTCTTGCTGACATAAGCATGAGTGCACACTGTATGTATTTTGTTTAAATATATGGCACTGGAAAATTTTTTTCGTTCTGAAGTAATCAAAGAAACAAAGTAAAACAATTCTAAAATTATACTTATTGTTACAAAAAGTAGTATTAAGTTGTATTTGTATTACTATATGCATCCCTGATTATGAACAATAGCTGTAGGTATATAAAATAGCATTTGTCTTGTTGTAGACATCTGGCGCCACACTGTCTGCTCGTCTAGTTAAACAATTGCTGAGTCTGGCGCCGCGACTGTCTGCTTGCGTCTGGCGCCGTATAGCCGTATGTTCTGGTAATTTCCAGACGCGATATTCTAGAAGGACACGTCGGCATCAGCGAGAAGTGCGTGGCTATAGCCGTATGTTCTGGTAATTTCCAGACGCGATATTCTAGAAGGACACGTCGGCATCAGCGAGAAGTGCGTGGCTATATAAGCCGTGGCAGCGCCAACGTAATGAATCAGTGCTAAGAGTAAACTGCTATAGTGTAGACGAGTTGTGAAATAAAGAGTTGTTGAATTAAATTAAACAGTGTTGATTTTATTTGTCAATCCAGAGATACGAACCTAACAAAGTAAACTAGCAAGAGTAAATTCGTAACAATTGGTGTCAGAAGTGGGATTGTCAAATAATCCAAATTCAAGATGGTTAAATTCGGAGAATTGAGAATTCAGCAATTAAAAAAGGAACTGGAGGAGCGTAATTTGCCGATAAGTGGGCAAAAGGCGGATCTGCAGGCATGATTACGTAAAGCAATGGAAGCGGATGGAATTAATGTGGACGAGTTCGAATTTGTTGGGCCAGAAACTTCTACAAAGGTAGAAGAAAAAGTAGAAGAACAACGAACATCATCAAGTGTGGACATGAACTTGCTGTTAGTGGCTATTAAGCAAATAGAAAATCGTCTGGCACAGCAAATAGCTGAAAATACAGAAAATGCAGTGCAAACAGAAAATCGTCTGGCACAGCAAATGACGCAAATAGCTGAAAATACATCACAGTTAGAGTCTCGCCTTACACAACAAATGACTGAAAATAATACGCAGTTAGAAAATCGTTTGGTACAACAGATTACGGAAAATACTACACAACTACAAAAACAAGTGCAAGAGAAATTTTCAAAATTTGAAGACGAATTAAGCACTTTAAAAAATGACGAAGAAAATTTGAAATCAGAAGTTCTTCATTTGAGTAATCGGATGCGAGAACTGCAACTGCATGGCCCTGCACCATCAACAAATAATCCGAGATTGAAGTCACCCACATTCGATGGAAGTATTCCATTTCAAATTTTCAAACTTCAGTTTGAAAAGACAGCATTGGCCAATAACTGGAATGCAGCGGACAAAGTGGCGTCCTTGTTTGTATCATTGAAAGGACCTGCGGCAGAAATCCTTCAGACTATTCCAGACTGTGAACGGGACAACTATGAGGCATTGATGAGTGCGATAGAAAGACGATATGGTAGTGAGCACCGGAAACAAATATACCAGATCGAACTGCAAAATAGGGGTCAGAAAATGAACGAGTCATTGCAAGAGTTCGCAACTGAAATAGAACGACTGGCTCATTTGGCAAATGCAGATGCACCTGTGGATTACATTGAGAGGGTAAAAATTCAATGTTTCATAAATGGAATTCGTGATGTGGACACCAAACGCGCCACATATGCATTGCCAAAAAGAACGTTTGCTGAAACGGTTTCGCACGCCCTCACACAGGAAACAGCTTCCCTACTAAGTAAACCAGCACACAAGGTACAAAGGGTTGAAATGGAACAACCGGCGCTGATGGAAGAAATATTGAAGACTCTGAAGACAATTGCTGCACCGCGAGTAAATACAACAGGCAGATGTTTCAACTGTGGAAAAGCGGGTCACTTTGCCCGAAATTGCAATATAAAAGTAAACCCATCAAAACGGAAACAACCAACAGATAACGAGGACGAAGCATCCACATCTCACAAGTCGTTAAACTAAAACGGAACAGTTCAAAGGGGCGTGAGCTGGTTCCCACAACTATTTGCCCCGCCATCTCGATATCACAAATAGGTCGCCATGACAACAATCTTACTATCAACGGCATCGTAAATGGACGACTGTCAACGCTTACTTTGGATACTGGTGCCACACATTCAATTATCCGACCGGATGTGGTAAGAGGAACGGTTGAACCATTAGTCGGTTGCAAGCTTCGAACGGCCACCGGGGAGGAAGCAGCTGTCGCGGGAAAAGTGTTTTGCGAAGTGATGATTGGTACCCTGGAAGTTAATCACACCTTCATCGTAGCAGAAATCACGGATGAAATTATAATGGGAGTAGATTTCATGATTGATCACGGGGTTACTTTGGATTTAAACAAGCAAATGCTGTTTTGCCAGAACATGGAGATGCCTATAAACACCGGATATGTGACCAACGTTGAAAGTAAGAGGGTGATTGTTGATGATAATCAGAGCATTCCACCAAAATCTGAGGCGATTGTATGGGCTAAAGTGAATGGAGGAGGTGGGACTGAAGAGTTGTGGATTGTGGAACCAACAAAAATAGATACACCCATATTGGTAGGAAGAACGCTTGTGAAAACTAGAGAAGACGCCACCATTCCGGTGAGAGTAGTGAATGAATTCAACACGCCTATAAGTCTGAAGAAAGGAGCAGTAATTGGACAGTGCCAGAATATAAGTGCAATAGCACGATGCGAACGGTCACAACAGAAGCCTACGATTGAGCCTCAGCAGATAAGTCCTACACTCCTAAATAATTTGCTGAACGAACTGCATGGAAATGAAAAATTAAAAGCAGAAAAACTATTAGAAAAATACGCATCCATATTTGCAAACGAAGGAAACACAGGAAGAACCGGCATTGTCAAACATCGCATAAATACTGGAGACGCTAAACCAATCCGACAAGCTCCGCGTAGGGTTCCACTAGCAAAACGAGAGGATGCTAACAAAATTATTGAAGACATGCACAAAAACGGTGTAATCGAACCTTCAATAAGTCCATGGAGCTCACCTATCGTCTTAGTTAAAAAGAAAGATGGTAGCACCCGTTTCTGCGTAGATTATAGGAAGTTGAATGATGTCACAAAGAAAGACAGTTATCCTCTACCAAGAATCGACGATACATTAGACACCTTGTCTGGAGCGAAATGGTTTTCTAAATTAGATCTACAAAGTGGATATTGGCAAGTCGAGATTGATGAATGTGACCGTGAAAAGACCGCTTTCAGTATGGGCGACGGGTTATGGGAATTCTCTGTGATGCCATTTGGGTTATGTAATGCGCCTGCAACGTTCGAGCGACTGATGGAACATGTGTTAAAAGGACTCAACTGGAAGACATGTTTAGTGTATCTTGATGACATTATCATCATGGGAAAAAGTTTTGATGATCATCTGAAAAATCTAGAGGAAGTCTTTCAGCGAATAGCAGCAGCCGGATTACGCTTGAATCCCAAAAAGTGTTCATTATGGAAGAAGCAGGTCACATATCTCGGACATAAAGTGTCAACTGAGGGGATTCACACCGAGGAAGGAAAAATAAAAGCAGTCAAAGATTGGCCTCGACCCACCAACATACATGAACTCCGCAGCTTCCTTGGCTTATGCACGTATTACCGCCGTTTTGTACCTGGATTTGCGAACGTGGCTAGAAGTTTACATGATTTAACCAAGAAGAATCGTCCGTTTGTATGGCAGTTGGAACAAGAAAAAGCATTTGAGCAGCTGAAAGAACTACTTTGTACGGCGCCGATGTTAGCTTATCCAATACCTGGAAAGAAATTCATCCTGGATACAGATGCGAGCGCTTATGGAATTGGAGGTGTCCTGTCTCAGCTCATCGACGGACAAGAAAGAGTAATTGGGTATTACAGCAGAGTGCTCGGGAAACCAGAGAAAAACTACTGTGTGACGCGAAAAGAACTACTAGCTGTGGTGGAATGTGTAAAACATTTCCACAAGTATTTGTATGGACAACGATTCTTGCTGAGGACTGATCATGCAGCATTAAAATGGTTATTACAGTTTAAGAATCCGGAAGGCCAAATTGCACGATGGATCGAAAGATTACAGAATTACGACTTCGAAACGGAACATCGAAAGGGGATTCACCACAAAAATGCGGATGCATTATCACGTCGCCCTTGTCCACTGGAATGTAAACATTGCTCCAAATCAGAAGGAAAAGAAGGTATAATCGACGTGCGATTACTGAATATAGAACCTGAAGATGATTGGACTCCTCACCGCATCAGAATCAATCAGCTGGAGGACCCTAATCTTGCAAAGCTGGTAATGGCCAAAGAAAATGGGGTACGACCACCAAAGGAACAAATAAGTAGCGAGAGTAAAGGCGGATCTGCAGGCACGATTACGTGAAGCAATGGAAGCGGATGGAATTAATGTGGACGAGTTCGAATTTGTTGGGCCAGAAACTTCTACAAAGGTAGAAGAAAAAGTAGAAGAACAACGAACATCATCAAGTGTGGACATGAACTTGCTGTTAGTGGCTATTAAGCAAATAGAAAATCGTCTGGCACAGCAAATAGCTGAAAATACAGAAAATGCAGTGCAAACAGAAAATCGTCTGGCACAGCAAATGACGCAAATAGCTGAAAATACATCACAGTTAGAGTCTCGCCTTACACAACAAATGACTGAAAATAATACGCAGTTAGAAAATCGTTTGGTACAACAGATTACGGAAAATACTACACAACTACAAAAACAAGTGCAAGAGAAATTTTCAAAATTTGAAGACGAATTAAGCACTTTAAAAAATGACGAAGAAAATTTGAAATCAGAAGTTCTTCATTTGAGTAATCGGATGCGAGAACTGCAACTGCATGGCCCTGCACCATCAACAAATAATCCGAGATTGAAGTCACCCACATTCGATGGAAGTATTCCATTTCAAATTTTCAAACTTCAGTTTGAAAAGACAGCATTGGCCAATAACTGGAATGCAGCGGACAAAGTGGCGTCCTTGTTTGTATCATTGAAAGGACCTGCGGCAGAAATCCTTCAGACTATTCCAGACTGTGAACGGGACAACTATGAGGCATTGATGAGTGCGATAGAAAGACGATATGGTAGTGAGCACCGGAAACAAATATACCAGATCGAACTGCAAAATAGGGGTCAGAAAATGAACGAGTCATTGCAAGAGTTCGCAACTGAAATAGAACGACTGGCTCATTTGGCAAATGCAGATGCACCTGTGGATTACATTGAGAGGGTAAAAATTCAATGTTTCATAAATGGAATTCGTGATGTGGACACCAAACGCGCCACATATGCATTGCCAAAAAGAACGTTTGCTGAAACGGTTTCGCACGCCCTCACACAGGAAACAGCTTCCCTACTAAGTAAACCAGCACACAAGGTACAAAGGGTTGAAATGGAACAACCGGCGCTGATGGAAGAAATATTGAAGACTCTGAAGACAATTGCTGCACCGCGAGTAAATACAACAGGCAGATGTTTCAACTGTGGAAAAGCGGGTCACTTTGCCCGAAATTGCAATATAAAAGTAAACCCATCAAAACGGAAACAACCAACAGATAACGAGGACGAAGCATCCACATCTCACAAGTCGTTAAACTAAAACGGAACAGTTCAAAGGGGCGTGAGCTGGTTCCCACAACTATTTGCCCCGCCATCTCGATATCACAAATAGGTCGCCATGACAACAATCTTACTATCAACGGCATCGTAAATGGACGACTGTCAACGCTTACTTTGGATACTGGTGCCACACATTCAATTATCCGACCGGATGTGGTAAGAGGAACGGTTGAACCATTAGTCGGTTGCAAGCTTCGAACGGCCACCGGGGAGGAAGCAGCTGTCGCGGGAAAAGTGTTTTGCGAAGTGATGATTGGTACCCTGGAAGTTAATCACACCTTCATCGTAGCAGAAATCACGGATGAAATTATAATGGGAGTAGATTTCATGATTGATCACGGGGTTACTTTGGATTTAAACAAGCAAATGCTGTTTTGCCAGAACATGGAGATGCCTATAAACACCGGATATGTGACCAACGTTGAAAGTAAGAGGGTGATTGTTGATGATAATCAGAGCATTCCACCAAAATCTGAGGCGATTGTATGGGCTAAAGTGAATGGAGGAGGTGGGACTGAAGAGTTGTGGATTGTGGAACCAACAAAAATAGATACACCCATATTGGTAGGAAGAACGCTTGTGAAAACTAGAGAAGACGCCACCATTCCGGTGAGAGTAGTGAATGAATTCAACACGCCTATAAGTCTGAAGAAAGGAGCAGTAATTGGACAGTGCCAGAATATAAGTGCAATAGCACGATGCGAACGGTCACAACAGAAGCCTACGATTGAGCCTCAGCAGATAAGTCCTACACTCCTAAATAATTTGCTGAACGAACTGCATGGAAATGAAAAATTAAAAGCAGAAAAACTATTAGAAAAATACGCATCCATATTTGCAAACGAAGGAAACACAGGAAGAACCGGCATTGTCAAACATCGCATAAATACTGGAGACGCTAAACCAATCCGACAAGCTCCGCGTAGGGTTCCACTAGCAAAACGAGAGGATGCTAACAAAATTATTGAAGACATGCACAAAAACGGTGTAATCGAACCTTCAATAAGTCCATGGAGCTCACCTATCGTCTTAGTTAAAAAGAAAGATGGTAGCACCCGTTTCTGCGTAGATTATAGGAAGTTGAATGATGTCACAAAGAAAGACAGTTATCCTCTACCAAGAATCGACGATACATTAGACACCTTGTCTGGAGCGAAATGGTTTTCTACATTAGATCTACAAAGTGGATATTGGCAAGTCGAGATTGATGAATGTGACCGTGAAAAGACCGCTTTCAGTATGGGCGACGGGTTATGGGAATTCTCTGTGATGCCATTTGGGTTATGTAATGCGCCTGCAACGTTCGAGCGACTGATGGAACATGTGTTAAAAGGACTCAACTGGAAGACATGTTTAGTGTATCTTGATGACATTATCATCATGGGAAAAAGTTTTGATGATCATCTGAAAAATCTAGAGGAAGTCTTTCAGCGAATAGCAGCAGCCGGATTACGCTTGAATCCCAAAAAGTGTTCATTATGGAAGAAGCAGGTCACATATCTCGGACATAAAGTGTCAACTGAGGGGATTCACACCGAGGAAGGAAAAATAAAAGCAGTCAAAGATTGGCCTCGACCCACCAACATACATGAACTCCGCAGCTTCCTTGGCTTATGCACGTATTACCGCCGTTTTGTACCTGGATTTGCGAACGTGGCTAGAAGTTTACATGATTTAACCAAGAAGAATCGTCCGTTTGTATGGCAGTTGGAACAAGAAAAAGCATTTGAGCAGCTGAAAGAACTACTTTGTACGGCGCCGATGTTAGCTTATCCAATACCTGGAAAGAAATTCATCCTGGATACAGATGCGAGCGCTTATGGAATTGGAGGTGTCCTGTCTCAGCTCATCGACGGACAAGAAAGAGTAATTGGGTATTACAGCAGAGTGCTCGGGAAACCAGAGAAAAACTACTGTGTGACGCGAAAAGAACTACTAGCTGTGGTGGAATGTGTAAAACATTTCCACAAGTATTTGTATGGACAACGATTCTTGCTGAGGACTGATCATGCAGCATTAAAATGGTTATTACATTATAAGAAACCTGAACGCCAAATTGCACGATGGATCGAAAGATTACAGAATTACGACTTCGAAACGGAACATCGAAAGGGGATTCACCACAAAAATGCGGATGCATTATCACGTCGCCCTTGTCCACTGGAATGTAAACATTGCTCCAAATCAGAAGGAAAAGAAGGTATAATCGACGTGCGATTACTGAATATAGAACCTGAAGATGATTGGACTCCTCACCGCATCAGAATCAATCAGCTGGAGGACCCTAATCTTGCAAAGCTGGTAATGGCCAAAGAAAATGGGGTACGACCACCAAAGGAACAAATAAGTAGCGAGAGTCCAACTGCAAAAGCATATTGGGCCCAATGGAACAGCATAAACCTCGTTAATGGATACCTTCATCGTACCTGGGAAAGCGAAGATGGCAAACATTCTCGTCTGCTGATCATAGTACCGAAGTCCATGATCCCAAAAGTATTGAAAGAATATCACAATGGACCTAGTGGAGGGCACCTTGGAATAACAAAAACTATAGAGAAGATTAAACAACGGTTCTACTGGATCGGTTGTCGAGATTCCATAGCAGAATGGATAAGTAATTGCGTAGAGTGCATGGCAGCTAAAGGTTCTAAAGCCAAAAGTCGCGGTAGGCTACAACAGTACAACGTGGGATCACCATTTGAACGAGTCGCAATGGATATTGCAGGTCCGTTCCCAACCAGTACGGCCGGAAACAAATATCTGCTGGTTGTCATGGACTATTTCAGTAAATGGCCAGAAGTATATGCCTTACCAAACCAGGAAGCGAAGACAGTAGCCGAAGCGTTTGTAGAAAATTGGATAACAAGGTTCGGAGTGCCCGTCGAATTACACTCAGATCAAGGCAGGAATTTCGAATCTTCCATTTTCCAAGAAGTCTGTACATTATTGGGCATCCACAAGACACGGACAACAGCGTTACACCCACAATCAGATGGGATGGTAGAGAGATTCAACCGAACGCTCGAAGAACATCTGCGGAAAATCGTTGATAAAGACCAACGGAATTGGGACAAGTGCATCCAGATGTTCCTGCTGGCGTATCGTTCAGCGAAGCACGAGACAACTGGTTACACGCCAGCAAAGATTATTTTCGGATCTGATCTGCGACTCCCTGCTGATCTTAAGTTTGGTACGAATCCTACAGCTGTAAGAAATGATGGAGATTATTGTTCTGCCTTAAAGGAAGAAATGAATGAATTGCATCTAATGGTAAGACAGCATACGCATCTGATGAGCAATAAGGTGAAGGACCGGTTCGATCAAGCGGCAAATTCAAAAGGTTTTGAAGAAGGTGATCTGGTCCTGTTGTACAATCCACTTCGAAAGAAAGGCTTGTCCCCGAAATTGCAGACAGCCTGGGAAGGACCCTATATGGTGATGAAACGACTTAATGACGTGGTATACCGCATACAAAGAAATGGGAAAGCACGATGTAAAATGAAAGTAGTACATTTGGAGAGGCTCGCCCCATTTGGTTCAAGAGGATTTGTGCCTAATCGGGACGATTAGGCTTTAGTGGAGGGCAGTGTTACAAAAAGTAGTATTAAGTTGTATTTGTATTACTATATGCATCCCTGATTATGAACAATAGCTGTAGGTATATGGAATAGCATTTGTCTTGTTGTAGACATCTGGCGCCACACTGTCTGCTCGTCTAGTTAAACAATTGCTGAGTCTGGCGCCGCGACTGTCTGCTTGCGTCTGGCGCCGTATAGCCGTATGTTCTGGTAATTTCCAGACGCGATATTCTAGAAGGACACGTCGGCATCAGCGAGAAGTGCGTGGCTATAGCCGTATGTTCTGGTAATTTCCAGACGCGATATTCTAGAAGGACACGTCGGCATCAGCGAGAAGTGCGTGGCTATATAAGCCGTGGCAGCGCCAACGTAATGAATCAGTGCTAAGAGTAAACTGCTATAGTGTAGACGAGTTGTGAAATAAAGAGTTGTTGAATTAAATTAAACAGTGTTGATTTTATTTGTCAATCCAGAGATACGAACCTAACAAAGTAAACTAGCAAGAGTAAATTCGTAACAATTGGTGTCAGAAGTGGGATTGTCAAATAATCCAAATTCAAGATGGTTAAATTCGGAGAATTGAGAATTCAGCAATTAAAAAAGGAACTGGAGGAGCGTAATTTGCCGATAAGTGGGCAAAAGGCGGATCTGCAGGCACGATTACGTGAAGCAATGGAAGCGGATGGAATTAATGTGGACGAGTTCGAATTTGTTGGGCCAGAAACTTCTACAAAGGTAGAAGAAAAAGTAGAAGAACAACGAACATCATCAAGTGTGGACATGAACTTGCTGTTAGTGGCTATTAAGCAAATAGAAAATCGTCTGGCACAGCAAATAGCTGAAAATACAGAAAATGCAGTGCAAACAGAAAATCGTCTGGCACAGCAAATGACGCAAATAGCTGAAAATACATCACAGTTAGAGTCTCGCCTTACACAACAAATGACTGAAAATAATACGCAGTTAGAAAATCGTTTGGTACAACAGATTACGGAAAATACTACACAACTACAAAAACAAGTGCAAGAGAAATTTTCAAAATTTGAAGACGAATTAAGCACTTTAAAAAATGACGAAGAAAATTTGAAATCAGAAGTTCTTCATTTGAGTAATCGGATGCGAGAACTGCAACTGCATGGCCCTGCACCATCAACAAATAATCCGAGATTGAAGTCACCCACATTCGATGGAAGTATTCCATTTCAAATTTTCAAACTTCAGTTTGAAAAGACAGCATTGGCCAATAACTGGAATGCAGCGGACAAAGTGGCGTCCTTGTTTGTATCATTGAAAGGACCTGCGGCAGAAATCCTTCAGACTATTCCAGACTGTGAACGGGACAACTATGAGGCATTGATGAGTGCGATAGAAAGACGATATGGTAGTGAGCACCGGAAACAAATATACCAGATCGAACTGCAAAATAGGGGTCAGAAAATGAACGAGTCATTGCAAGAGTTCGCAACTGAAATAGAACGACTGGCTCATTTGGCAAATGCAGATGCACCTGTGGATTACATTGAGAGGGTAAAAATTCAATGTTTCATAAATGGAATTCGTGATGTGGACACCAAACGCGCCACATATGCATTGCCAAAAAGAACGTTTGCTGAAACGGTTTCGCACGCCCTCACACAGGAAACAGCTTCCCTACTAAGTAAACCAGCACACAAGGTACAAAGGGTTGAAATGGAACAACCGGCGCTGATGGAAGAAATATTGAAGACTCTGAAGACAATTGCTGCACCGCGAGTAAATACAACAGGCAGATGTTTCAACTGTGGAAAAGCGGGTCACTTTGCCCGAAATTGCAATATAAAAGTAAACCCATCAAAACGGAAACAACCAACAGATAACGAGGACGAAGCATCCACATCTCACAAGTCGTTAAACTAAAACGGAACAGTTCAAAGGGGCGTGAGCTGGTTCCCACAACTATTTGCCCCGCCATCTCGATATCACAAATAGGTCGCCATGACAACAATCTTACTATCAACAGCATCGTAAATGGACGACTGTCAACGCTTACTTTGGATACTGGTGCCACACATTCAATTATCCGACCGGATGTGGTAAGAGGAACGGTTGAACCATTAGTCGGTTGCAAGCTTCGAACGGCCACCGGGGAGGAAGCAGCTGTCGCGGGAAAAGTGTTTTGCGAAGTGATGATTGGTACCCTGGAAGTTAATCACACCTTCATCGTAGCAGAAATCACGGATGAAATTATAATGGGAGTAGATTTCATGATTGATCACGGGGTTACTTTGGATTTAAACAAGCAAATGCTGTTTTGCCAGAACATGGAGATGCCTATAAACACCGGATATGTGACCAACGTTGAAAGTAAGAGGGTGATTGTTGATGATAATCAGAGCATTCCACCAAAATCTGAGGCGATTGTATGGGCTAAAATGAATGGAGGAGGTGGGACTGAAGAGTTGTGGATTGTGGAACCAACAAAAATAGATACACCCATATTGGTAGGAAGAACGCTTGTGAAAACTAGAGAAGACGCCACCATTCCGGTGAGAGTAGTGAATGAATTCAACACGCCTATAAGTCTGAAGAAAGGAGCAGTAATTGGACAGTGCCAGAATATAAGTGCAATAGCACGATGCGAACGGTCACAACAGAAGCCTACGATTGAGCCTCAGCAGATAAGTCCTACACTCCTAAATAATTTGCTGAACGAACTGCATGGAAATGAAAAATTAAAAGCAGAAAAACTATTAGAAAAATACGCATCCATATTTGCAAACGAAGGAAACACAGGAAGAACCGGCATTGTCAAACATCGCATAAATACTGGAGACGCTAAACCAATCCGACAAGCTCCGCGTAGGGTTCCACTAGCAAAACGAGAGGATGCTAACAAAATTATTGAAGACATGCACAAAAACGGTGTAATCGAACCTTCAATAAGTCCATGGAGCTCACCTATCGTCTTAGTTAAAAAGAAAGATGGTAGCACCCGTTTCTGCGTAGATTATAGGAAGTTGAATGATGTCACAAAGAAAGACAGTTATCCTCTACCAAGAATCGACGATACATTAGACACCTTGTCTGGAGCGAAATGGTTTTCTACATTAGATCTACAAAGTGGATATTGGCAAGTCGAGATTGATGAATGTGACCGTGAAAAGACCGCTTTCAGTATGGGCGACGGGTTATGGGAATTCTCTGTGATGCCATTTGGGTTATGTAATGCGCCTGCAACGTTCGAGCGACTGATGGAACATGTGTTAAAAGGACTCAACTGGAAGACATGTTTAGTGTATCTTGATGACATTATCATCATGGGAAAAAGTTTTGATGATCATCTGAAAAATCTAGAGGAAGTCTTTCAGCGAATAGCAGCAGCCGGATTACGCTTGAATCCCAAAAAGTGTTCATTATGGAAGAAGCAGGTCACATATCTCGGACATAAAGTGTCAACTGAGGGGATTCACACCGAGGAAGGAAAAATAAAAGCAGTCAAAGATTGGCCTCGACCCACCAACATACATGAACTCCGCAGCTTCCTTGGCTTATGCACGTATTACCGCCGTTTTGTACCTGGATTTGCGAACGTGGCTAGAAGTTTACATGATTTAACCAAGAAGAATCGTCCGTTTGTATGGCAGTTGGAACAAGAAAAAGCATTTGAGCAGCTGAAAGAACTACTTTGTACGGCGCCGATGTTAGCTTATCCAATACCTGGAAAGAAATTCATCCTGGATACAGATGCGAGCGCTTATGGAATTGGAGGTGTCCTGTCTCAGCTCATCGACGGACAAGAAAGAGTAATTGGGTATTACAGCAGAGTGCTCGGGAAACCAGAGAAAAACTACTGTGTGACGCGAAAAGAACTACTAGCTGTGGTGGAATGTGTAAAACATTTCCACAAGTATTTGTATGGACAACGATTCTTGCTGAGGACTGATCATGCAGCATTAAAATGGTTATTACAGTTTAAGAATCCGGAAGGCCAAATTGCACGATGGATCGAAAGATTACAGAATTACGACTTCGAAACGGAACATCGAAAGGGGATTCACCACAAAAATGCGGATGCATTATCACGTCGCCCTTGTCCACTGGAATGTAAACATTGCTCCAAATCAGAAGGAAAAGAAGGTATAATCGACGTGCGATTACTGAATATAGAACCTGAAGATGATTGGACTCCTCACCGCATCAGAATCAATCAGCTGGAGGACCCTAATCTTGCAAAGCTGGTAATGGCCAAAGAAAATGGGGTACGACCACCAAAGGAACAAATAAGTAGCGAGAGTCCAACTGCAAAAGCATATTGGGCCCAATGGAACAGCATAAACCTCGTTAATGGATACCTTCATCGTACCTGGGAAAGCGAAGATGGCAAACATTCTCGTCTGCTGATCATAGTACCGAAGTCCATGATCCCAAAAGTATTGAAAGAATATCACAATGGACCTAGTGGAGGGCACCTTGGAATAACAAAAACTATAGAGAAGATTAAACAACGGTTCTACTGGATCGGTTGTCGAGATTCCATAGCAGAATGGATAAGTAATTGCGTAGAGTGCATGGCAGCTAAAGGTCCTAAAGCCAAAAGTCGCGGTAGGCTACAACAGTACAACGTGGGATCACCATTTGAACGAGTCGCAATGGATATTGCAGGTCCGTTCCCAACCAGTACGGCCGGAAACAAATATCTGCTGGTTGTCATGGACTATTTCAGTAAATGGCCAGAAGTATATGCCTTACCAAACCAGGAAGCGAAGACAGTAGCCGAAGCGTTTGTAGAAAATTGGATAACAAGGTTCGGAGTGCCCGTCGAATTACACTCAGATCAAGGCAGGAATTTCGAATCTTCCATTTTCCAAGAAGTCTGTACATTATTGGGCATCCACAAGACACGGACAACAGCGTTACACCCACAATCAGATGGGATGGTAGAGAGATTCAACCGAACGCTCGAAGAACATCTGCGGAAAATCGTTGATAAAGACCAACGGAATTGGGACAAGTGCATCCAGATGTTCCTGCTGGCGTATCGTTCAGCGAAGCACGAGACAACTGGTTACACGCCAGCAAAGATTATTTTCGGATCTGATCTGCGACTCCCTGCTGATCTTAAGTTTGGTACGAATCCTACAGCTGTAAGAAATGATGGAGATTATTGTTCTGCCTTAAAGGAAGAAATGAATGAATTGCATCTAATGGTAAGACAGCATACGCATCTGATGAGCAATAAGATGAAGGACCGGTTCGATCAAGCGGCAAATTCAAAAGGTTTTGAAGAAGGTGATCTGGTCCTGTTGTACAATCCACTTCGAAAGAAAGGCTTGTCCCCGAAATTGCAGACAGCCTGGGAAGGACCCTATATGGTGATGAAACGACTTAATGACGTGGTATACCGCATACAAAGAAATGGGAAAGCACGATGTAAAATGAAAGTAGTACATTTGGAGAGGCTCGCCCCTTTGGTTCAAGAGGATTTGTGCCTAATCGGGACGATTAGGCTTTAGTGGAGGGCAGTGTTACAAAAAGTAGTATTAAGTTGTATTTGTATTACTATATGCATCCCTGATTATGAACAATAGCTGTAGGTATATGGAATAGCATTTGTCTTGTTGTAGACATCTGGCGCCACACTGTCTGCTCGTCTAGTTAAACAATTGCTGAGTCTGGCGCCGCGACTGTCTGCTTGCGTCTGGCGCCGTATAGCCGTATGTTCTGGTAATTTCCAGACGCGATATTCTAGAAGGACACGTCGGCATCAGCGAGAAGTGCGTGGCTATAGCCGTATGTTCTGGTAATTTCCAGACGCGATATTCTAGAAGGACACGTCGGCATCAGCGAGAAGTGCGTGGCTATATAAGCCGTGGCAGCGCCAACGTAATGAATCAGTGCTAAGAGTAAACTGCTATAGTGTAGACGAGTTGTGAAATAAAGAGTTGTTGAATTAAATTAAACAGTGTTGATTTTATTTGTCAATCCAGAGATACGAACCTAACAAAGTAAACTAGCAAGAGTAAATTCGTAACATTATTATGAGTATAAAATTAATTTTGCCTATAAGAAGTAACATATTTATTGCAAAATTTAAAGAGAATAAAAACTGAAAAACCTCAGTTTTTACGATATTTTTGGATACAAGTAATTGAAACATTCCTCTGTCCTATTTATTTCTCAAAATTAACATATATCCTTGGAGGATCCTCTGCGTAGCTTAAGAACATCCGTTTGAAAAATTTCAGTTTTCATGATATTTTTGGATACAAGTAAGTGAAACATTCCTCTGTCCTATTTATTTCTCAAAATTAATATATATTCTTGGAGGATCCTCTGCGTAGCTTAAGAACATCCGTTTGAAAGCAAGCTAAATTGAGAAGGCGAAACATCTACTCCACAGGGTTGTGCGCTGGGTACAGGACCCGCCGCGTAAAAAACGCTCCCAATGAAAAATTTCCGGCACGAGAGACCCCCTCTTTGATGACGTCTATGGCAAATTTATTTCATAAAATGTAGTGCAAAAATAACATTAATTTAATTTATTGTTCAATTATATTTATTCACACAATAAGAAACGGATGCAAACTGACAAATTCTCTGCCGGTGGTGGTCGGACCGGGGTTGTTATTAAGAACTACAAGGCCACCAACGCAAAAAGAGTTCAAGACGTAAAAAATGAGAAGACACTGGTATTGGTAAGACCAGGGTTATTTTTTTTTTAAAGCACGGCTGGATACCTCCAACGAAAAGAGAAGTTCTACGAGAAAAAACCTGTGAATACCTTTATGTTTATCAGACCAGTGTTATATTTTTTGAACCGGGGCTAAAGTCCTCCAACGCGGAACGCAAATCCACGCGCAAAACCTATAATGTTTTGCTTATTTCCTATCATTGGGGTATGATCTGTTTCCTATATTTCTTTCAACTCATTTACAAAAGATGTCGATTAGCAAATACTGGCTATTTGTCAGTTTGCAATAGTTGTTATTTTGGAAATAAATAGAAATGAACAAAAAATTTATTATTGAATAAAAGCTATTTTTGCACTATATAAAGTGAATTAAATGTATTCAAACGAATGGGTGAATTGTTACAGTATATAAGAACGAACAATAGTTTATACTTTAAATAGTTTATTATTTTAACTTTAAACGTAAATACCAGGTAAATTTTAGAATAAAATCCTCTGATTTCGGTCGACTTATAGCACTGACAGGCGACAGAGCTAATTTGCATTAGCGGGCTTAATTTGCATTAACTTGCACAATTGATCCGTGTTAATGCATTAGTAATGCACAGAAAATTCGTTCATGTAGCTGAATTTACCAAATTTTAGTAGACAACACTGGTTAAATTGGCCGATTTTTGCTATTGCTTGACAGATGTCGTTTGAAGTCTGCCGCCTCCTTTGAGTTTTTATATATCTAATTAAATTATGTGCAAGTATATTAATAAAAACAAATTTTAATATTTTTGGATGGCATAAAATAAACAACGCACAGTTTGCTAACCATATTTCCAATATTCTTAATTTTTTCGCACACTTTTTTCGAGTCACTATCAAGTATTGCTTTTAATTGCACCTTATTATCTTTTAAGGTATTTAATAATAAACGAATTTTTTCGTTAAATTTGTATTGTTTTTTAAATAATATTAAAATTGCCATTAATAATTTCCTCTTATTCATTTTTATTTAATGTTTTTTTTTTGAATAACTAAACAAATTTCACAATCAGCTGCCGTCTGTAACCATAAAATTTCAATGCGCATTAATTTTGTTCTTCTGTCAGGGCTATTATGCATTAAAGATATTGGGTAGTCGAAAAAGTCTTTTCGTATTTTGTCAATAGATGTCGTTGCAGTCACATATCTCCAGTGTTGTGTCATACCATACAAGGTGGATTCTCTTCCTCTTGCAAGATTGCACGATGACACAAAATGCAAAAACGTTATACCGAAATATGCAAGGACAAGAGAGCACCCATTGCAGATTCTAGTAATATATGAACTGTTGGTTCGGTCAATTTTGAAATTTTGGTATAAAGAAGAAAAGAATGCCAAGCAAGCTACCAATGAAATTTATGACTTTACGGAGATGATACTGCATCAGTTCGTGTAGCATTCCCTCCACAGGGTTTTGCGCTGTGTTTGGGACGCGCCACGTAAAAAACGCCCCCAAAGAAAACGTTTAAACGGCCTCCCTTTCGCATTGTGTGAAAGATTAAAGCCCACCTTCAACAAACTGATTGGATCTTATCAGTGTGGCTTTCTTCTTTACTGGCGTAGACACCGCATACGCGATTATAGCCCTGTTAATAACAGCGCGCCAGTCGTTTCTTCTTTTCGCAAGGTGGAGCCAATTGGAGATTCCAAGCGAAGCCAGGTCCTCTCTACCTGGTCTTTCCAACGAAGTGGAGGTCTTGCTCTTCCTCTGCTTCCCCCGGCGGTTTTCGTCCATCCGGACAACATGACCTAACCAGCGTAGCCGCTGTCTTTTAATTCGCTGAATGTCGTCGTATATCTCGTACAGCTCATCGTTCTACCGATCGATGCCAGGATTCGCACACAAAAGACTATCATTGGCTATAAGCGCGTAAGCGGTTTCTACTGCAGTAAAGAAGAGGAATATGTATTATATAAGAATTATTCATTTTACCGCAGCATAATTCTATTCATTTCACAAAAACTTCCACACTACAAACTGAAAAATTAAGTTTTACTTGTTGTTCTATGCTTCTTTTATCGTTCTATAATGTTCAAATAGAGGTGCCAAACCATAACGCATAACGCATTCAATTGTAAAAGTATTACATTCCTTCTTCGCTGTTACAGCGCGATTTGTTTTTGTAGCAATTTTTGTTGCTTAAGCTTAGTATCCAGCTCTCAAGAAACGTAAAAACTTCATATAAAAAACGCTTAAAAAACGGTCAAGAAACTTTCCTGCGATAAATTTACTTGTGGTAGTATGCAGCTCTAAAGAAATCTAGTACTTAAATTTTCCTAAATTAGTTGAAATCAGTATTATGAAGTATATTCCATTTTGAAATGTTGTATAAAATCTACCAATGATCAACAACAATGAAAATATTTATGTTACCATACACATATGTACATACTGTTACAAAAGTAGTATTAAGTTGTATTTGTATTACTATATGCATCCCTGATTATGAACAATAGCTGTAGGTATATGGAATAGCATTTGTCTTGTTGTAGACATCTGGCGCCACGGCTGTCTGCTTGTCGAAACAATAGACATCTGGCGCCGCACAGTCTGCTTGTCTAGGTAAACAATTGCTGAGTCTGGCGCCGCGACTGTCTGCTTGCGTCTGGCGCCGTATAGCCGTATGTTCTGGTAATTTCCAGACGCGATATTCTAGAAGGACACGTCGGCATCAGCGAGAAGTGCGTGGCTATATAAGCCGTGGCAGCGCCAACGTAATCAATCAGTGCTAAGAGTAAACTGCTATAGTGTAGACGAGTTGTGAAATAAAGAGTTGTTGAATTAAATTAAACAGTGTTGATTTTATTTGTCAATCCAGAGATACGAACCTAACAAAGTAAATTAGCAAGAGTAAATTCGTAACAATTGGTGTCAGAAGTGGGATTGTCAAATAATCCAAATTCAAAATGGTTAAATTCGGAGAATTGAGAATTCAGCAATTAAAAAAGGAACTGGAGGGGCGTAATTTGCCGATAAGCGGGCAAAAGGCGGATCTGCAGGCACGATTACGTGAAGCAATGGAAGCGGATGGAATTAATGTCGACGAATTCGAATTTGATGGCCCAGAAACTTCTACAAAGGTAGAAGAAAAAGTAGAAGAACAACGAACATCATCAAGTGTGGACATGAACATGCTGTTAGTGGCTATTAAGCAAATGGCAGAGAATGCAGTGCAAACCGAAAATCGTCTGGCACAGCAAATGACGCAAATAGCTGAAAATACATCACAGTTAGAGTCTCGCCTTACACAACAGATTACGGAAAATACTACACAACTACAAAAACAAGTGCAAGAGAAATTTTCAAAATTTGAAGACAAATTAAGCACTTTAAAAAATGGCGAAGAAAATTTAAAATCAGAAGTTCTGCAATTAAGTAATCGTGTGCGAGAACTGCAACTACATGGCCCTGCACCATCAACAAATAATCAAAGATTGAAGGCACCCACATTCGATGGAAGTATTCCATTTCAAATTTTCAAACTTCAGTTTGAAAAGACAGCAACGGCCAATAACTGGAATGCAGCGGACAAAGTGGCGTCCTTGTTTGTATCATTGAAAGGACCGGCAGCAGAAATCCTTCAGACTATTCCAGACTGTGAACGGGACAACTATGAGGCATTGATGAGTGCGATAGAAAGACGATATGGCAGTGAGCACCGGAAACAAATATACCAGATCGAACTGCAAAATAGGGGTCAGAAAATGAACGAGTCATTGCAAGAGTTCGCAACTGAAATAGAACGACTGGCTCATTTGGCAAATGCAGATGCACCTGTGGATTACATTGAGAGGGTAAAAATTCAATGTTTCATAAATGGAATTCGTGATGTGGACACCAAACGCGCCACATATGCATTGCCAAAAAGAACGTTTGCTGAAACGGTTTCGCACGCCCTCACACAGGAAACAGCTTCCCTACTAAGTAAACCAGCACACAAGGTACAAAGGGTTGAAATGGAACAACCGGCGCTGATGGAAGAAATATTGAAGACTCTGAAGACAATTGCTGCACCGCGAGTAAATACAACAGGCAGATGTTTCAACTGTGGAAAAGCGGGTCACTTTGCCCGAAATTGCAATATAAAAGTAAACCCATCAAAACGGAAACAACCAACAGATAACGAGGACGAAGCATCCACATCTCACAAGTCGTTAAACTAAAACGGAACAGTTCAAAGGGGCGTGAGCTGGTTCCCACAACTATTTGCCCCGCCATCTCGATATCACAAATAGGTCGCCATGACAACAATCTTACTATCAACGGCATCGTAAATGGACGACTGTCAACGCTTACTTTGGATACTGGTGCCACACATTCAATTATCCGACCGGATGTGGTAAGAGGAACGGTTGAACCATTAGTCGGTTGCAAGCTTCGAACGGCCACCGGGGAGGAAGCAGCTGTCGCGGGAAAAGTGTTTTGCGAAGTGATGATTGGTACCCTGGAAGTTAATCACACGTTCATCGTAGCAGAAATCACGGATGAAATTATAATGGGAGTAGATTTCATGATTGATCACGGGGTTACTTTGGATTTAAACAAGCAAATGCTGTTTTGCCAGAACATGGAGATGCCTATAAACACCGGATATGTGACCAACGTTGAAAGTAAGAGGGTGATTGTTGATGATAATCAGAGTATTCCACCAAAATCTGAGGCGATTGTATGGGCTAAAGTGAATGGAGGAGGTGGGACTGAAGAGTTGTGGATTGTGGAACCAACAAAAATAGATACACCCATATTGGTAGGAAGAACGCTTGTGAAAACTAGAGAAGACGCCACCATTCCGGTCAGAGTAGTGAATGAATTCAACACGCCTATAAGGCTGAAGAAAGGAGCAGTAATTGGACAGTGCCAGAATATAAGTGCAATAGCACGATGCGAACGGTCAGAACAAAAGCTTAATATTGAGCCACAGCAGATAAGTCCTACATTCCTAAATAATTTACTGAACGAACTGCATGGAAATGAAAAATTAAAAGCAGAAAAACTATTAGAAAAATACGCATCCATATTTGCAAACGAAGGAAACACAGGAAGAACCGGCATTGTCAAACATCGCATAAATACTGGAGACGCTAAACCAATCCGACAAGCTCCGCGTAGGGTTCCACTAGCAAAACGTGAGGATGCTAACAAAATTATTGAAGACATGCACAAAAACGGTGTAATCGAACCTTCAATAAGTCCATGGAGCTCACCTATCGTCTTAGTTAAAAGGAAAGATGGTAGCACCCGTTTCTGCGTAGATTATAGGAAGTTGAATGATGTCACAAAGAAAGACAGTTATCCTCTACCGAGAATCGACGATACATTAGACACCTTGTCTGGAGCGAAATGGTTTTCTACATTAGATCTACAAAGTGGATATTGGCAAGTCGAGATTGATGAACGTGACCGTGAAAAGACCGCTTTCAGTATGGGCGACGGGTTATGGGAATTCTCTGTGATGCCATTTGGGTTATGTAATGCGCCTGCAACGTTCGAGCGACTGATGGAACATGTGTTAAAAGGACTCAACTGGAAGACATGTTTGGTGTATCTTGATGACATTATCATCATGGGAAAAAGTTTCGATGATCATCTGAAAAATCTAGAGGAAGTCTTTCAGCGAATAGCATCAGCCGGATTACGCTTGAATCCCAAAAAGTGTTCATTATGGAAGAAGCAGGTCACATATCTCGGACATAAAGTGTCAACTGAGGGGATTCACACCGAGGAGGGAAAAATAAAAGCAGTTAAAGATTGGCCTCAACCCACCAACATACATGAACTCCGCAGCTTCCTCGGCTTATGCACGTATTACCGCCGTTTTGTACCTGGATTTGCGAACGTGGCTAGAAGTTTACACGATTTAACAAAGAAGAATCGCCCGTTTGTATGGCAGTTGGAACAAGAAAAAGCGTTTGAGCAGCTTAAAGAACTACTTTGTACGGCGCCGATGTTGGCTTATCCAATACCTGGAAAGAAATTCATCCTGGATACAGATGCGAGCGCTTATGAAATTGGAGGTGTCCTGTCTCAGCTCATCGACGGACAAGAAAGAGTAATTGGGTATTACAGCAGAGTGCTCGGGAAACCAGAGAAAAACTACTGTGTGACGCGAAAAGAACTACTAGCTGTGGTGGAATGTGTAAAACATTTCCACAAGTATTTGTATGGACAACGATTCTTGCTGAGGACTGATCATGCAGCATTAAAATGGTTATTACAGTTTAGGAATCCGGAAGGCCAAATTGCACGATGGATCGAAAGATTACAGAATTACGACTTCGAAACGGAACATCGAAAGGGGATTCACCACAAAAATGCGGATGCATTATCACGTCGCCCTTGTCCACTGGAATGTAAACATTGCTCCAAATCAGAAGGAAAAGAAGGAATAATCGACGTGCGATTACTGAATATAGAACCTGAAGATGATTGGACTCCTCACCGCATCAGAATCAATCAGCTGGAGGACCCTGATCTTGCAAAGCTGATAATAGCCAAAGAAAATGGGGTACGACCACCAAAGGAACAAATAAGTAGCGAGAGTCCAACGGCAAAAGCATATTGGGCCCAATGGAATAGCATAAACCTCGTTAATGGATACCTTCATCGTACCTGGGAAAGCGAAGATGGCAAACAGTCTCGTCTGCTGATCATAGTACCGAAGTCCATGATCCCGAAAGTATTGAAAGAATATCACAATGGACCTAGTGGAGGGCACCTTGGGATTACAAAAACTATAGAGAAGATTAAACAACGGTTCTACTGGATCGGTTGTCGAGATTCCATAGCAGAATGGATAAGTAATTGCGTAGAGTGCATGGCAGCTAAAGGTCCTAAAGCCAAAAGTCGCGGTAGGCTACAACAGTACAACGTGGGATCACCATTTGAACGAGTCGCAATGGATGTTGCAGGTCCGTTTCCAACCAGTACGGCCGGAAACAAATATCTACTGGTTGTCATGGATTATTTCAGTAAATGGCCAGAAGTATATGCCTTACCAAACCAAGAAGCGAAGACAGTAGCCGAAGCGTTTGTAGAAAATTGGATAACAAGGTTCGGAGTGCCCGTCGAATTACACTCAGATCAAGGCAGGAATTTCGAATCTTCCATTTTCCAAGAAGTCTGTACATTATTGGGCATCCACAAGACACGGACAACAGCGTTACATCCACAATCAGATGGAATGGTGGAGAGATTCAACCGAACGCTCGAAGAACATCTGCGGAAAATCGTTGATAAAGATCAACGGAATTGGGACAAGTGCATCCAGATGTTCCTGCTGGCGTATCGTTCAGCGAAGCACGAGACAACTGGTTACACGCCAGCAAAGATTATTTTCGGATCTGATCTGCGACTCCCTGCTGATCTTAAGTTTGGAACGAATCCTACAGCTGTAAGAAATGATGGAGATTATTGTTCTGCCTTAAAGGAAGAAATGAATGAATTGCATCTAATGGTAAGACAGCATACGCATCTGATGAGCAATAAGATGAAGGACCGGTTCGATCAAGCGGCAAATTCAAAAGGTTTCGAAGAAGGTGATCTGGTCCTGTTGTACAATCCACTTCGAAAGAAAGGCTTGTCCCCGAAACTACAGACAGCCTGGGAAGGACCCTATATGGTGATGAAACGACTTAATGACGTGGTATACCGCATACAAAGAAATGGAAAAGCACGATGTAAAATGAAAGTAGTACATTTGGAGAGGCTCGCCCCATTTGGTTCAAGAGGATTTGTGCCTAATCGGGACGATTAGGCTTTAGTGGAGGGCAGTGTTACAAAAGTAGTATTAAGTTGTATTTGTATTACTATATGCATCCCTGATTATGAACAATAGCTGTAGGTATATGGAATAGCATTTGTCTTGTTGTAGACATCTGGCGCCACGGCTGTCTGCTTGTCGAAACAATAGACATCTGGCGCCGCACAGTCTGCTTGTCTAGGTAAACAATTGCTGAGTCTGGCGCCGCGACTGTCTGCTTGCGTCTGGCGCCGTATAGCCGTATGTTCTGGTAATTTCCAGACGCGATATTCTAGAAGGACACGTCGGCATCAGCGAGAAGTGCGTGGCTATATAAGCCGTGGCAGCGCCAACGTAATCAATCAGTGCTAAGAGTAAACTGCTATAGTGTAGACGAGTTGTGAAATAAAGAGTTGTTGAATTAAATTAAACAGTGTTGATTTTATTTGTCAATCCAGAGATACGAACCTAACAAAGTAAACTAGCAAGAGTAAATTCGTAACAATACATATTACGCACAATGTTTATTTTCTTTGTTTATTCTGTCTTACTCTTCTATTATGGATCATTCACAATGCGTAACCAGCTGCCAAGACTACTTGAAGAAATAATGTTTTTTTTCTTGAGCAATTACTTGAGAGCTGGATACCAACCTTTAAACCGAAAAAACGGGAAAAACTTGTCGTAATCTAGCATTCTTGATAATTTCTCCGATGAAACCGAACAATATATAAATGTCCCACAAACCAGGAATGCTCATAATTCCATGATACAAGATTCATTGCTAGTAGAGGTTTGTTATTATTTAAGGTTGGTACGCAGCTCTCAAGTAATTGCTCCAGAAAAAAAATACATTATTTCTCAAGTAATTTTGAATGATCCACATTAGAAGAGAAAGAGAGAGTAAACAAAGTAAACAAACTTTGTGCGTATGTATGTATGTATGTATGTGTATGGTAACACAAATATTTTCATTGAGTTTTAAGGAATGTTGTTGATGATTGGTTGGTTTTATACAACATTTCAAAATGGAGTATACTGTTACGAATTTACTCTTACTAGTTTACTTTGTTAGGTTCGTATCTCTGGATTGACAAATAAAATCAACACTGTTTAATTTAATTCAACAACTCTTTATTTCACAACTCGTCTACACTATAGCAGTTTACTCTTAGCACTGAATGATTACGTTGGTGCTGCCACGGCTTATATAGCCACGCACTTCTCGCTGATGCCGACGTGTCCTTCTAGAATATCGCGTCTGGAAATTACCAGAACATACGGCTATACGGCGCCAGACGCAAGCAGACAGTCGCGGCGCCAGACTCAGCAATTGTTTACCTAGACAAGCAGACAGTGCGGCGCCAGATGTCTATTGTTTCGACAAGCAGACAGCCGTGGCGCCAGATGTCTACAACAAGACAAATGCTATTCCATATACTTAGCTATAGCTATTGTTCATAATCAGGGATGCATATAGTAATACAAATACAACTTAATACTACTTTTGTAACACTGCCCTCCACTAAAGCCTAATCGTCCCGATTAGGCACAAATCCTCTTGAACCAAATGGGGCGAGCCTCTCCAAATGTACTACTTTCATTTTACATCGTGCTTTCCCATTTCTTTGTATGCGGTATACCACGTCATTAAGTCGTTTCATCACCATATAGGGTCCTTCCCAGGCTGTCTGCAATTTCGGGGACAAGCCTTTCTTTCGAAGTGGATTGTACAACAGGACCAGATCACCTTCTTCAAAACCTTTTGAATTTGCCGCTTGATCGAACCGGTCCTTCATCTTATTGCTCATCAGATGCGTATGCTGTCTTACCATTAGATGCAATTCATTCATTTCTTCCTTTAAGGCAGAACAATAATCTCCATCATTTCTTACAGCTGTAGGATTCGTTCCAAACTTAAGATCAGCAGGGAGTCGCAGATCAGATCCAAAAATAATCTTTGCTGGCGTGTAACCAGTTGTCTCGTGCTTCGCTGAACGATACGCCAGCAGGAACATCTGGATGCACTTGTCCCAATTCCGTTGATCTTTATCAACGATTTTCCGCATATGTTCTTCGAGTGTTCGGTTGAATCTCTCCACCATTCCATCTGATTGTGGATGTAACGCTGTTGTCCGTGTCTTGTGGATGCCCAATAATGTACAGACTTCTTGGAAAATGGAAGATTCGAAATTCCTGCCTTGATCTGAGTGTAATTCGACGGGCACTCCGAACCTTGTTATCCAATTTTTTACAAATGCTTCGGCTACGGTCTTCGCTTCCTGGTTTGGTAAGGCATATACTTCTGGCCATTTACTGAAATAGTCCATGACAACCAGTAGATATTTGTTTCCGGCCGTACTGGTTGGGAACGGACCTGCAACATCCATTGCGACTCGTTCAAATGGTGATCCCACGTTGTACTGTTGTAGCCTACCGCGACTTTTGGCTTTAGGACCTTTAGCTGCCATGCACTCTACGCAATTACTTATCCATTCTGCTATGGAATCTCGACAACCGATCCAGTAGAACCGTTGTTTAATCTTCTCTATAGTTTTTGTAATCCAAGGTGCCCTCCACTAGGTCCATTGTGATATTCTTTCAATACTTTCGGGATCATGGACTTCGGTACTATGATCAGCAGACGAGACTGTTTGCCATCTTCGCTTTCCCAGGTACGATGAAGGTATCCATTAACGAGGTTTATGCTGTTCCATTGGGCCCAATATGCTTTTGCAGTTGGACTCTCGCTACTTATTTGTTCCTTTGGTGGTCGTACCCCATTTTCTTTGGCTATTATCAGCTTTGCAAGATCAGGGTCCTCCAGCTGATTGATTCTGATGCGGTGAGGAGTCCAATCATCTTCAGGTTCTATATTCAGTGATCGCACGTCGATTATACCTTCTTTTCCTTCTGATTTGGAGCAATGTTTAAATTCCAGTGGACAAGGGCGATGTGATAATGCATCCGGATTTTTGTGGTGAATCCTCTTTCGGTGTTCTGTTGGTTGTTTCCATTTTGATGGGTTTACTTTTATCTTGCAATTTCGGGCAAAGTGACCCGCTTTTCTACAGTTGAAACATCTGCCTGTTGTATTTACTCGCTGTGCAGCAATTGTCTTCAGAGTCTTCAATATTTCTTCCATCAGCGCCGGTTGTTCCATTTCAACCCTTTGTACTTTGTGTGCTGGTTTACTTAGTAGGGAAGCTGTTTCCTGTGTGAGGGCGTGCGAAACCGTTTCAGCAAACGTTCTTTTTGGCAATGCATATGTGGCGCGTTTGGTGTCCACATCACGAATTCCATTTATGAAACATTGAATTTTTACCCTCTCAATGTAATCCACAGGTGCATCTGCATTTGCCAAATGAGCCAGTCGTTCTATTTCAGTTGCGAACTCTTGCAATGACACGTTCATTTTCTGACCCCTATTTTGCAGTTCGATCTGGTATATTTGTTTCCGGTGCTCACTACCATATCGTCTTTCTATCGCACTCATCAATGCCTCATAGTTGTCCCGTTCACAGTCTGGAATAGTCTGAAGGATTTCTGCCGCAGGTCCTTTCAATGATACAAACAAGGACGCTACTTTGTCCGCTGCATTCCAGTTATTGGCCATTGCTGTCTTTTCAAACTGAAGTTTGAAAATTTGAAATGGAATACTTCCATCGAATGTGGGTGCCTTCAATCTTTGATTATTTGTTGATGGTGCAGGGCCATGTAGTTGCAGTTCTCGCACACGATTACTTAATTGAAGAACTTCTGATTTTAAATTTTCTTCGTCATTTTTTAAAGTGCTTAATTCGTCTTCAAATTTTGAAAATTTCTCTTGCACTTGTTTTTGTAGTTGTGTAGTATTTTCCGTAATCTGTTGTGTAAGGCGAGACTCTAACTGTGATGTATTTTCAGCTATTTGCGTTATTTGCTGTGCCAGACGATTTTCTGCCTGCACTGCATTTTCTGCATTTTCGGCTATTTGCTGTGCCTGACAATTTTCTGTTTGCACTGCATTTTCTGCTATTTGCTGTGCCAGACGATTTTCTGTTTGCACTGCATTTTCTGCCATTTGCTTAATAGCCACTAACAGCATGTTCGTGTCTACGCTTGATGATGTTCGTTGTTCTTCTACTTTTTCTTCTACCTTTGTAGAAGTTTCTGGGCCATCAAATTCGAATTCGTCGACATTAATTCCATCCGCTTCCATTGCTTCACGTAAACGTGCCTGCAGATCCGCCTTTTGCCCGCTTATCGGCAAATTACGCTCCTCCAGTTCCTTTTTTAATTGCTGAATTCTCAATTCTCCGAATTTAACCATCTTAAATTTGGATTATTTGACAATCCCACTTCTGACACCAATTGTTACGAATTTACTCTTACTAGTTTACTTTGTTAGGTTCGTATCTCTGGATTGACAAATAAAATCAACACTGTTTAATTTAATTCAACAACTCTTTATTTCACAACTCGTCTACACTATAGCAGTTTACTCTTAGCACTGAATGATTACGTTGGTGCTGCCACGGCTTATATAGCCACGCACTTCTCGCTGATGCCGACGTGTCCTTCTAGAATATCGCGTCTGGAAATTACCAGAACATACGGCTATACGGCGCCAGACGCAAGCAGACAGTCGCGGCGCCAGACTCAGCAATTGTTTACCTAGACAAGCAGACAGTGCGGCGCCAGATGTCTATTGTTTCGACAAGCAGACAGCCGTGGCGCCAGATGTCTACAACAAGACAAATGCTATTCCATATACTTAGCTATAGCTATTGTTCATAATCAGGGATGAATATAGTAATACAAATACAACTTAATACTACTTTTGTAACAATACTTTATAATAATGATTTCAACTAATTTAGGATGAATTTGACGATTACTTCTTATTTCCTTCAAGAAACAATTGTTGATGAAAATTCTCAAGCGTTTTTGAGAAGCGATAATAAAAAACTTGGGAATGCGCGAATAAAATGAAGCCTAATTGCCTGTCGTAAATTACGAAAATTAACTTGCGAAAAAATGAAAGAGTCGTGCGCTCGGTTCTATGATTCTAATACAATAGCATCTTTATTTTATTTCATTTAGTTGCTTAGCCTAAATCTTAAACTAACGGCTTAAACTAGTGGTAATGTTTTCGTTCAATATTGTAATAGAGTATGGTAAGTATTAAGGTAAGTAGTAGATTAGTAGTATGAATGCATAATTAAGGTAAGCATACAATGATTTAAATAATTCAATATTTTATAATTTTTTATAATTCATTTTTCTTAATTTTAATTTCAGGTTTAAATATACATATATATCTTGTCGCTTGACGCAACACCGGCCGCCTTGACAGGATCAGGATCCTTCAATATCCATGGGCAATAATGCGAGTTTATGTATGGGGCGCTTAATTGTGCCCGCCTTCGTTGTTACGTCTGCGACTCGCACCTTGCCGTCTTGCCCTTCGACGGTTGCGACGACTCGTCCTGTTACCCACTGCTGCGGTGGTGTGTTGTCTTCGTGTACGAGGACGAGGTCGCCGGGCTGCAGATTCCGTTTCGGGTGTAACCATTTGGTGCGCTCCTGAAGACCCGTCAGGTATGTTTTGGACCACTGTCGCCAAAACTGTTGCTTGAGACAGCAAACAAGTTGCCATCTCTCGCAACAATGAATTGGATCCATTGCTACCTGTGCTGGTGGGAGTGATCGCAGGGAGCACCCTATTAACAGATGCGCTGGAGTTAACGCTTCGCCGTCGTTGGGGTTCAGAGGTGTTAGTGGCCGAGAATTGAGGATTGCTTCTACTTCGGCCAACAGTGTTGATAGCTCCTCTACGGTCAGTAGCGCGTTGCCGATTACGCGAACGACGTGATGCTTGGCGGACTTCACCGCGGCTTCCCATAACCCGCCGAAGTGCGGCGCCCGCGGTGGTATAAAAGTGAAGCTGCACCCTTCGTCTGCTGCGAATCTCTGCAGTTCTGGGCCCATTGCTAGAAACGCCTCCTTCAATTCGCGCAGCTTGCGATCGGCGCCGACGAAATTGGTGGCGTTGTCGCTGAATATCTTCGTCGGGATTCCTCGGCGTCCAATGAACCTTTTTAGGGCGAGAATAAATGAATTAGTTGATAGGTCTGAAACTAATTCTAAATGTACTGCTTTGGCCGTAAAGCAAACGAAAACTGCAATATATGTTTTTACGGGTGGTCGACCGCGTATTTTTAAAGTTGTATATATCGGACCACAAAAATCTACGCCACATATAAGAAAGGGCCGTAGTGCTCGAAGTCTTTCGACTGGCAAATTTCCCATTATTTGGTTTTGCAACTTCGGCTTGTAATGAAAACAATGTATACAGTTTCTTACGGTTCTACTGCAAGCTTCTCGGGCATTAATTAGCCATATGCGTTCTCGAAGAAGCGCAACCAACGCTTTAGCCCCAGCGTGGTGATTTCGAATATGCAGGAACCGTAAGTACGTTATAACGAAGTGCGAACTTTTATTCAATAAAAGCGGAAATTTGGCATCGTATGGGAGAGGTGCATTTAATAAGCGACCTCCTACTCGGATTAATTTGAATGACAGCGACATATCCGAGTACTCATGTAAAAACGGGTTAAGTTTTTGCAAGTTTGCGGGTAGGGTGGTGCCTTTATGCAATTTTTGAATAACATCCGAAAATTCTGAATGTTGGACCACCTGTGCAATTTTTAGAAAGCTCAAGTTTAGCTCTTCTGAAGTCAGATCTTGGCCCCTGGAAGAATTTGGTGGTCGCCTGATCCATCGTAATATATATGCGACCACACGAAGCAATTTTTTAGGAGAAGAAAATTTTTCAATAAGGTCCAATATTGAATTTTTCTCAGTAGTCGAAAGTAATGTAAATGTATTTTTCTGTATTTTTCTTCTTCTCTAATGCTTCGTCTTCTGGTGAGAGCTGGAAGTGGTTATTAATTGGCCATAATGCAGGGTCTTCTAGGAGGAACTGTGGACCGCCAAACCATATTGAATTATTCAATTCATCCACATTACAACCCCGAGACACTTGATCCGCAGGATTTTGTTTCGTTGGCACATGTCGCCAATGTACTTTTTCAGTCAACTCTTGGATTTCGGACACTCTGTTTGCGACGAAGGTTTGTAGTGAAGATGGATGTGTTTTAATCCAATGTAAAACAATTTCAGAGTCTGTCCAAAATGTAATATTTTCGAAATGTCGACTCAACATAGGCTCTACTCTTGACCATAATTTCGAAAGAAGATGTGCTGCCGAGAGCTCAAGACGCGGAAGAGATTTGGTCTTCAGCGGAGCCACTCTAGACTTTGCAGTAAGCAGCATGCATTTAATACCACTAGCAGATTGGCTTCGTATGTATATGCAGCATCCGTATGCCCTTATTGAGGCGTCGGAGAAGCCATGTATTTGGTAGATGGCACTCGACTCAATGTTTACGTAACGAGGAATGCTTATCGATGAGAGCTGCATTAGGTTGGCTTTAAAGTTCTGCCAGCTAGTGTCAAGGCGCAATGGAATCGACTCATCCCAATCTAGTTTTTGGATCCAAAGCTCTTGCAATAAGATTTTTGCTTTGGTAACTAGTGGGGCTAGTAATCCAAGAGGATCGAAAAGGCGAGCAGAAACTAACAATATGTTTCGTTTGGTGGCTCGCAGATCATTAAAATTGTCATCTAAAACAAATCGAAACAAATCCTCTTTCGGCAACCAATGGATTCCTAACGTTTTAGTGGAACTTTTGTCATTGAAGCTTAATGACTTTTCAGTGCAATCACTGTCGAAAAATTTAGGGTGGTTCGAAAACCACTTCGTTAAGGAGAATCCTGCCGAGTTTAATATTTTAATTACCTCACTTCTCAAAAGATCTAGAGACTCAAAATTTTCGGACCCTGTTAATAAATCATCAACATAAAAGTCTCTTTTGATGGCCAATGAACCGAGTGGGTATTTCATTGTATTGGCATCATTGAGCATTTGCAAACACCGTGTTGCGAGAAATGGAGCAGACGCAGTGCCGTATGTTACGGTGTTGAGACGAAAAATTTGAATTTGCCCAGAAGGATGCTCTCTCCACACAATAAGCTGACAATTTCTGTCTTCTTCATGCATAATTATTTGACGGTACATTTTAGTAATGTCCGCTGTTAATGCATACTTATGTAAGCGAAAACGAAGAAGAGTTGAGTATAACTCTTCTTGGATGGTTGGACCTACCATCAAAAGTTCATTCAACGCTATTTGAGTTGAAGATCGACTCGAAGCATCAAATACAACACGTAGTTTGGTTGTTGTGCTCTCGGGCCTTAAAACGCATTGATGCGGAATGAAGTAGTGTGGCTCACTCGGGATCTTATTGTTCGTTGGGCTCATGTGACCCAAGGCTCTATATTCATTCATAAAGTCCAGATACATTTTGCGAAATTCTGGATCTTTTAATGTCCTTCTCTCCAGGGCCTGAAACCGCCGAACTGCGGTTTCATATGAGTGATCGAGTAACTTACGGTCAGCTTTAAAGGGCATTCTGACTTGAAGCCGTCCTGAAGGCAATACTTGAGTAGTATTAACGAAAAAGTTTTCACACTGGTGTGAATTTGATGCCATTTGATTCTGAAGGTAGTTCTTCTAGCGCCCAAAATTTTTGGACTACTGAATCGATTGACGTTAAGTCTTCTTCAGCTTGGCATAATGTGCTATGTAATCTGGGAGGAGAACTTATATTACTGGCGTATTTGCCAGACACAATCCATCCTAAAAGGGTTTTCTGAAGTGTTGGTTGGTTAGGACCATTTTTACTTTGGCCAACAGCTAAAAGGTCGAAAAATGTTTCAGCACCCAATAGGATATCCACTTTTTTAGATTTGTGGAATTCTGGATCCGCCAATTCAATATTGTGCGGAATTTTCCAGCCACTAACATTGATGGTATGGTCTGGATGATTTGCCGAAATGCATCGCATTACCCAGAATTTCGCCGAAAATTCAAAATTATTTAAACGCGACTTGACAAACGCGTTTAGTTTTGACCCCACTTTTGTATTGGAATTGCCAATTCCAATTACGCTTAATGTTTTGTGCTGACGTCGAATCCGCAACTTTTGTGCCAAGTCCTCCGTCATAAAGTTGACCTGGGAGCCTTAGTCCAGCAAGGCTCTCGCAGGAAGGTAATCTCCGCAGCTGGTCCTCACTAAAATTACTGCTGTTGCCAACATGACCCGATCCGGCATACTGGCTGTATGCATGGCATGTGTGGTAGATGTTTGCGGATGAGGTGCCGCGGGGAAAAAGACTGGATATTGGTGCAACAGTGTGTGATGCGATCGATTGCACACACGACAACGATCCGCTCTGCATTTCGAAACGGTATGTCCCTTACGCAAGCAATTTATGCATAAGGGTACCGATTTGACGAACTCGAACCTCTGTTGTACCGGAAGAGCCTTGAAAGTAGGGCAGACAGTTAGATAGTGATCCCTCGATTTGCACTGTTGGCAAAGAGGCTGCCTCGTATTTGCAGCAACCAGCGCCGATTTGGTCCTATCCGCCTGTTGTTGCTTTCCATGACTCGTACTGCCTGTTGGTATGGGCTTCGTCCTTGAGTATGATGATCCTTCCGCTGATAGCTGCTGGTATCTCCTATTTAGGGTGGCTTCACAGTCCTTCCACAGTGGCAGTTTGTCATAGTCTAGCGCTTCGTCCCATTTGGATCGGGTGGCAGAATCAACCTTTGTCATTACTATGTGTATAATTATTGCGTTCGTTATTTGTTTTTCATCGCCCAGCGATAGCAATGAATCATATACCGCTGACACTTCGTCAATCATTGAACGCAGGGAAGGCGCAGAAGGCTTTGGGATTGTTGGCAGGTCAAAAAGTTTAGATATTGTATTGAAAAATATCAAACATTTATTATCATAAACTTTTTTGAGACTTGCCAACGCTTTCGGATAATTTTCATCCGACATCTGAAACGCTTTAACTGTTCCCAAAGCCTCTCCAGATAGACAATTCACCAAATGGTTAAATTTTTCAATATCTGGGATATTTGGATCGTTATGAACCAAGCTCTCGAACAAACTCATAAAATTTTTGAACTCTGAATATTCTCCCTTGAATTTCGGCAAATTCATTTTAGGGTGTCTTGAGCTGTGAGAAGCTACAAAAGATGTTTCGGCAAGTGAAGTTCTATTTTTCGCTAAAATTTACTTTATTATGGACTTCGTTTCAACGATTATGTCCTCTAACTCCCCTCGGGCCATGTCGTCCTCATCAATTTCTTCAATCTTTGATTGGCATTTCATTAATTTTTCACTATGTGAATTTAATATATCGAGACGACATTCCAATTCTATTGGATCTAAAGACATAGTCTTTTCGAGAAGGCCCGTTTTAATGCGCAAAATACTACTTTTCGCAACCGTTCTTTGACGTCTTAACGATTTTAAGTCCGTCAACTCCTTACTTGGAGACAGGCTTGCGAGAGATGGCTTTGGCTTGCTCATTTTGCTTGTTTAAATTAAATTTCCGAAAAAAGACTAGACCAGAATCGATAACGAAAACGAAAAATAAATGTCGATTCCCAAATATACGAAAGCCAAACTAATCGCAATAAAAGCTGGCAACAAATATATTTGGAATCGGTGACCAAAACGAGAAATAAATAATATCGATTCCCAAGTATACGAAAGCCAAATCGATAAATGCACAAAATGAGCAATAGCACAAAAAAGTAATTTAATCGGAAAATGTCCGAACGAAAATCGACAAAAATTGCGAAAAAACGACCGATAATTGCAAACGCGGATCGAAAAAATTGCGAAAAACGAGATACTTTAATTTTGCAATGAATAATTTTTTCACCTTTATTTCAAAATAAAGGGCTACCGAAAAATCCCAAAATCCCTTATTCACTTTTAATTCGTATATGTATATATATACGTACATATGAGTATATACTAATTTATATGTATATGTATATTTAATAAATACAATATAATCAATATGATGTAAAGTGAAAAGGGAGAGCCAAGAACTGAAAGTGCACTTGTTTTTTATGTTTGCCTTTTTTTTGCACTGCTTTCAGTAAATCGCACTCGTTACCTGGTGCGTCGGCTGTTTGCTGGCGCTTACGTCCCTTTTGCAGAGAATGCAGTGGCAGCTCATTCCCACGACGGCAGCGCTTTGATGGTAGCAGCGACGATGACAGCAGCGGTGTGATGGTAGCAGCGGCTTGATGGCAGCAGCAACGATGGCAGCAGTGGTTTGGTGGCAGCAGCGAGTGATGGAAGCAGCGACGTTGTGGCAGCAGCGAAGTGAGGTTGTAAAAACTGGACACTTTGCGGTATAATCTTGCGGAGTTTTGTAGCGGCACTGGAAGCGGTAACTTTTAGTGGTACGGCACAAAAAGCGGTAGATATTAGCGGCACTTCACTGTCTAGCGTTTTTTTTTTAACTGTAATGCAATTATTACTTTTTTAGGGCAAAAACATTCGATCTTTTATTTGCGCCCACCACTGTACCGCATAAATAATTCACCTCGCATAGTACGTCTCAAGTACCACCTTTTATTTTATTTCTTAGTTATATTCGTATGCGAATTATATTTATGTATATACGTATGTACATGCACACACTTCACAATACTTCCCTTCTTCTTTTTTGATTTTATAGTGGGTATGTGGGTAAGTATTTATTTAGCACTCCACTTCACGTTTATGTATGTATGTATGTATATTTATATTTGGTTTTTATATTATGTTTAAATTTTCTGTTTCACATATGTATTCGCTTTTATATTTAGCCACTTTATTTTTTAAGGTATTCACGTACATCTGTAGGGATCACTCCACTTTTAAAGTAACACCTTCACTTTAACGTAAGTATATCCTTTTTTAGTCTCGCTTTAGTTTCGTGTTTATATTTTATGTTTTATTTTTATTTTTCATGTAGTTAGGTATCACTATCACTGCACTGCACCACACGTTCACTATGTGTATAAATTATGTATATACATATATTTATGTACATACATATGTATGTATTTTGTATTTAAAATTTTTGCTTTGTGTTTTCTATGTATATGAGTATGTGATGTTTTTTTCTTTTTTAGGTTTAATTTGATCAATTTGTTTTTGAATTTATACTTCTTATACGACGCCGGAAAAGGTTGCGATAGATTCTGGTTGCGCAACTTTCCATATAAAAGTAACGCAAAGTGCGCAACCTCGCTCCATCCATATGAATGTACGCAACCTTGTCTGCGAAGATGTGCGAGCAGCAAGGGAAGCGGTGACAATCGGCGATCGTTTGTTCGTTTCTTTCGGCACAGCTCGGCCGACACAACAACACAACACAATGTTCCATGCTTATGCTGTTGTTGTTTTTGTAGAACAATGTTTCAATTTTTGGTTGGTGACATATTCACATGTGTGCGCATATGTATGCTTGTGCATTATTGAAGTTATACTTCTTTTTCTTTCGTTTGTCTTTCATTTCTGCGAATTCTCAACTATTTTGTGTGACTTTTAATTGAAATACTCTGCGTTGGCCTTTCAGAATCACACAGAATCATTTCTGTGGTTTTTGAAACTGACCCACGATGACGAGGTATATGGTTTTATCTGGGAGCGTAAGATTTAAGAAAATCGCTCGCTTACAAGGGATAAAACGACTTCTGAGTGGCGATTTTAATGAATAAATTCACAGAATCATTTCTGTGCTTTTTGAAATCTATACTAATAAATATTTAAAATAAATTTATTAAGACTATACTTCTCAGGGCATCACAGCAATGTTATGCATATGCATATACATATTATGTATATGTATATTGCTGTGATAAATTTATTGCGAAAGCAAATGTTCTACAAAGTATGTATATTTCTATACTTAAACAAAATTATTAGAACCATCGTATGTTTCTTGCATTCATAACCACATCATACTTAAGTCAGCGCCACCTAATTGCCAATGGTGGTGTTGGTGGTAAGCGCTTGGAAGGTCAAGATGCTAACACAGGTCCCAGGTTCGAATCCCGACAGAATACATTTTTAATTTGTTGCTTTTAACATCGTATACTATAAAAATAAATATTTTTCTTTATTTTAATTTCTATTAGTAAGAAAAATATTTATTTGTATAGTATACGATGTTAAAAGGCATACATCTTCTATCCTATCTTATATATCTGCACATGCTCATATGAGTGTATGTATGCACATGTGCGCGCATTGACTAGCATGTTCATACATTCATATATACTTATATGTACATATATTTGCATACATTGCCGAACAAATAAATCACAAGCATACAAACATACATATGCGTACACATATGAATATGTCACCAACAAAAAATTGATCTTCACAAGTCAATCCGCCAGCCAAATTGGCGAAGAACAAAAGAGAGATGATTACCCTGCATATTCTCTTCCGCAACGAAGAGACGGAACTACTTTCTGAGTCAAAATTCATTCATTTAGACTTTGCTTTATTCTTCATTTTATGTGCATAATAAATTTATAAAATGTGAATTTAAGTTTTCTAGTTTTCTTTCATACAAAATGATATGCATTTCTGAATATCACTAAGAAGTATAACTTCATCCGCGCGTAGGGACTCCACGCACCTTTTTTTTATGTAGTTACACTTGTCTTCACTTCACTTGTCGAAAGGCCGAAAACGAAACGAGTTGACAGGCAATTAGAAACGAAAATTCGAAAATTAGCACTAACAATATTAGTTGGCACTTTATTAAAAAAAATAACTAAGTTCACGCACTTAGTCCCTGCTCGGGCGCCATGAAAATTTTCAAGCGTTTTTGAGAAGCGATAATAAAAAGCTTGGGAATGCGCGAATAAAATGAAGCCTAATTGCCTGTCGTAAATTACGAAAATTAAATTACGAAAAAATGAAAGACGCGTGCGCTCGGTTCTATGGTTCTAATAACGGGTGATTTTTTTGAGGTTAGGATTTTCATGCATTAGTATTTGACAGATCACGTGGGATTTCAGACATGGTGTCAAAGAGAAAGATGCTCAGTATGCTTTGACATTTCATCATGAATAGACTTACTAACGAGCAACGCTTGCAAATCATTGAATTTTATTACCAAAATCAGTGTTCGGTTCGAAATGTGTTTATCGACAAATTTTGTTCAGCGATGAGGCTCATTTCTGGTTGAATGGCTACGTAAATAAGCAAAATTGCCGCATTTGGGGTGAAGAGCAACCAGAAGCCGTTCAAGAACTGCCCATGCATCCCGAAAAATGCACTGTTTGGTGTGGTTTGTACGCTGGTGGAATCATTGGACCGTATTTTTTCAAAGATGCTGTTGGACGCAACGTTACGGTGAATGGCGATCGCTATCGTTCGATGCTAACAAACTTTTTGTTGCCAAAAATGGAAGAACTGAACTTGGTTGACATGTGGTTTCAACAAGATGGCGCTACATGCCACACAGCTCGCGATTCTATGGCCATTTTGAGGGAAAACTTCGGACAACAATTCATCTCAAGAAATGGACCCGTAAGTTCGCCACCAAGATCATGCGATTTAACGCCTTTAGACTATTTTTTGTGGGGCTACGTCAAGTCTAAAGTCTACAGAAATAAGCCAGCAACTATTCCAGCTTTGGAAGACAACATTTCCGAAGAAATTCGGGCTATTCCGGCCGAAATGCTCGAAAAAGTTGCCCAAAATTGGACTTTCCGAATGGACCACCTAAGACGCAGCCGCGGTCAACATTTAAATGAAATTATCTTCAAAAAGTAAATGTCATGAACCAATCTAACGTTTCAAATAAAGAACCGATGAGATTTTGCAAATTTTATGCGTTTTTTTTTTTTAAAAAGTTATCAAGCTCTTAAAAAATCACCCTTTACAATAGCATCTTTATTTTATTTCATTTAGTTGCTTAGCCTAAATCTTAAACTAACGGCTTAAACTATATTCATATGTATAAAAAAGGGGTAAATATAATTATCTTCAACTTTTCGTTCAATATTGTAATAGAGTATGGTAAGTATTAAGGTAAGTAGTAGATTAGTAGTATGAATGCATAATTAAGGTAAGCATACAATGATTTAAATAATACAATATTTTATAATTTTTTATAATTAATTTTTCTTAATTTTAATTTCAGGTTTAAATATACATATATATCTTGTCGCTTGACGCAACAGTTGATTTGATGTTTCTTCGCAAAACCAGGTTTGCCATATTCACATTTTATTGAAAAATGTATTAAAAATTAGTACTAGATTTCTCGAGAGCTGCGTACTAGCACAAGTAACTTTATCGCAGGAACGTTTCTTAAGCGTTTTTTTATATGAAGTTTTTACGTTTCTTGAGAGCTGCGTACTAAGCTTTATGATTTTCAGAAATTCGTATTTATTGCACCCTGGAAAAAGGGAGTAGCGAAAGTTACCATTCACAGCATATTCCCAAGATCACAATAAAAACAACATCTCTACAAGACGGAGGTAACAGATTGCACCAACAAATTAGGGATATTATCATATCTCTTGCAAAACGCTGGCACGGTGCATGAATTGCAGAATTTTCCACTTGGTGCAACGGCGCAACAACAAACTTACGCAGAAAATTATTTGCAAGGGCTGAAAAATATGTCAGACCAAAACCCATGTTTATTTTCGTACAATGCCACGTAAAAATATAATTACAACCCTGTTTTAGCTGTCATTTTACAGAAAGACTGGCCGTGTTATCACACGATATCTATGGTGGAGATATTAGCCACCACGCTAAATTTATTGGATAAATCAGAATAAACGTGTAGCCCTGTTGGCGTCTGTACAAAGAGTGTCCGTTTCTTAAAGGTTGGTACGCAGCTCTCAAGTAATTGTTCAAGAACAAAAATACATTATTTCTCAAGTAATTTTGACAGCTGGTTACGCATTGTGAATGATCCACATTAGAAGAGCAAGAGAGAATAAACAAAGTAAACAAACTTTGTGCGTATGTATGTATGTATGTATATGTATGGTAACACAAATATTTTCATTGAGATTTAAGGAATGTTGTTGATGATTGGTTGGTTTTCTACAACATTTCAAAATGGAACATACTTTATAATAATGATTTCAACTAATTTAGGATGAATTTGATGATTACTTCGAATTTCCTGCAAGAAACAATTGTTGATTTGATGTTTCTTCGCAAAACCAGGTTTGCCATATTCACATTTTATTAAAAAGAGTATTAAAAATTAGTACTAGATTTCTTGAGAGCTGCGTACTAGCACAAGTAACTTTATCGCAGGAACGTTTCTGGACCGTTTCTTAAGCGTTTTTTTATATAAAGTTTTTACGTTTCTTGAGAGCTGCGTACTAAGCTTAAACTGTAACTTAAGAAATAAGGAATGCAGTTGAAACTGTGAATTACATTACTGTGAATTTCCACGAATATATGGAAAATGAAATAGTAGAATAACTGACAGAGAATGAGATGATAGAATAACTGACATAGAATGAGATAATAGAACAGCTGACAAACAGTGCTGCCAGATGAGATACATCCCGTCTGTGTGTGTGCCCACATATCTGTTTAAAGTTAGTGGCGCTTAGTACATACATTAGTATAATAATAAAGTTAAACAAATTAATAAAATTATGAAATTACATTTTACAGTTGCAGCTGCTTGGTGGTTATACGTTTAATCAAACCGCTGCCTTTGAAATTGCATTATGAAAGAGAAGCTTTCAAAAATCAGAGTAGCGCTGGAAACAACTGTGCTTGACACCAATAGCTTTATAGCGGGATTCTGTAACCAGTCTCTAGTCTCTATTTGAGTCATTTTGAGGTAAAATCTCAATTTGTGACAAATTACTATTCACTAAACAGTCTCTAGCGTTAGTCTCAAAATATTGCCTCAAATTTGAGACCTGGTAGTTAGCAGGTCCCAAAACTAAAAAGAACTCTTGTCTGCCAATTTGAATATACTGAACAGAGATCATCATAGATATTAGTCGATTGTCGTTTCATTATATTTTGTAAGCAACTCAAACACGAAAAGTTTAAAAATAAATTAATTTCAGATAAATTTCGTAAATATTATGAAACAAATTCAACATATATTTTTATTTTTATTGATAACTAGAGGACCCGTCCACGCTTCACTGTGGCTGATACATAGATAATACTACTCCTACCATCTACATATGTATATGTATATGATTTCTATTAGTTGAATTATAACTATTAGTTAATGAGATATAGCATTTTTGTGAAGCAACTTGTGTTAGTTTACAAAAAATGGATCATAAAACATTTCGTGTGTCAATAAAGCATTGTTTTTTTGGGGAAAATACTGTTGAATTTGGGCTCAGGGAAATCCACCGCTGAAAAGACATTTGCTAAGCTGGAAACAGGCGAAATAAACAAAGTAGGCGGCTCGCAAGTTCATAATCCAATAAAAACAACGAATAACTGATTCTGAGAAGTGTTTAAGTGCTCTCTAATCGGAATAAAGTGGGTAATAGAAACATAGCTCCATCATTTCCCACTGGAGTCCAATCGACAGCCATTCTAGTGGACTGCACATGATGAACCGGTTCTCAGGCGTGGAAAAACAAAAAAGTCGGCTGGAAAAGTTATAACATCAGTCTTTTGGGAATCAACGACTGATTACTGAGCCAGTTATAATCTACTGCGTATTTGGTTGCAGTTCATTTCTTCTGTTCCAAATACTTAGCAATTGCATTATTTTTTAGAAGCTAAGCTACCTCTCCACCAATTTTCAGCCAAATCGGTTAAGCCGTTCTTGAGTTATAAATGATGTAACTAACAACAACTTTCTTTTATATATATAGATGTGAGGTTTTTTTTATTGTTTTTGCTTTGTTTTTTTTTTTGAAGAAATGAAATATTCAAATATGCCTACAAACATGAATTTTGAACAAATGCTTATTTGAAATATAATTTTTGTATTTATGAGTTGTATTAAACTTTGACATAAAGAGCTAAAAGGTATCCTATGTCCTTAGCCTGGTTCTAAGCTACCTCTCCACCAATTTTCAGCCAAATCGGTTAAGCCGTTCTTGAGTTATAAATGATGTAACTAACAACAACTTTCTTTTATATATATAGATGTGAGGTTTTTTTTATTGTTTTTGCTTTGTTTTTTTTTTTTGAAGAAATGAAATATTCAAATATGCCTACAAACATGAATTTTGAACAAATGCTTATTTGAAATATAATTTTTGTATTTATGAGTTGTATTAAACTTTGACATAAAGAGCTAAAAGGTATCCTATGTCCTTAGCCTGGTTCTAAGCTACCTCTCCACCAATTTTCAGCCAAATCGGTTAAGCCGTTCTTGAGTTATAAATGATGTAACTAACAACAACTTTCTTTTATATATATAGATTATGGTTTTTGACTATGTTATAGAAAAATTAATATTTGATATCAACGTATTTATTATCATTCAAGTGTAAAAATATCTCTGAATAATGAAATGTATTAGATCCTGTGACTGTCACTTACAGAATAGCAAAATCGTCTCAAGTCTCAAAAATTGTTTCTAACTTAAAATCTCAAATTTAGAGACTTGAGACTGTATCACAGTACAGAATCGCACGGTTAAACTAATAAATTTTATTAATATAATAGGGGTATTCTCTTCTTCTTCTTCTTTACTGGCGTAGAAACCGCTTACGCGATTATAGCCGAGTCAACAACAGCGCGCCAGTCGTTTCTTCCCATCGCCAATTGGATATTTCAAGCGAAGCCAGGTCCTTCTCCACTTGGTCCTTCCACCGGAGTGGAGGTCTTCTTCTTCCTCTGCTTCCCGCGGCGGGTACTGCGTCGAATACTTTCAGAGCTGGAGTGTTTTCATCCATCCGGACAACATGACGTAGCCAGCGTAGCCGCTGTCTTTTAATTCGCTGAACTATGTCAATGTCGTCGAATATCTCGTACAGCTCATCGTTCCATCGAATGCGATATTCGCCGTGGCCAACGCGCAAAGGACCATAAATCTTTCGCAGAACTTTTCTCTCGAAAACTCGCAACGTCGACTCATCGGTTGTTGTCATCGTCCAAGCCTCTGCACCATATAGCAGGACGGGAATTATGAGCGACTTATAGAGTTTAGTTTTTGTTCGTCGAGAGAGGACTTTACTTTTCAATTGCCTACTCAGTCCGAAGTAGCACCTGTTGGCAAGAGTAATCCTGCGTTGGATTTCCAGGCTTACGTTGTTGGTGGTGATTACGCTGGTTCCAAGATAGACGAAATTATCCACAACTTCAAAGTTATGACTGTCAACAGTGACGTGAGAGCCAAGTCGCGAGTGCGACGACTGTTTGTTTGATGACAGGAGATATTTCGTCTTGCCCTCGTTCACTGCCAGACCCATTTGCGTTGCTTCCTTGTTCAGTCTGGAGAAAGCAGAACTAACGGCGCGGGTGTTGAGACCGATGATCAATATCATCGGCATACGCCAGCAGCTGTACACTCTTATGAAAGATTGTACCTGCTCGATTCAGTTCTGCAGCTCTAATAATTTTCTCCAGCAGCAGATTGAAAAAGTCGCACGATAGGGAGTCGCCTTGTCTGAAACATCGTTTGGTATCAAACGGCTCGGAGAGGTCCTTCCCGATCCTGACGGAGTTTTTCGTGTTGCTCAACGTCACTTTACACAGCCGTATTAGTTTTGCGGGGATACCAAATTCAGACATCGCGGCATAAAGGCAGCTCCTTTTCGTGCTGTCGAAAGCAGCTTTGAAATCGACGACTAGGTGGTGAGTGTCGATTCTCCTTTCACGGGTCTTTTCCAAGATTTGGCGCATGATGAATATCTGGTCGGTTGTTGATTTACCAGGTCTGAAGCCACACTGATAAGGTCCAATCAGTTTGTTGACGGTGGGCTTTAATCTTTCACACAATACGCTCGATAGTACCTTGTACGCGATGTTGAGGAGGCTTATCCCACGGTAGTTGGCGCAGATTGTGGGGTCTCCTTTTTTATGGATTGGGCATAGCACACTTAAATTCCAATCGTTGGGCATGCTTTCATCCGACCATATTTTGCAAAGAAGCTGATGCATGCTCCTTATCAGTTCTTCGCCGCCGTATTTGAATAGCTCGGCCGGCAACCCGTCGGCCCCTGCCGCTTTGTTGTTCTTCAGGCAAGCAACTGCTATTCGAACTTCTTCATGGCCGGGTAATGGAACGTCTGCTCCATCGTCATCGATTGGGGTATCGGGTTCGCCTTCTCCTGGTGTTATGTGTTCACTGCTATTCAGCAGGCTGGAGAAGTGTTCCCTCCATAATCTAAGTATGCTCTGGGCATCGGTAGCTAGATCACCTTTAGGGGTTCTACAGGAGTACGCTCCGGTCTTGAAACCTTCTACAAGCCGCCGCATTTTTCGTAGAATTTTCGAGCATTACCCCTGTTGGCCAGCTTATCAAGCTGTTCGTACTCACGCATTTCGGCCTCTTTCTTCTTCTGTCTGCAAATGCGTCTCGCTTCCCTCTTCAACTCTCGGTATCTATCCCATCCCGCACGTGTTGTGGTCGATCGTAACGTTGCGAGGTAGGCAGCCTGTTTTCTCTCCGCTGCGACACGGCACTCCTCGTCGTACCAGCTGTTCTTTTGCACTTTCCGAAAACCAATGGTTTCGGTTGCAGCTGTACGTAAGGAGTTTGAAATGCCGTCCCACAGTTCCCTTATACCGAGTTGTTGACGAGTGCTCTCAGAGAGCAGGAGTGCAAGCCGAGTAGAAAATCTTTCGGCTGTCTGTTGTGATTGCAGCTTCTCAACGTCGAACCTTCCTTATGTTTGTTGGCGTGCGTTTTTTGCTGCACAGAGGCGGGTGCGAATCTTGGCAGCAACAATATAGTGGTCCGAGTCGATGTTAGGACCTCGGAGCGCACGCACATCTAAAACACTGGAGACGTGTCTTCCGTCTATCACAACATGATCGATCTGGTTGGTGGTTTTTTGATCCGGAGACAGCCAGGTAGCTTGATGTATCTTCTTATGCTGGAATCTAGTACTACAGATAACCATATTTCGGGCCCCGGCGAAGTCGGTCAGCCTCAACCCATTTGGGGATGTTTCCTCGTGGAGGCTGAATTTACCGACCGTAGTACCAAAGATACCTTCTTTGCCCACCCTGGCGCTGAAGTCGCCAAGCACGATTTTGATATCGTGGCGGGGGCATCTCTCATAAGTGCGCTCCAAGCACTCATAAAAAGCATCTTTGGTCACATCGTCCTTCTCTTCCGTCGGGGCGTGGGCGCAAATCAGCGATATGTTGAAGAACCTCGCTTTGATGCGGATTGTGGCTAGACGTTCATTCTCCGGAGTGAATGATAGTACTCGGCGACGGAGTCTCTCTCCCACCACGAATCCAACACCAAACTTGCGCTCCTTTATATGGCCACTGTAGTAAATGTCACAAGGACCTACTCGTTTCTGTCCTTGTCCCGTCCATCGCATTTCTTGGACGGCGGTGATGTCAGCCTTTATCTTTACGAGGACATCTACCAGCTGGGCAGCGGCACCTTCCCAATTAAGGGACCGGACATTCCAGGTGCATGCCCTCAAATCATAGTCCTTATTTCGTTTGCCATGGTCGTCATCAAAAGGGGGGTCTCTCATCCGAGGCTGTTTGTTGTTTTTCATTGGGGGTGTTTTTTACGTGGCGGGTCCCAAACCCAGCGCACAACCCTATGCAGGAGATGTTTCGCCTTCTCACTTTATCTCGCCTTCAAACGGATGTTCTTAGGCTACCCAGAGGATACTTGGTCAAAGACCGGAAGTTGTGAGCTGCTTGAGTCATATGTAAAAGAATCGTTTCTGGTCACTCCCAAGTGAATGGCGATCAGAGAACTTTCCTCACTTGCGTGAACTTCTACACATGACTCCACCCTTACTCTCTTGCTCATGCAAAATGCTTGCACGGTGCACGAACTGCAAAATTTTCTACTTGATATGCTGAACACAATGCTGGCGACAGACTGCAAACGACAACTGTCAAATATTAAAATACACACGTTCTTATGGACACTGTTATTTTGACAGCTGCACGACTACACGACTGCAGGCCGACAGTTGTCATTCGCGCTAACTTCAGTATATTCTTATATTTGCCAACGAGTGGTGATGCCACTAATATGTAAAATGTGAAATTAATCACAGCTCTAACAAACTTGACCTTATTTTACAAATGAAAGCGTAAAATATCTCTATTATATCATTTGTAATAACAATTGATAATTTAAAACAAAAATGTATACCTCTTTACTTATTTTTTGCATAAAAAATTTCACTTTGAAAAAATATTAAAATTTCATTGACGTGCAAGGTATTAGTATGGCCACAACGAAATTGTGTGCATGCAAAATGGAGAGCTGTGTTGTCTTGTGTACATGCGTTCATGTAGTAGATGCACAACGCAATTTTCAGTTCACTGTCGTGCTGCTGCAGTCTGTTGCTGTCATTGTGTTCAGCACTTGTTGCAACGACACAACAACAAACACCCGCATATTTGCAATGGCTGTAAAATATGTCAGGCCAAAACCCATGTTTATTTTCGTGCAATGACGAGTAAAATTATAATTGCAACCTTGGTTTAGCTGTCATTTTACATAAAGACATATTATGAATAGATTTTATAAATTCTACTTATATTAAAAAGATTTGTTACAGTTTTTTGTTAAGAATGTATACAGAATGTGCGCCAATTCATAATAGTCATTCTCAATAAATTGACCGAATCAGCCGTTCATATATCACTGGATTCTGCAATGGATGCTCTCTTGGTATTGCATAGGATTAGGATTTTTGCATTTTGTGTCATCGTGCAATCTTACAAGAGCAAGAGAATCTCCCTAATATTTTTTTCTTTGCTATAGTTACCCGATGGTTGTGTGATAAAGGTTTTAAGAAGAGTTGAAGGACAAGGCATCGCTGAGTCAGTGTTTAACATCATACAAACGGGCGATAGCGATATATGACTGGAATTGTATGAGCATATCGTGCGCGTGTGAATAAATTTACGGTAATTTATTGGAAATGAAAAAATGTAACAGAGAAAAAATATTCTAATTTGCCTAAATTTAAAATTTATCTTCGAGACCCGCTACAACGAAAATAAAATCATTATCGCCAGCGTTATTTCTGCTGAGATGGCAAAGGATCGCGATAATTTTTGGCAGTGTGCGTGAAACAAAAAAATTAAGAAAAGTATTACAAAAACTTACAAAGAGCTTACTTAGTAGCAACGGCCAAAAGTGGTAAAAAGAAATTTATTATTGTTATTATTTTAAAGTTATACGTACATATACCTGCGTTTTGTGTTCTGTTCATATAACTTGTAATAATATTTATATTTACATTAAAATGACAAGACAGTTATCTATTATTAACTTTGAAAGTCTATATTAATAGCCCGTAATTATAAATTTGATTATTGCTTACGCGCTATGTACATATAAATTAACGAGACGGAGGTTTATTTATTAATTAATTTTATTAGGTCGGCACTATGTGCCTTTTTTATTATCTTAAAATTATTTATGTTTTTTAGCGGCACTATGTGCCTGTCGAGTCTAGTAACTTAAAAAGACTGCCTACACTTAACTTTAAAGTTTATAGTCTAACCTATGCTTGAGCCGGCCTACGTGACCAAAGATGGTTGGTCAGCTAAAAGGGTTTGCGACTGTAGCGCTCACCTGCAGCTATTTGGTTTTGGGGGAGAAGACATGGTTGCGCGTGTTTCGCTCACTTAAGAATTTAGCGGATGCACTTTTGGTTGTAATAGGACTCCAAAGTATGCAAACGGTTTGTATATTTCTAGCATATAATGTGGGAATGGAATTTATGTAGTAGTTCATAAAATATTGTGTTAACTCCTCCCTCCGAAATATCAAGCGTCCCCGCTTGATTAATTAAAAAAAATGGGATGTCGTTAAGATAGAAGTCTTTTCCTTCCTTGGCATTTGAAATGATTCCGGTTTGCTAATAATTATTTCAGGCTTTACGCGCTTTTTGCATCTGAAAATTGCAATTATGGTAAGTACTAGGGCTAATAGCCCAAAATGAGTGAATAAACTGGATTTCACTAAAAGATTCAGAGAACTTATTTTTGTAATGTTTTTTATATTAAGCTCTTTCATAAGTTTTAAGGATAGAACTTCCTCGAACTCTGAATTTGAGTTTGAATGTTGGATTAAAGCAGGCAGTGGTCTCAAGCTATGTTGTTCTAAAGTTGTAAAATTCATGTTATTTATTCTTATAGTTCATTAAAGATTCTTATCAAATATGATCCTCTTAATTTTCTAGTATTATTATTTGTAGTAATATTTCCTTCGAAATTATTTAAAAGTATTAATCCATTATTTATTTCTACAATATTTTTAACATGTTCCGTATTTGTTACAGTGCACTTATATGGTTTATTCCTTATTAAATTTTTTATACAATTTCCGTTTTCCAAATTAACAATTTGGGTTTGTTTGCAAATTTTTATTTCATTTATTATTTTACAATCTTTTTCTATGTTCCGTATTTGTTACAGTGCACTTATATGGTTTATTCCTTATTAAATTTTTTATACAATTTCCGTTTTCCAAATTAACAATTTGGGTTTGTTTGCAAATTTTTATTTCATTTATTATTTTACAATCTTTTTCTATACCATAATATTCTTCATTACATTTCAGTATTTTTTCAAAATTTATCTTTAAAATAGTTTCGTTTTTACTTAAAGGCTTAATTATAATAGATTTGCAAATTTCTTTACCGGTTTTCGGTATTTTTACCATATAAATTAGTAAGTTTTGTTTTACAGCAATTTGAACGTCTGCAAAATTCAGAGATTCTTCTTACGAACCAAATTGCAGATTCTCTTCGATAAAAATTTTATTTATTCTATGAGCTTCTTGATTGTTAATAATAACTGAGTTAATAATGTTCGCTTTAGTTAAATGAATTGCTCTTTTAATATTTTCTAACTCATCTTTGATTATGTCAATTTTTAATTTATATTTAAGTATTAGGGCGGTTTGAAATTCGTTACTACTTCCTAGAGACTTTATTATTGAGTTGCTAATTTCTGTTATATTGTTTATTTTTTCTAAAATGTTTTTGTTGATTATTAATTGTTGGTTGTTATTCTCGAATACTTCTTTAAATTTGCTGTTGATGGCTACTAAATCGTCATGGTCCGGGTTGCCAGCTATCCATTTCCAGGCTGATCCTATGTAGTCTAGTGATCTTTTATTTTTGTATTTAGGTAAAATGTTATTAATTGTTATGTTGATGTTACTGATTTCGTCTGTTATAAATGGGTAAAGAGGGTTGTTAGCTGGAATGTTTCGTATGAAGTTTCTGTTCAGTTCCCGTAATATTGTAGAGTATTCTGTTATGTTTGTCATGTGGATAATCCGGTAGGTTCCTGTTTGAATTTTGCCAATTCCTTCCTCCATCATAACGATTTCTTACTGAGTGTAATCTAACACCTCAACTGAACCATCGCTTAAAATAAAGTTCAGGAAAAAGAGAGATCTAAAAATAATTAAAATGTTTTGAGTTAGTTTCGTATGCGGTCCTTGTGAACTATTTTTCCTGATTCTGTTAATATTGTGGAGTTCCTATTTTCTTTTACAATTTCTTCTTTGTATCGTTTGGAAAGTTTGGTACCTAGTCTTTTATTTTGTCTAACGAAAACGTTCTGTCCTGGCCTGTAGTCTTTAGTGTCCTTCTTATTTCTATTATGGTATTGTAGGTCCCGTTCTTGTGCTTTTTTAAGTTTTTCGAGAGTTTTTGTTCTAGTCTCTTCCCGATTTTCGCGATTGGATGGACAGGGTCTGCCAAAAAATATGTCAACTGGTTTTTTCCTGTAACGGAGTGGATAGTATGATTGTATTCGTTTACAGACCATTGCAAAAGGTCCTCAAAGTTTTTGTCTGGGTATTCTTGTCTAAGGCATCTCATTATTTCGGATAATGTCGAGTGGAATCTTTCTATTTTTCCGTTTACTTCGCTTTTGTATGGTGGTGCAGTGAAAATTTGTATGTTAAATTCATTTTCTAGCATTAATTTTATTGGTTGTGAACTAAATGTCTTTTCGTTGTCAAAAACCATGCATTTGGGTACTGCGAAGTAAAATATTATGTCTCTTAATGGTTTTTTTATGTTTTCGATACTTTTCCCGTCTATATTTTTTATTACAGCTAATTTTGAAAATTTGTCAATAGAAGTAAGTACTTTATGCTTGCCTGTCGAAAAAATGTCTATATGAATGGTATGTCCTGCGTCTATATGAATGGTATGTCCTGCTTGGATGTCGGTCATATTTGTTCTCTTTACACATTCTGCACAACTTTATTATTTTCCTAATTTTCTTCGCCATCGCGGGAAAATAATATTTTTCCAAAATCTGTAGTTTATTTTCTTTTTCGTTTCTATGGGCACGATAATAATTCTGTCTTGATCGTCCGTATTTGTAATATCTTCGACAGCTAGTGGTGTGAATCGTATTTTGTAATTAGCGAAATGTAGAGGGTAAATGGCTTGAATTTTTAGTATAGGGTGATTTTTTAAGAGCTTGATAACTTTTTTAAAAAAAAAAACGCATAAAATTTGCAAAATCTCATCGGTTCTTTATTTGAAACGTTAGATTGGTTCATGACATTTACTTTTTAAAGATAATTTCATTTAAATGTTGACCGCGGCTGCGTCTTAGGTGGTCCATTCGGAAAGTCCAATTTTGGGCAACTTTTTCGAGCATTTCGGCCGGAATAGCCCGAATTTCTTCGGAAATGTTGTCTTCCAAAGCTGGAATAGTTGCTGGCTTATTTCTGTAGACTTTAGACTTGACGTAGCCCCACAAAAAATAGTCTAAAGGCGTTAAATCGCATGATCTTGGTGGCCAACTTACGGGTCCATTTCTTGAGATGAATTGTTGTCCGAAGTTTTCCCTCAAAATGGCCATAGAATCGCGAGCTGTATCTGTATCTTGTTGAAACCACATGTCAACCAAGTTCAGTTCTTCCATTTTTGGCAACAAAAAGTTTGTTAGCATCGAACGATAGCGATCGCCATTCACCGTAACGTTGCGTCCAACAGCATCTTTGAAAAAATACGGTCCAATGATTCCACCAGCGTACAAACCACACCAAACAGTGCATTTTTCGGGATGCATGGGCAGTTCTTGAACGGCTTCTGGTTGCTCTTCACCCCAAATGCGGCAATTTTGCTTATTTACGTAGCCATTCAACCAGAAATGAGCCTCATCGCTGAACAAAATTTGTCGATAAAAAAAAAATTGTCGAACACTGATTTTGGTAATAAAATTCAATGATTTGCAAGCGTTGCTCGTTAGTAAGTCTATTCATGATGAAATGTCAAAGCATACTGAGCATCTTTCTCTTTGACACCATGTCTGAAATCCCACGTGATCTGTCAAATACTAATGCATGAAAATCCTAACCTCAAAAAAATCACCCGTTATAATCGTTTCTGTTGTTTTAATGCCATTTATTATTGAAGGATTTAGATGTTTTTTTAAAAGTGAATTCAGTGACTCCTCGGAAAGGATTTTTTCTGTGATAAGATGTCTATGGTACATTGGAAAAATTATTTGGAATTTGTATGAAGACTAGCTGGCCCCGCAGCCGTTGTCCTGCGTGAAATTATGTGTTTTGAAATGAAAAGAAAGTTGAATTTATCATTTCATTTTTTTTTCAATGTAACGCAGCTTGATAAACAAAATTTTTTGGTTTCTGTTCCGGTGTACAGAAAAGATGGCTTTCCAACTCGTGTGCACGCCACGTATATCTAGCCGTGTGAAAAACATAGAATTTCCACACTTATTGCACACACTATCCTTGGGTCCTGTTGAGTGTCATCTCAAATGCAATTTTCGCTGGAAACTGAAATGGCAAATCGTTGGAACTCAAAGAAATTCGTTGAATCAAGCATTCAGGTCTTTGTATTCGATAGCTGCGTCACAATCAGCCGGGTTCCATTACATAGTTTCGGCGCTTGCAGATTGCAAAACATAATAACGACAGATCAAACTTTGAGACGCAAATGATGCGGTGGCATACCAAGCCTCTCCAAAGAATTTAGAAACTCCACTGGATAATTCACGGCGACGTCTTCAATGGAAAGACGATCGGTCGATTTGTATGAGCGCAAGTTTTCCGGAATTTGACTTTGAATCTTCCAGTTTAAGTCAAGAACATCTGTATTTTTTGGCAGTTAATATTGCGCGTGCATTTAAGGAATCATAGTTAAGATAATTTGGCCAATGTCCGAAGATTGGTGATGAGTTCATCTTTCGTGAATTGATAAACCGCAGATGGAATTGATATCAAACCACCGGAAGCATCAACCGGAATTGACCCATTTCCAATTTTTAGCGAATACGATGTAAAATGTCTTCGACAATGTCATTTTTGTTCGTATCTCATAATTGACGCGGATTTAAAGGCTGATATGGTGAAATGATTATCGCGAAAAGTGTGGGAACTTCAGTGGCATTCGAAGTAGCTATCGCATCGTCCAACATTTGTTTCCACTGATTATCGTGTTCCAGCAATTGTAATTGCACACACCATACCATTCACAGTACGCAATACGCCGCGTACATTAATCAGTAGCAACCGAAGGTAGAAGCAATCATCGTTTTTTGGGTGGGTTGTGTAAATTCATCCTAATGCATTAGTTGAGAACACACCTGAATGTCCATCTACTGTTCGGTCTTGCTTTCAGCGTAACTATTTCTTCGACGATGCATTCCATGAATGCAAGGTATTTTCAAATAGAGCAATGTTCTCGTAAGCGGATCACTGACGAAAGTTGAGAAAAAAACTCGTCAATGTTAGTTTTGTTGTTGGCGGTGTTACCACCGGCTGTAATGTATTCTCTGGGCTGAAATAAACTCTTTGGCCAATCTCCATATTAACTGCGAGACACACAACAATCGGAAACCGTTCATGAATTGCAAAAGTAAATATCCTACAAAGCGCTTTATTGCAGTTCACGTATGGACCGTATCGTTTAAGACCATTAAGCGCCATGTTGCTTCCCTTGGTGACGTACTTACAAACGTATTTTATAGATTACACCAAACTGCAATACTAAACATTGATATGAGTTTAGAATGTGAATTCGACAACAGTGGAGAATATAGTACGATCCATATGTTGTCAACTTCGATATTCACTACTCTAAGTTGTATGGTCGTCTGATGAGCTACGACGATGGAGTGGATATCCATCATTTCCAGTTTGCTATTCCGAAAGAAAAGCAAGCGGATAGTGTTTCGTGCATTTATTGTTAGACATATAAACCGAAAAGGGATTGTAGTGTCCGCAAGGTCCATGAACCATATTGCTTTCCACCACTTCATATAATACTGGATCTTTCACACGTAAAGTTTTCACTGAATAATTTTCAATTGTTCAATTCACAACCTGTCGTAAAGCATCGTAAATCGTAATAGTAATAATTTTTCTCTTGAATAGCCGGAATAAAAAAGCAAGCGATCGAGACTGAACTATTCAAATAATTTCCAAATCAAAATATTGAAAAACAAAACAGAAATTGAAAAAAAATGTTTTTGGAAAAAAGTTACTTTTTGGAATTATCCAATTTGCCGACTTTTCATAAAAAGTATAAGATGTTTTTATTTCTAAACCTTCCTTAATCCACAACGAACAACCTCTTAAAATTTCATCAATATTGGTTCAGCCGTTCTCTTAGCGTTACTAACGAACAAACATTCATTCGTTTGTATGAGAAAAAGAAAAGGACTGTTTTTAGGGGTTTTCCGGCAATTATTCGAATAATCCCTGAACCTAAACGAATATTTTAAAAAAAGAATTATCAAATTTCGTTCAGTCGTATTAAAGTTATGAGCGTACATACATTTTGGCGATTCATTTTTACATACATACATATTTATATAGACGAAGATGTAAGGTTGTTTTTATTGTTTTTTTTTTTTTTTGAAGAAATGAAATATTGAAATGATTCCTACAAACATGAATTTTGAACAAATGCTTATGATTTGAAATATAATTTTTGTATTTATGAGTTGTATTAAATTTTGACATAAAGAGATAAAAAGTATCCTATGTCCGTCTCCTGGCTCTAAGCTACCTCCCTACCAATTTTCAGCCAAATCTGTTCTGCCGTTCTTGAGTTATAAGTGATGTAACTAACACGACTTTCTTTTATATATATAGATTCCGGTCCTTCAGAGATAAAAAGTTGGTTTTTAAAGACATTTATTGGTTTTTCTACTGAGTATATCAGATTTTCCGGTGAACTATCACTACTATGAACTGTAAGTGCATTTGAACAGCCGGGTTTGTAAATTAGTTCATGGTTGTATTTCTTTAGCTGAGCTTTCCATCTCTTCATTTTGGTGTTTGTGTTTTTATTGCTTATAGCGAAAGTTAAGGGTTGGTGATCGGAGTATATTTTGACCTTTTTTGATCCGTAAAGGAAGCATCTAAGGGACTGTAAAGCCCAAATTATCGCTAGCATTTCTTTCCCGTTTGTTGCAAAGTTCTCCTCCGCTCTGCTTAGCGTTCTAGAAAGTAAGCATATTGGTCTACCTTCTTGTGAGAGTACTGCTCCCAAAGCGTAATCGGAGGCGTCAGTGGTAAGCACGAATGCTTTCTCAAAATTGGGATAATGGAGTATAACATCTTCGAATGTGAGGCACATTTTTAGTTGGTTGACAGCTTCCACCTGTTCAGTTGTCAAATTCAGTTTGGTCTTTTTAGACTGATGTTTGGAAATTCTTCAAAGTTCCCCTCTCAATATTTCAGTGAGTGGTTTTGCGATTTGAGCATAGGCTCTTATGAACTTGCGATAATGTCCAGTCATTCCCAAAAAGGAGCGTAAGTCATGAACGTTCCTGGGAAGCGGGAAATTTGTTAATGCCTCCACTTTTTTTGGTGTGGTGCGAATACCATTTTGATCGACAATGATACCTAGAAACTCTATTTCTTCTTTAATGAATTCACATTTGTCGTATTGAACTTTTAATCGAGCTTCTTCCAACGTATTGAAAATAATCTTCAGATTATCGAAATGCTCTTTTTTAGTTTTACTAAAGATTATAATATCGTCTATGTAGATGTAGCAGCGAATGCCAATATGTTCTCTAAGGACGTCATCTAGAGTGCGCTGAAAAATAACAGGTGCGTTCCTTAGGCCAAATGGAAGTCGTGTAAATTCAAATTTTCCATTGGTAACCGAGAAGGCGGTCTTCTCAATGTCAGCCTCATTTAGTGCAATCTAGTGGAAACCACTTTTGAGGTCAATGGTGGAAAAAAATTTATTTTTCCCTAGGTTGGATAGAATGGTGGTAATATCCGGAATGGGATATTTAACTGGGATGGTTTATTCGTTTAACTTACGATAATCAATTACCATCCGAATTTTTTCTGTCCCGAAGCATCCTGTTTCTTTGGTACTACCCATACAGGGGAATTGTATGGGGATTTCGATGAACGAATGATGCCATCATTCAACAATTCAGCAATTTGTTGGTCAATCTCCTTTTTCAGAGGCATAGGATATGGGTAAGTTTTTGAGTAAATGGGCCTTTCATTTCTTGTTCTAATTTCTGATTTGACATTAGTGACGAAAGCCAATTTCTTGTCGGGTTCGGCGAATAGGGTTGGACATGAACTTATAAGTTGCTTAGTTTTTCATTATCTTCAGGATTCAAGTGATTAGTCCGTAGGGTTGTATGTGTAATTGAGTTTATTGGAAACAGTCGGATGGGATATTTGTATTTGTTAAGTAGAGTGAAATAATTTTCGTTTGTAAAAATTACTGCATTTAAATCTTTCAATGTGTCATTACCTATAATTGCATCAAAAGTTTTTAGGTTTGGCATGATATGAAATTTAATTTGTCCTATTTCATTTTTGAAGATATCGATATTTGCGTGATGACTTATTTTGACAGGTCCTCCAACTGAATCTGCATAAAAGGGTTGATTTGGAATAGAATTTCGTATGTAAGTCGGGTTAATATAATTCTTGTTCGAACCTGTATCTAACAAGAATTTCAATTCGTTACCATTCCTCATCCTGTAAGAAAAATATGGCAACGAAGAAGGCTTTAATCTAAAAAATTAATGTTATCGGTAGCATAGTCTGTTTGTTCGTTTTCAAAATGTGCCGCTTCTTGTTCATACAGCTTCTGTATTATAGAGTCGTTGAATTTTATTGGGCTGTTATAAAGTTAGCGAGGGTGGGCGTTTATGAAATGGTTGGGATTGTCCATTGTTTGAATTTCGTTGCCCCGGATTATGAAGTCCTTGGGGTTGTGGCCTATTCTGATAATTAACCTGTTTGGTTTGTATGGACTTGTCAACGTCCATTGGGACTGGGTGTTTGGGTGGTAGTTATGGTCTGTAACCCTGTTGAGAATTTCCGTAAGGCGTAGTGTACGATGTGACGTATCGATTTGCTTGTGGTGTGCCGTATTGTCGATATTGTGGAGTCGGATTTGAAACGGGTTGTAGTACGACATTCCGTCCATATTGTAGGGGAAGGTTTAGACCATACTTTTGTGGAGGTCTAGGGAAAGATCCTTGCCCAAAATTGGCAAGCTCTGGGTAAAACGATCGTCCTTGCGTCTTTGCGGGGTATGTTCGTTGTTGGGAGTGGTTTGTCGGTTTTTGATTACTTATCATACGGGAAATGTTGTTGGCATGGCTTGTCCATGAACTATTGTCCAATTTAAGGCACATGTGAAGGGCTTGTGGCAAGCTGGTTGGTTCCCTCACACTGAGTAAACTTGGCAGTTGCCCATTGAGACCCCTAACGAAGGTGTCTAGTGCCTTTTCTCTATAGGTATTAGCCATAGCAGTCATGGCTTCCTCTCCTAGCTCCAGACAATCAATCTTATCTAGTATGAGAGAGAGACACCTGTAGACCTCGTGGTAGAATTCCTCTACTGTTCTACCCTGTTGGACAAGAGTTGTCATTTGGTACTCTAAGGTACTGACGTCTCTTTTATCCGAGTAGTGAAGCATTAGGCACTTCTTGATCTTACTCCAATTCAATGGAGTCCGATATGACTCGAGTGCCGCGTTGGCCTCGCCTGTAATTTTGTGTCTGATTGTGTGAAGAATTGAATAATACTTTGGCGAATCCCTGTTTTGACCATGCATCAACAGTATCCTATCTACGGATTTCCTCCACGAGCTAAACTCTCCTGGTCTTCCAGAAAATTCCCTCAAACACTTCACTACATCTGGTATTCGGTCTAATGACTCGGTATGCCTACTGAAGTCCACTCTATGCTCCTCTTCTTCTACTACTCTAGGGTGTAGTAGGGCGGTAACTGTTTCTGTTATTAAGTTTGAAAGCCCTCTTCTCTGGCTAGCAGTAAAAACAGAGGGTAAGGAGGAGGTACTTGAACTGTTATTATTTGCCTGCAAATTTAACCTCGAAAGGGTCTCTGCTATCTGTTCTTGCGCCATTTTGTTCACTTGTTTATGATTATTTAAATTAAATGTTTTTTTTTACAGTGTTAACTTTTCTTTTGTTATAACAATAATTATTTCCTTTCACATAACCTTACTTACTAATAATTTTAATATCAAACTTACATAAATATCATTTGCATTTTCCTGTGTTGATAGTGTTTCCTCCTTTGTGTGATTAATTTAGATTTCTCCTCTTGTAGTGGTATTTGTTGTATTTGATGAATTAGTTTAAATCTTTCCTCTTGCAGTTGCATTTGTTGTATTGGTTGTATTTGATGAATTAATTTAAATCTTTCCTCTTGTAGTTGTATTTGTTGTATTTGATGAATTAGTTTAAATCTTTCCTCTAGTAGTTGTATTTGTTGTATTAGTTGTATTTGATGAATTAATTTAAATCTTTCCTCTTGTAGTTGCATTTGTTGTATTGGTTGTATTTGATGAATTAATTTAAATCTTTCCTCTTGTAGTTGTATTTGTTGTATTTGATGAATTAGTTTAAATCTTTCCTCTAGTAGTTGTATTTGTTGTATTAGTTGTATTTGATGAATTAATTTAAATCTTTCCTCTTGTAGTTGCATTTGTTGTATTGGTTGTATTTGATGAATTAACTTAAATCTTTCCTCTAGTAGTTGTATTGGTTGTATTTGATGAATTAATTTAAATCTTTCCTCTTATAGTTATATTATTTTACACTTGTTTAATTTATTCTAAATTTCCCCGTCACGCACTTTCCGTTCAATGTATTTGTATTTATTGTCCTTTTTCCGAAAGGTACTAAGGGGCCGAGTATGAAATGTTATTTAGGTTTCGTCCGCGAGTATAAAAAATATTATTATTTTTTTTTTTCACGGTCCCTGCTCGGGCGTCAATTAACGAGACGGAGGTTTATTTATTAATTAATTTTATTAAGTCGGCACTATGTGCCTATTTTATTATCTTAAAATTATTTATGTTTTTTAGCGGCACTATGTGCCTGTCGAGTCTAGTAACTTAAAAAGACTAACTACGCTTAACTTTAAAGTTTATAGTCTAACCTATGCTTGAGCCGGCCTACGTGACCAAAGATGCTTGGTCAACTAAAAGGGTTTGCGCGTGTAGCGCTCACCTGTAGCTATTTGGTTTTGGGGGAGAAGACATGGTTGCGCGTGTTTCGCTCACTTAAGAACTTAGCGGATGCGCGTTTAGCGCAGTTGCACTTTTGGTTGTAATAGGACTCCAAAGTATGCAAACGGTTTGTATGTTTCTAGCATATAATGTGGGAATGGAATTTATGTAGTAGTTCATAAAATATTGTGTTAACTTATACATATACAATGAATTGTTACGAACAAGAAAACAAAATCAGTTCGGTCGACAAAAGTGTGCCTGTGTGAACAAAATTTTAGAGTTGATAGTGGCTTCTGGAGAATATTCTGGCCTTCTAGTATAAGTCGGATATCTAAAATGGACAAATTTTTCCTCGATTTTTTCACAGCTGCGATCATCTGACGAAACTACCTTTTTTGACGCAGAGATGTAAATAAAAGCACTTCAATGTAAAATGGTATTTGTACTGGAATGGAATTCATTAATGAAAACCAAGGTAGAGAAGTAGTAGAGTAACTACCAGCTGATGTTATGTAAACAAAGGGACTGCTGAGAGGTGTCCGGGGTTGAGTTTCTATTGGAATCCAAGATGGCCGACTTTTAACCGGAAAATGGTTGCATTGTGTTATTTTCTTAAAATTTATGGAAAAGTTGTCCCAAAAATATTGGTTATATATAAAACTTTAATATATTTTCAAAAGAAAATCGTTTTATTTTAACATATATTCTTGAAGATGAGAACAATATAAGCAAATACATGAAAACTTAAATTTTTTATTTATGCCTCTTTTTAACTGTAATAAGTTGATAAATGTTTACCACAGAAAAATTTTACGGACAAATAAGTAACCATGCCGAATATTGGGGTCCAGATTATGCTCATTCACAGCCATATTTATATTTTTGCCGTCGCATTGCTAGGTGAGCTAAAATTAAACTTTATTTCAAAAGATTTACCATGTATGTATTTTTTAATTTTTTTTTTTATAGAATCAGCTGAGAAGCTGGTGTAGAACGTTTGATTATTTGTCTGCTTTAAACGGTAGTCCCAACAACAACCATGCTTGGAGAATTTGGGTATACAATTGACCTCCATGGAAGAGCAAGTACCATGCGAATTGCCACCATACCGTGCTGCGCAATATTATGATGCCGAATCGGGAGAGTGGGAGGAACCGGCTCCTCCAAAACCAATAGAACATCGGGAAGAATTACGTATGTTTGCATAAAACTACTATAATGGCAACAACGCTAACAACAACTGCCAACCAAATAATGAACAACACTCATCATATGAAAGTTGGTGGCCAAGCAGCGATTTACTGTAATTTGGTTAACAATGAACCGCTATTAAAAATTAAGGAATTTGAGTTGAGTTAATTTCAAATGGAATATATTTCGAACAATCGGTGTATTTGTATAAGCAACGTCAAACTATTTCTTGAATAGAAATCTTATATTCACGTAGGTGTTGGTATTTTTTTAAATATGAAAGTATATAACTTATCGCAGTTATTTGTTAATTATTTTTGTTTTCATTATTGCGTTTAGTTTTATTGTGTGAACAACAAAACTGGCACCCTTTTTCTGCCGATTTTATAATTATAAGCCCAAATAAAAAGTATATTAGTATATACTTATATAAAGTATATTATAACTAAATGTTTTATTTCAGTAGATTTTATTTATTGTTTTTTTGAAGTTATACTTCTTATACGAGTTCGGAAAAGGTTGCGATATATTCAGGTTGCGCAACCTTGCTCAATAAGAATCTATCGCAAGCTTGTCTGCGAAGATGTTCGAGTAGCAAGGGAAGCGGTGACAATCGGCGATCGTTTCTTTCGGCACAGCTCGGCTTTTCTACCAACAACACAATGTTGCCATGCTTATGCTGTTGTTGTTTTTGTAGAACAATGTTTCAATTTTTGGTTGGTGACATATTCACATGTGTGCGCATATGTATGTTTGTATGCTTTTGTATTATTGAAGTTATACTTTTTTCTTTAGTTTGTCTTTCATTTCTGCGAATTCTCAACTATTTTGCGTATCTTTTGGTTGAAATACTTTGCGTTGGCCGTTGAAAAATGAATACTATACTTCACAGAGTCATTTCTGTGTGTCTTCATTTCCATTTTTGGAAATCGACCCGCGATGACGAGGTATACCGTTTTATCTGACAGCGTGAGGTTTAAGAAGTTCATTTCTAATTTTGTCTTGTGGCATATTAGAAATGATGTTTCTTCGAAAATCGTTCGCTTACAACGGATAAAACGACTTCTGAGTGGTGATTTGAATGAATAAATTCCATTCGGTTGAAATACTTTGCGTTGGCCGTAAAAGTTAAGACTATACTTCTCAGAATCATTCATTCCTTTCATTTCTTCAAAAAAATTAATGACCTTTAGAAATATGCATATTTGCATTATTTCGTTGTCATTTCCATATTCGTAGCAATAGAATTTCTATGGCATAAGTAAAGTAATGGCCTCCGATTGTCACCCCTTGCCGCTGTAGCAGCTTCGCCTACAAACATGCGTAAATATGTATGTATGTATACGTATGATCGTGAATACATATCGACGCAGACTTTTGCAAGAAGCACCAGAAAGTTGTGCAATTTATGATTTTTAGCTTTTGCCATCGTCGCGAAAAGACGACTTGTTGGCAAAGGCATGCTCGGGGAGATGTTACGGCCTCTGTTTTCATGAATGAAGCGAGATCGCTTGTGGAATTTGCGCCTGCGTTCATGAATGAAATCGTTTTTGTTGTAAAATGTACTACACTTGTTCTTCGCCAATTTGGCTGCCATATTGACTTGTGAAGATCAATTTTTTGTTGGTGACATATTCATATGTGTACGCATATGTATGTTTGTATGCTTGTGCATTATTTGTTTGGCAATGTATGCAAATATATGTACATATAAGTATATATGAATGTATGAACATGCAAGTCATTGCGCGCACATGTAATAAGTATATTGATAAGTGATGAAAATATGATTTCAATTTCTGAACGCGCACATGCATATACATACACTCATATGAGCATGTGCAGATACACAAGATAGGATAGAAGATGTATGCCTTTTAACATCGTATACTATACAAATAAATATTTTTCTAATAGAAATTAAATTTATCACAGCAATATACATAATATACATATACATAATATTGCTGTGATAAATTTAATTTCTATTAGTAAGAAAAATATTTATTTGTATAGTATACGATGTTAAAAGCAAAAAATTAAAAATTTATTCTGTCGAGATTCGAACCTGTGGTAGCATCTTGACTTTCTTAGCGCTTACCACCAACACCACCATTGACACTTAGGTTGCGCTGACTTAAGTATGGTTTGGTTATGCATGTAAGAATTTAACTTCTCGCAAAATATTTCCTCTAATTTTTCGACAAAGTTTAGAAAGTCTGCAGGTGGTTTGACCAGACTGCAGTCGTTATATTCTTTTTTCATCAGTTGCTTCTTCAAAATGAGGTATCGGACTCATACAACTATGAAGTTTTAAAAACTTTGAATACATAAGCGGCAAAAATAAACTGATGAATTTTGTTTTAGGAAAAAATTTTCACTCAAATCAATTTCCGCGATTTCAATATTTTGAAGTGGTTTTAGGGTTGGTCTTGGCAAACTTTGAAGGGCGGGGGCAGCTCTCATAAGTGCGCTCCAAGCCCTCATAAAAGTCATCTTTGGTCACATCGTCCTTATCTTCCGTCGGGGCGTGGGCGCAAATCAGCGATATGTTTAAGATCCTCGCTTTGATGCGGATTGTGGCTAGACGTTCATTCACCGGAGTGAATGATAGTACTCGGCGCCGAAGTCTCTCTCCAACCACGAATCCCACACCAAACTTGCGCTCCTTTATATTTATAAGCACTGTAGTAAATGCCACAAGGATCTACTCGTCTCTTTCCTGGTCCCATCCATCGCATTTCTTGGACGGCGGTGATGTCAGCCTTCATTTTCACGAGCACAACAACCAGCTGGGCAGCGGCACCTTCCCAATTAAGGGACCGGACATTCCAGGTGCATGCCCTCAATTCGTAGTCCTTATTTCGCTTTCCATGGTCGTCATCAAAAGGGGGGTCTCTCATCAGAGTCTGGTTGTTACTATTCGCTGGGGGTGTTTTTTTACGTGGCGGGTCCCAAATCCAGCGCACAACCCTATATAAGGGATGTTTCGCCTTCTCACTTTAGCTCGACTTCAAACGGATGTTCTTAGGCTACCCATAGGATACTTGGTCAAAGACCGGAAGTCGTGAACTGCTTGAGTCATATGTAAAAGAATAGTTTCTGGCCACTCCCAAGGTAATGGCGATCAGAGAACTTTCCTCACTTGCGTGTACTTCTGCACATGACTCCATCCTCCTAAATACATACTGTTTTAAAATATCTCCTTTGCATGATTTATGCACAAAAAAATAAGCAAGTGGTTGAGACCAAGGCTCATCACCTATGCCTTGAACCATAAGTGTTAAAACACTTGAAGCAATTCTGGAGCAACGATTTTCATCACCATAATCCTCCAGACCTACATTTAAATCCCTATATCTATCATACTGCAAATGGGTCTTCAAAGGCATTTCATCGCAACAAATTGACACGTTTTTCTGGTCTTTGATAAAGCCACGGCTTCGAAGTTCCAGAGTTTTTATGCCGCTATACGTGAACCAGGACTTCGTGGACAACTTTGAATAAATTTGGACAAAGTTCTTGGTGATGGCCAATTAAAATAGGGCTGTAAATATCTATATGCTAAAGGTGACAAGAAGTGAACCCCCAGAGCTATGGTTTTTAATTCCCTATCGTATCTATTACCGTGAAGATTACGGTTATTATTAGACAAACAATTCCTCACACATGCAGCAATATGTGGAGGCAATTTGCTACATAGCTCAACAATTTGCCTATTCTCACTATTTTCAATAGTCAAACTGTTTCTTTTTAGGGCCTCAATTTCTTTTTCCTTCTCTTCTAATTGTTTTTTTTTTAATCTTGCATCTCATTTTCTAAATTTATATTTCTTTTTTTAAGCTATCTGTTTCGCTAACAAATTTTCTTTTCCTAGGTGTCCTTTCACTTAGGTACGCATCTGTTTGTGTTTTGCTATTTATCACCCTATTATCTAAAGTTCCTAAAGGTGAGGAATATGAGTGTTTCTCAAATATATTGTAAATAAGGGACACCTTCTCATCCCCTTCATGTGAACACGAAGTACAGTCTCCTACCTCGTCACTGAAAGTGGTGGAAATAGACTCTATAGGACCTAAAGTATTTACAATGTCCTGTTCGTCAGGTTCGCAAAAACTACCTTTAACTAATGTAAGGTCAACCGCATAATTGCATCCCTGCAACACAAAAGAACGAGCGCACGAACAACCCGAGAAAAGAAGTTGAATAGATACGTCGTCGCGTCAACATCGTTCGTGAATAATCATTTAGTTTTTATTTTATTTTAACTTTCAAAACGAATATATTTAATATAATTGAACTATGTAATAATAAATAATATTGTACGAGATACAATCTTTAAATAATAAATCAGAATCCTGACAACCCCTAAAGATCTAGCATCTTTTAGTTCAGAAGTGGGATGCTTCTCATAGCCTCACATGTGTGTGTTATTGTTGTGATCGGTTTGAGCAGTCGCACATGCGAGTGGTCGTGCGTTTGAACATAGCAGACCAAGTGTGGCAAGAACGATCATGTTGGTGACGGTTTGCGTTTGAAAATCAAACAGAATTGTTGTTACGATTAGCCTTTTGAGCGTACGAATGGACGAGCGCTTAGCGAAGCATAGAAACGAAATCGGCGGTTTGCATTTAAAAACGTAGACATAATTGTTGTTGTAATTTGCCTGTTGCGCGTACGAATGGACGAGCAGTTGGCGAGGCATAAAAGCAAGAAAAGCGAAGGTTTGCATTTGCGCATGTACAAACGGACAAGCGTTCGGTGTAACGAGAGAGAGAAATAAATAAAAAACATTGTGACTGTTTGTGTTTGAATTACATTCTCGCGTACGAATGGACGAGAGATTGCGAAACGGATACATACAGAAAGTGTAAAAACAAAAGAAGAGAAACAGTGACAATTGTGTGTTGTTATTGTCTAAAATTTTGTTTGCATGACGAATGAAGCAAAATAAAGAAAAGTAAAATCCAATAAGAATACTTGTTAATAAAAATAAAAACGCAAAATGAAAATAAAAGTAGCATCTTTGAAAGTTGATGAACTGAAGGAACAACTACGTAATAATAATTTACTAACATCGGGTTCAATAGCCGAATTGATAATGCGATTAAATGATTTCTTAGGTAGTGATGAAATCGAAATCGAAACAGAATCTAATTTACAAAGCCAGGTAAATGATTTGCGTGAAATGCTGGTCAAATGCGGCAAAGAAATAATGATACCGTGCGAGAAAATGTAAATGAAGAACGTTTAGTTACTACACCACAGAATTCAATACGAACAGTGGGTCGAAGTGCCAGTGTAAAGGAAATTGCAGAGACAATTCCTGAGTTTGACCCAACTACTGATAACTCACTAACAGTGACATAATTTGTAAATAGAGTGGACAGTTCCATAAGTGCTTACGGCTTACACGAAAAGTGTTTACTCTTAGACGTGTATGGAAAATTAAAAGGTGTTGCGCGTATGTGGTTAGACGCAGCACCAGCATTTTATTCCAATTGGCCTGATTTAGCGAATGCGTTAAAAAGCGAATTCGGTTGTGAATTGAATGAAGCGCAAGTACATTATAAAATGGCAAGTACGACGCGTATGCAAAATGAAAAGATTTTAGAGTATTGTTTTAGAATGAGCGGACTAGGCCGACGGTATGGCCTAGTTCAATTATAAAATACATTCGCGACGGATTGAAACACCGTGAATTGCAGACTGCAATAGCTGCATTGAAGTTTAATTCGTTAAAAGATATGCGCGAAACAATTGAAAGTTACCTTCAAAACTTAACTGTGACAAAACACTTTAAAAATGAATATACGAGTGATCGAAATAAAGACAGTGCAAAAGACATGCGTTGGAATACAATCGAAACAAAAGGCATAACGTGTTATAATTGTAAAGAATGTGGACATATCGCGCGGAATTGTCCAAAACCGAGGCAACCGCGTAAATGTAAAGATTGTAACAAATTCCACGGAAGTAGCGAGCCAGAAAATTGTGGTAAAAAAGCAGTAGCTGTGAAGCAAACACACATACATCAACCATCTAAGTTTTTCGAAAAACCAATCAGCGTAAACGGTAAGGCCTTAGTAGCTCTCGTAGACACTGGTAGCGAATGCAGTATGATATTACATTGATTGATACGACGATCAGCTGTAACAAATTTAAATACCAAGAAGTATCCATGCGCTGTGGAAATAATAGGCATTTGCGGTGGAAAACGTACTTCAACTGAGAGTATCAACGTGAACATGGCTGTTGATGATGTAGTTTTAATCGTCAATTTGTTTATTGTTGATGATGATACAATGGACAACAATGGACGTGCTTTTGGGGCAAGATATTTTTAAAAACGCAGACGTTGTTGCAGAAATAAAGAACGACAGCTTCGTATTTTCTACGCAGGTTACAAAGGTAAGCATCGAGAAACTGATTTCAGCGAAATTATTAGCAGTATTGATGACATAAATGTAAAAGCTGACTTGCAAGTATTGTTAGCTGATAACACAGACGTTTTTGCGGAAAATCTTACTGACATTGGCTTGACTAACGCGATGGAAATGAAAATCGAATTGACAACGAATGTACCAATAGCTCAAAAACCGTACAGGGTGCCGGAGCCGAAGAAGCATTTAGTTACCGAAATAATTAGAAAACTTTTGGCATGCGATATTATTGCCACATCTAAATCCGAATACGCAAGCCCAATTATTTTAGTAAAAAAGAAAACTGGCGGTGAACGCCTTTGCGTCGACTATAGGCGACTTAATCAGCATACGATAAAAGAAGTTTATCCAACACCAAATATTGAAGAAAGGCTTAGTGAAGCCATGCGATACAAATATTTTTCAGTACTAGATTTAAACAGCGGGTACTATCAGGTATCAATAGAAGAAGGGTGTCGCAAGTATACAGCGTTTATAACAACTGAAGGTTTGTTTGAGTTTAAGAGAATGCCGTTTGGCCTCAGAAACGCGCCTGCGGTATTCCAGCGGCTAATGCAAAATATCAAATATAGAACTCGACCTGGTGACATGATCCACTATATGGACGACATATTAGTAGGTAGCAGTAACGTCACCGAGATGTATGAAAAACTTAAACGTGTTTTTAAGGCATTGCGCGAACTCAATTTAACATTAAATATTAAAAAATGCGAGTTTATGAAGCAGACGATCGAGTTTTTAGGGCACAAACTTCATTCAGGTGGCATAAGCCCAGGTACTGTGAAGACAATTGCCGTAAATTGTTTTACTACTCCAAAATCTATAACAGATGTAAGACGTTCTCTTGGTCTTAGCGGGTATTTTCGACGCTTTGTACCAGGTTACTCGATTATAAGTGAGCCGTTACGTTTATTGCTGCGTAAAAATCAACAATTTCAATGGGCAGAAAAACAAGAAGAAGCATTTTTAGCATTGAAAACAGCGTTAACATCGAAGCCATTGATGACACGATATCGTGTCGAGGCAGATCATCGGATTCATACTGATGCTAGCTCTGTTGGTATTGCGGGTGTACTTTTACAACGAGACGGCGGCGACTGGAAACCAGTTGCATATAACAGCAGATCTACGACAGACAGCGAGCGAAACTTTCATAGCTATGGGCTGGAAGTACTGGCGGTGGTGAGCAGCCTAGCGCGTTTTAGGTATTATGTGCAAGGGAAAGAGATCGTAGTTGTGATTGACTGTATCGCGGTTACTGCAGCAATGCACAAACGTGAGTGATACCATGAATTGCACGTTGGGGGTTACGTATTCAAGACTTTCTTGTAAAATTGGAGCACCGACCAGGTAGAAGAATGGAGCATGTCGATTTTCTCAGCAGAATGCCATATGAAAAAGGTGAAGAAATCGATACAGCGTCTCTGCAAATTGCGAAAACAACTTTAGACGTAGGTGACTGGATATACAGTATGCAGCATCAAGACAAAGATATTCGAGATATTGTAGAAAAACTTGCCAGCGGTGATAAAATTACTAATGATGAATACAAAATCGAAAACGGAAGACTTTATCGAAAGCAGAAAAGTAATAAGCTATGGGTAGTACCAAAATCAATGCGATACAAAATTGTACAGAGCGTGCACGAGAAAGTTAAACATCTTAGTACAGAAAAGACTTTAGAAGAATTAAACAAATATTTTTGGTTTCCTCGAATGCGTAATTTTGTTAAGACATTTTTGAAATCGTGCATTGAATGCGCATATAATAAACAGCGGGGTGGCAAAATATTACGAGCTGTTAGAAGCACAGCGACACGACATGTATTGACATTACTTAACGAAGTAAGCAGCTATTTCGGAGTGCCAACACGAATAGTAACCGATCGTGGAACAGCATTTACTTCTCAGGATTTTAGACAATATTGCAACGATAATGATATTAAACAGATTTTGAATGCTGTTCGAACTCGGCGCGCAAACGGACATGCAGAGCGTACCAACCGAACCTCTACTGGGTATGTTACTTCCGTCGACGGAAGACGACAAAACCCGGGATGATCAACTTAAAGGTATACAGTGGGCACTAAACACTACAAAGAACAAAACAACTCAGCGAACTCCACAAGAACTTTTATTCAATTACAAGCCTCGAGATATTCTTCAGAATAAATTAATATTAGATGAAGATGATGTTACAAGTAATGACGAGATGAACGAAATTCAAACTGAAGCAGTAAGTCGTATTAATCAGCAGCGAGAAAAAGCTAAACAGCGTTTTAACGAAAAACATCGAAAACCTACACAATATAACGTTGGTGATTTGGTTCTCACCGAAAATGAGCCTGTTAGTATTGGTGGTTCTCGCAAATTGGAGCCACTATACAAACGTCCGTTCACGGTAATCAAGGTGATTGGCCACGACAGGTATCTCGTTGGAGATATACCAGGGTCAAAGTATAAAGTATGTATATCATATACATTTGATTCAGAGAAACCGATTGTCATTCAGACATGCGTCAAAAGATGGACTTGGATCGTCCCTATTGCAAGACAGTCACACAATTGCTTTTACATCTAGGACCCCAAACCAAAAGTGAACAGAGGTGGGCACAAATTGAAAAGGAAGTTTTGGCCGTGGTTTTTGCATGCACACGTTTTAAAAATTTTATTTATGGCCGCGAGTTCATAGTTGAAAGTGATCACAAACCACTTGAAACATTAAACATGCGTGATATCGATGGTGTCACACCGCGATTGCAAGAATGTTCATGGTATTATTAAGATATCCGCAAATGGAAATCATTTATAAACCCGGAAAAAGCACGTTGTTAGCTGATTGTCTTTTTCGTGCACAGATGGACGTGATCTCAGGAGGGGAGGAGGATGATGAGATTAGAGATGAAGTGAGTGCAGTTATTCACCGGAGGATTACAAAATAGGCTTGCGTAATATCGAATGCTTAAAGCGGTCATTAAATTCGGATGAAAACCTGAAACATGTGTGTAAATACGTAACAAACGGATGGCCAGAATATCGAATCCTGAATGATTTTTGCCGAAAGTTTCATAAGGTGAAATCAGAACTATACTTTGAAAATGGTTTATTGTTTAAGGATAGTGGTCGGCAAGTGCCGAGTGCACGCATACAAAAATATTCTTGCTTGTGTATGTGGCAAAAATACTCATTGCCGCTGTCAAATTGTACACCCAAAAAATTTTGCGCGCAAATAATATATTTTTTGTTGAAAATTTCACAGAACACTTTAAAAATAGAAAGAAGTATTAGATATTACAAAAAAAATATCAGAACTGCTTTTCGAAAATTTGAAAAATCATTCCCTTGTAAGGGGTAGAAGTCTGAAAAAATGTTAAACGTATTTTGAATAATATTGGAAAAATGCGCAAAGCTAATTCGATTCACCTTGCAGTGCTAGCGCACCGTAAAGTGACGTGATAGGTCGCGTGGATTATATAAGTATGTACATATGTCATTTTCATGCTTAAAAATAAAAACACTAATCCACATATTTGCTTACTTCTTTGTTTATTGTTTACTTCAGGTATTTTTCATTATAACAAAGAAAAAAACGTAAATGTATTTCATTTCACTAAAATTATAAAAAAAATAAAAACTTCAATTTGTTAATCATAAAAAGTTTATACATATGTAATCCGCACAACCACTGCAGGGTTAAATATATGAATATTTAATTAAAAAAAAATATTATTAATATTATTTGAAATTATAGGTTAACTTTGCGTTTACTGTTTGCACCTTAAGTTTAACTATTAAATAGTTCTTAAAATGTCATCTATATTTATATTAGTTTTGTTAAGTTTAATTCTCATGAGGTCTTCTAAATTCGTGTCTGTTAAACGATAGAAAAAGCGTTTTCGCACATATAGGTGGTGCCAAACATTGAACAGAGCTTATATGTTTCGGTTGTGCAATTCGGGTGTTTTTTTTACATATTTGCTTCCAAAACTCCTTTCCCGTCGCCAAAGGTAATGAGACATCTTCTATCATTTGTTGTATTTTATTTCTAATTGCAGGGCTTTGATTTTGTACATCAGAAACATAAGTGTTATTGTGAAGGTCTATAGCCGGTAATATTTTATTAAAATCTTCAAATCTCTTGTTTATCTTGTGAAATATTTCCTCACTTCTTGTAAAGAATAAAGAATCTGAAATACATAAATTAAGTGATCCAGTTTTCGGCAGTGAGCTTATATTTTTATTTCTTAATTTTTCATTTAAAATTTGTAATTTTCTTTTGAAATTGTTAATAATTGGAAATAATTCAAATATATGTTTATTTTCGCCCTGCTGTGCAAGATTGAGTTCATTAATCATATTACAAAAGTCAGTAAGGAATGCTAGTCTGATTAAAAAATCGTTCTCGCTTAAATGACCCGATAATCTTTTAGAATCTGGAGACTGATCCAGTTTTAAGAACTCTAAAATTTCGCATCGAAGTTCAAAAAACCTTTCTAGACTTCTTCTTCTGCTAACCCACCTTACGAGTACTTCTGTGAATAACAGTAAATCACCGTAGTCAGCTTCAACCTCCTCAAGAAATGTTTTAAATTTTCTATGATTTAACGCATTATTTTATTTATAATTTCTACACATATTTTCATCACATCATTCAAGCATAAATTTTTAGCAAATAGGGCTTGCTGATGTATAATGCAATGAAATGTTGGCACAACAATATGTTTGGTTAAATGCCCAATAAAGCCCTTCTTTTTTCCCACCATCACCTTTGCTCCATCTGTGCAGACAGCTTTCAATTTATTTTTGTCAATAATTGAAAAACTTCTCTCATTAACAGCTTCCCACAATGTTTGCCCATTTACATGACCACGCAAAGAAACTAACCCAACAAAATCCTCATAAGTAACCAAATTTTCGTGGACTGTTTTCAAAAAAATTATTAATTGGCATGTATTACCTACTACGTCAGTACTGTCATCTAAACAAATAGAAAAAAACAAACATTCCTGAAGGCGTTTTTTCAAATCCTCAGATAAAAAATTACTTATTTTTGCTGTACGGTGATTAAGAGTTCTGGCTGATAATGGAATCGTTTCAACAAGCAAAGCCATATATTTACCACTTTGGCCAAAGCAATTTAAAACATTTTCAACAAGATTTTTTACAAAAGGACCGTCTTCATATGGACGACATTTCTTTGCCAATGCAAGCGCAACAACATAAGAGGCTTTTAATATTTGGCGTTCTTCACAATTTTGATTATGATCTGGCTGTTTTAAAAATTTATTGAACACTGTGGCTTTCATTTCGACAAGTAGTTCCGCTCTTTCATCATTTTTGTACTTTTCATAATCAATATGATGTGACATGTAGTGCCTTCTTATGTTATATTTGCTGCATTTTGCTAATTATGTCGAACAAATGTAGCATTGCGGCTTTTTTAAATAATTTTCAAAGAAAAAAAACATGAATTCCCAAGAATTGTCAAACATATTTGTTGACGTGTAACACTAGTATACTTACTTGATACACTTGTAGTATACTTATTCCAAATAAAAACACTTTCTTTCACACTGTATTAATTTTCACTTCAATCTTGTATTTCCCTTTTTCTATTTGTATAACACTTTAATTACAATTATACAATTTATATTTGTTATAACAATTTTCTGTAATTATTTTCTTTTTATTTTGGTACTTGTTGTCACACACTGACACTGCGGCGAACTCCCGAACTCACGTCACAACGTCACTTTGGCGGGAAGTCACAAATGAGGAAAAATGCGGAGGTTGCAATTAGAAATAAAGGTATCGTTGCGGATCGACCGACTTGCTTTGCGGATCAAACGAGAAAGAGAGTGATCCCGTTCGGATCTATCCCTTTTGATAGTTTGGGTGGTGAATATTAAATTAATCCGAGTCGTCTCGCTAATGATCGTGTGGTTGTTGTGTTGTAATAGTGAGCGGTGTCAGGTACTGTGTTTGATGCGTGTGTGTGTAGTGGTGTGTGCTGAACTGTTGTGTGATGAGGTGTTGTGACGTGACGTGATGTGATGTGATGTGTGATGAGGTGTTGTGATGTTGCAGGATGCTCTTGCTCATGTGAACAATATTTTTGCAGTGTATTTGAATTAAACAAGCGCGCATAATGTTGCTTTAACAAAAGTCAAGCAGAGACTAGCTGTTTGGGTATACCAATCTCTTGCGTACATGCGAATTGCCGATCGTGTCTGCGTAAAAACACGATTGCACTCAGGCCCGCGGGTCTATGGGCTGCCGACCACTGTTTAAGGACCATAAATTTGTGATTCCAACTGGGTTGCGGGGAAAAATGGTCAAGTGGTTGCATGAACTACATCTCGGGATTGGAAAAACACTTGCGAGAGCAAGAATGTTATACTTTTGGCCAGGAATGAGCACTCAAATTAAAGAAATGATTACATCATGCAACATTTGTGAGAAAAAAAGAGAGAACCATTGGTTCAGGAAATAAATCCCAAATATCCGTATCATATTGCATCCGTGGATTTATTTGAATATGCCGGTCGGGACTACATCTCCATAGTGGACGCATATTCATATTTTTTGGTAGCGACCAGGGTCAACAACAAACCTTCTGGATATTTAATTGAAGTATTTTGTACCACATTTAACACGATCGGATATCCGTCGATCATTAAAAGTGACAATGTTCCATTTAATTCGTCGGAATTTGAAAAATTTTTACGGGATTTTAATGTCAAATTTAAATACTCAAGTCCAAGATATCCACAAAGCAATGGTTGGCTGAGAAGGGAGTGGTAATTGCCAAGAACATTTTGAAACGTTGCTATGAGGCAAATGAAGTAAAACAATTTGAATACATAATCATGGAATATAATCCTACGTCGGTCGCAAGTATGCATTTTACTCCATCGGAATTATTCTTTGGTAGACTGATTAAAACGAAACTGCCAGTGTCGGAACAACTGTTTGTCAGAAACAATGTCAAAGAGGAGGCTATTCAAGAAAAAACCGATAAAAAGAAAGAAAAACAAAGATATTACTATGATCGAAATGTGAAGTCACTGCCATTATTGAAGGTGGGAGATTTGGTAATTTTTAAAAAGAATGGAAGGTAATGGCATTACGGAAGAATTAATGGACTGGTTAATGACCTTCTTCTTCTTTACTGGCGTAGACACCGCTTACGCGATTGTAGCCGAGTCAACAAGAGCGCGCCAATCGTTTCTTCTCTTCGCTACGTGGCGCCAATTGGATATTCCAAGCGAGGCCAGGTCCTTCTCCACTTGGTCCTTCCACCGGAGTGGAGGTCTTCCTCTTCCTCTGCTTCCCGCGGCGGGTACTGCGTCGAATACTTTCAGAGCTGGAGTGTTTTCATCCATCCGGACAACATGACCTAGCCAGCGTAGCCGCTGTCTTTTAATTCGCTTAACTATGTCAACGTCGTCGTATATCTCGTACAGCTCATCGTTCCATCGAATGCGGTATTCGCCGCGGCCAACGCGCAAAGGACCATAAATCTTTCGCAGAACTTTTCTCTCGAAAATCGCAACGTCGACTCATCGGTTGTTGTCATCGTCCAAGCCTCTGCACCATATAGCAGGACGGGAATTATGAGCGACTTATAGAGTTTGGTTTTTGTTCGTCGAGAGCGGACTTTACTTTTCAATTGCCTACTCAGTCCGAAGTAGCACCTGTTGGCAAGAGTAATCCTGCGTTGGATTTCCAGGCTGACATTGTTGGTGGTGTTTACGCTGGTTCCAAGATAGACGAAATTATCTACAACTTCAAAGTTATGACTGTCAACAGTGATGTGAGTGCCAAGTCGCGAGTGCGACGACTGTTTGTTTGATGACAGGAGATACCCATTTGCGTTGCTTCCTTGTTCAGTCTGGAGAAAGCAGAACTAACGGCGCGGGTGTTGAGACCGATGATATCAATATCATCGGCATACGTCAGAAGCTGTACACTCTTATAAAAGATTGTACCTGCTCGATTCAGTTCTGCAGCTCTAATAATTGTCTCCAGCAGCAGATTGGAAAAGTCGCACGATAGGGAGTCGCCTTGTCTGAAACCTCGTTTGGTATCGAACGGCTCGGAGAGGTCCTTCCCGATCCTGACGGAGCTTTTCGTGTTGCTCAACGTCAGTTTACACAGCCGTATTAGTTTTGCGGGGATACCAAATTCAGACATCGCGGCATAAAGGCAGCTCCTTTTCGTGCTGTCGAAAGCAGCTTTGAAATCGACGACTAGGTGGTGAGTGTCGATTCTCCTTTCACGGGTCTTTTCCAAGATTTGGCGCATGGTGAATATCTGGTCGGTTGTTGATTTACCAGGTCTGCAGCCACACTGATAAGGTCCAATCAGTTTGTTGACGGTGGGCTTTAATCTTTCACACAATACGCTCGATAGAACCTTGTACGCGATGTTGAGGAGGCTTATCCCACGGTAGTTGGCGCAGATTGTGGGGTTTCCTTTTTTATGGATTGGGCATAGCACACTTAAATTCCAATCGTTGGGCATGCTCTCATCCGACCATATTTTGCAAAGAAGCTGATGCATGCTCCTTATCAGTTCTTCGCCGCCGTGTTTGAATAGCTCGGCCGGAAATCCGTCGGCACCTGCCGCTTTGTTGTTCTTCAGGCGGGCAACTGCTATTCGAACTTCGTCATGGCCGGAAAATGGAACGTCTGCTCCATCGTCCTCGATTGGGGAATCGGGTTCGCCTTCTCCTGGTATTATGTGTTCACTGCCATTCAGCAGGCTGGAGAAGTGTTCCCTCCGTAATCTAAGTATGCTCTGGGCATCGGTGGCTAGATCACCTTGGGGGTTCTACAGGAGTATGCTCCGGTCTTGAAACCTTCTGTAAGTCGCCGCATTTTTTCGTAGAATTTTTGGGCATTACCCCTGTTCGCCAGCTTGTCAAGCTCTTCGTACTCACGCATTTCGGCCTCTCTCTTCTTTTGTCTGCAAATGTGTCTCGCTTCCCTCTTCAACTCTCGGTATCTATCCCATCCCACACGTGTTGTGGTCGATCGTAACGTTGCGAGGTAGGCAGCCTGTTTTCTCTCCGCTGCGACACGGCACTCCTCGTCGTACCAGCTGTTCTTTTGCACTTTCCGAAAACCAATGGTTTCGGTTGTAGCTGTACGTAAGGAGTTTGAAATGCCGTCCTTCAGTTCCCTTATACCGAGTTGTTGACGAGTGCTCTCAGAGAGCAGGTGTGCAAGCCGAGTGGAAAATCTTTCGGCTGTCTGTTGTGATTGCAGCTTCTCGACGTCGAACCTTCCTTGTGTTTGTTGGCGTGCGTTTTTTGCTGCACAGAGGCGGGTGCGAATCTTGGCAGCAACAATATAGTGGTCCGAGTCGATGTTAGGACCTCGGAGCGCACGCACATCTAAAACACTGGAGATGTGTCTTCCGTCTATCACAACATGATCGATCTGATTGGTGGTTTCTCGATCCGGGGACAGCCAGGTAGCTTGATGTATCTTCTTATGCTGGAATCTAGTACTACAGATAACCATATTTCGGGCCCCGGCGAAGTAGATCAGCCTCAACACATTTGAGGATGTTTTATCATGGAGGCTGAATTTACCGACCGTAGTGCCAAAGATACCTTCTTTGCCCACCCTGGCGTTAAAGTCGCCAAGCACGATTTTGACATCGTGGCGGGGGCATCTCTCATAAGTGCGCTCCAAGCACTCATAAAAGGCATCTTTGGTCACATCGTCCTTCTCTTCCGTCGGGGCGTGGGCGCAAATCAGCGATATGTTGAAGAACCTCGCTTTGATGCGGATTGTGGCTAGACGTTCTTTCTCCGGAGTGAATGATAGTACTCGGCGACGGAGTCTCTCTCCCACCACGAATTCAACACCAAACTTTCGCTCCTTTATATGGCCACTGTAGTAAATGCCACAAGAACCTACTCGTCTCTGTCCTTGTCCCGTCCATCGCATTTCTTGGACGGCGGTGATGTCAGCCTTTATCTTTACGAGGACATCTACCAGCTGGGCAGCGGCACCTTCCCAATTAAGGGACCGGACATTCCAGGTGCATGCCCTCAAATCATAGTCCTTATTTCGTTTGCCATGGTCGTCATCAAAAGGGGGGTCTCTCATCCGAGGCTGTGTTTGCTTTTTCAATGGGGGTTTTTTTTACGTGGCGGGTCCCAAACCCAGCGCACAACCCTAAGTAGGGGATATTTCGCCTTCTCACTTTAGCTCGCTTACAAACGGATGTTCTTAGGCTACCCAGAGGATACTTGGTCAAAGACCGGAAGTCGTGAGCTGCTTGAGTCATATGTAAAAGAATCGTTTCTGGCCACTCCCAAGTGAATGGCGATCAGAGAACTTTCCTCACTTGCGTGAACTTCTACACAGGACTCCATTCTCCGGTCTGGTTAATGACCGTTCATACATTATTTGAGACGCATTTGACAATCACTTCAGACGTAATGGTAGATTTATTGCTAAAACTAATAATGAAGATTTTAATGCTAGTGATCTAATGTTTGAAGAAAATATTAAAGTCGGACGGCTATATAATTTTCCAGATATACAAATCGCAGGGCCAATGATTGTAGAAAATAGTCAAAATGGGAAAATACCCATGAACAATGTAATTGCGGATGAATCAGAACTTCCAGTGGAGGGTGAAATTGAGAATTATCATAATTCATCATCGGAATATTTATTTATTTATTTATTTATAATAATTCATATAACAAAAGGAGTTTTATTATATAAATACATAAACGCAGCACTGGCTACGAGGCCTTCAGCCACCTTGTAATTATAACTAGGTAAAAAATTCTATTTGCTAAGGGTTAGTAAAGGTGTAAGTTGCTTAAATATGTTTTAACAAATCGTTGGTTTTTAAGAGTCTGTAAACAATCATAACATTTCTTTCTGAAGGTTCACTTAGTAGTTTTATGAGATCAATGTTGCCAGAGTTGTGGGCTGTTGAGTGAAGCATCGGACAGAGTGTGAGTAAGCGTTTGATAGAAGCGGTGTCCTCGCAAAGGGGGCAAATGGATGGGCTTTTACCCGATAGTAAGTGGGCGTGTGTTATGATAGTGTGTCCAATCCTTAATCGAGTATATGTCTTCATTGCGCTAGTTGGAACTGTTGACGAGTAGATTATTCGATTTCTGGCTGGGTTTATGTCCGCGTAGTGATGTTTAAATGTTTTCCATTCGCTTGCGTTTTTTTGATGCCTTTTGTGCTTAATAAGGTTAGAAATGTCTTGCTTGGATGAGGCATAGTGTGTTAATGCAGGAGTCCTGGCTACATTTTTCGCAGTGAGGTCTGCAAAGTGGTTGCCTGAAATGCCAGCATGGCCAGGGATCCACATTACTTGGATTTTCTGAGGGGCACCAATGACCGCGTCCCTGATAACTTCTATTATGGGATTGCGATTGGAAGGAGACGTTATTGCAGACATACACGATTTGCTGTCTGTACAGATGAGGAACTTTCCTTTAGTCTTTTTTGCGTGATTAACTGCGTGAAGGATAGCAGATCCTTCAGCGGTAAATACAGAGCTCGTTGAGGGGAGAAGCCAATTGCAAATAATTTCTCCTGTGGCAGTGAAAACTGCTAACGAAGTGGAATCGATGGACTTGGAGCCATCCGTAAACAATAGCTTCCAGCCATTATTTGTATAATTAGATTCCAGTTCAGCAAAGGTTTGTTGAAAGACTACGTTTGGTGTGTTTTGCTTGGACAAAAACAAAAGCTTATTCTGTAGGATTTTATCATTGATCAGCCAGGGAGGATGTCGTGTGGTGAATTTGCATTTTGCGTTACGTAAAATATTATTTTCTTCAGCGAAGCTTAAGCATCTCGAAATAGCCGATTGTATTCTTGGAATTTTTCTTTTTTTCGTGGCATGGGTGATAGTTATATTTAGTAATGGGTTGGTGTTCTCAGCCGTTTTCGCAAGAATTTGGAGCGAAGAATCTATAATTCTATCTTGAATAGTTGGTAAACCAGATTCAGCCCTTATCGTTTTTATTGGCGAGGTTGGAAACGCTCGGAGACTTCGCCGTATTGCGCAGTGGTATGGTGCATTTAAAAGGTTGATACTGCTTTTGGAGCAATTGCCATAGATGGGGAGCCCATAATCTATTTTTGAAGTTAGCAAAGCTCTGACAACATTGACTAGTGTGTTCGGATGAATAAATGATTGCTTAGACGAGAGATATTTAACAATATTTAATCGTGTCATTAACGAGTTTCTGACATATTTACAGTGAGCATTAAAATTATACTTAGAGTCAAAAATTAATCCTAGTAATTTCAGCTGTGTTTTACATTCGATGTTAGTTTGGTTGTGGGTAAGTGAAATACCGTTGCAATTTTGCTTCCTACATACATGAAGGATATGTGTTTTGTCTAAAGAAAGTGAAGCACCAGACTCCAGTGACCAAGTCTCAATTCTGGCGAGTATATTAGTAAATAAGGATTGAGCTAAATTAACGTCAGAGACTTTTGTGTAGATTAGGACATCGTCAGCATAGATCTGGTGCTCAACTCCTTTGTAATTTTTTATCATCCTACTAATATCATCGAAAGCAATGATAAAAAGGAAGGCTGAAAGAGGTGAGCCTTGCGGCGTACCATTAGAAAGCGGGAGTGTTGAAGAAAGAAAACCAGTTACGTTGACTTTGAGTTTTGGTTGGTAATAAAACGTATCATATTCTGGCCTATTTTCCATTTTCTAAGTTGTCGAATAATAATATGGGCTCCAATTTTGTCAAAAGCTCTGTGGAAGTCCAGAGATAGTACGGACACGTTGTTTTTGCTGGACAAAGCATTAGTAATGAAGTAGTCAAGTTGGATTAAAGCGTCTAGCGTGCCTTGACCTTTTTTGTAGGCGGCTTGATTCGGTGATATGAACTTGTTTCGCTGAGCATACCACATCAAGCGGTTTGCCACGATCTTTTCCAAAATTTTGCCCATACATGGAAGGAGGGAAATCGGCCTATAGTTAGCAAGTTCATCGGAGGATTTGTGTGGTTTAAGTATTGGTATAACACAGGACGTTTTCCAAAATTGGGGGTAGACACCAGTATTGAAAATTTTGTTATAAAGCTTTACCAATCGGAGCTTGAGACTTTTCGGCATATGTCTGATAATTGGATAAGAAATTTTATCTTGCCCCGGCGACTTACCCTTAACGGTAGATGCAACGAACCCGAATTCAGACAGTGAAATGCTGGTTTCTATTTGTCTAGCAGAAAAAGAAAGAGGGGAGACAGAGTAGGAAGTGTCGGACAGTGTGGTGGTTTTAGAGGTTTGAAACTGTGTGCTGAATGAAATATCTGAGCTTGTTTCAGAATAGTGGTTTGCAAATAACTCGGAAATTTCGAATGGATTGGTTACCAAACCTGTTGGCCCCTTTACGCATTGAATGGTTAGATTTCTAGGCACTCCAGAAAGTTTTTTTAAAGCGTTCCATATTAACTTAGGAGTAGACGAAGGGGGGTACAGTTGTCGCTGATATTTTTAGCTGAATGTGAGACGTTGTTGTAGTCAGAACTGATCGATGTAGGCTTGTTGATGGAAATATGCTTATTGTTGGGGTTTGATGACTGATTTTTGTTAGTTAAAGGTTTTAATGATGAGTTGGGTGCAGAGGTGATCTCTGCGTTTTGTTTTGATGTAGTAGGCAAGTCATTGTCGGCGGTTATATGAGTATTTTTAGATTTTGTGGAATTGTTGATGGCTGAAATTTTTGTTGGTGTGGTGGTTTCAGAGGATACCTCTTTTGCAGGTTGAAGCACATGTGCAAAGCTAGCAGTGAGGGAAGGGAGGGAAGTATTTTCTCTATACTTTTTGAGGGCTTCGTGCATACTGCACTTTTCTAGTGCCTTTATTTTTAAAATTTCTTTGGTTTGCATATACTTTGGACACGTATAGTCAGAAGAGCGATGCTCGCCAGAACAATTCGCACACATAACTCGGATGCAGTCATTATCGTGTGGTGAGGGAAAATTGCAAATTTCGCATGTTGGGGAGCCTTTACAATGTTTTTGCGTATGACCCAATTTCTGACATGACCTGCAGCGCATTGGATTAGGCACGTACGGTCGCACAGAGGCTTGGCTTCCTTCTGGGCCGTTTTCCACCGATATCTCTTATGGAGATCTTTGAGATAGTCTTCCTTCCATCTGTGGCTGAATTCGTGATGGAGAATCTTGATTCTTTCCCATCGATTTATTAAAGTGAGTGAGTCTCCTTCTGTCTCAGGTATGGCGAGAAGAGGAGCTCCTCTGAGGAAATGTCCAGGTGTAAGAGCTGTGTAATCGGAGGGATCTTGCGAGAGTGGTGATATAGGTCTTGAATTTAATACGGCTTCGATACGAGTGAGTAGTGTAGTAAACTCCTCATAATTAAATTTATGATTACCAGCCGTTTTCTTTAAATGGGACTTAAAGCTTTTGACTGCTGATTCCCAAAGTCCGCCCATGTGTGGAGAACATGGAGGTATAAACTGCCAATCGATCCCTTGAGGTGCATATTTTTTAACTATTTCAGGGGATACTTCTTTCATAAAGTTTATGAATTCTTTCTCGGTAGCTCTTTGAGCTCCGATAAAGCTTTTCCCATTGTCGCTCATAATCTTTGAGGGAAATCCGCGTCGTCCGACAAAGCGTGCAAATGCTGCGAGGAAAGCCGCAGTTGTCAGATCTGAACAAAGCTCTAGGTGTACTGCCTTTGTCGTAAAACATACAAAAACAGCCACATACCCTTTTCTAAAGGAAGAAGATCTTAACATCGAGGCCTTTATCTGGAAAGGTCCAGCAAAATCAACCCCAGTAATAGTAAAAGGTAGAGCGTAATTGCAGCGTTCAGGTGGTAAAGCTGCCATGATCTGCGTACGCATTTTATGTTTGTACAAGGTACATTGTTTGCACATAAAAACCGTCTTTTTAAGTTGTGGCTTTAGTCGCGGTATATAAAATTCTTGTCGGACCATTTGCTGCATCAAGCGATGCTCACCATGTAGTGTAAGCTGGTGAAGGTATATTAAGAATAAATGAGTAAAACGGGATTTCTCAGGTATAATAATGGGATGCCGTTCGTTGTAACTGAGGCTGGAATTCGCTAATCTTCCATTTGCCCTTATTAATCCCTTAGCGTCCAAGAATGGATTTAAAACGAGAAGAGAGCTTCCCTTTTCGAGTGGTCGTCTTTCGACCAACTTTGCTTTCTCTCGACTGAAATAGCGAGTTTGGGTGTAGGTAATGAGACTAACTTTGGCATGTTGCAAGTCGGTATGCGTTAGTTGTACGCAAGGATCATTTGGTATCCCATTCATTTTTTGTTTAAGTCTTTGGGTGAATTTGTGCATGTAAGCGACTACTCTTAGTGCTCTAGGAAATGAAGAAAATCGGTGGAGAATATCATCCTCTTCGGGAGTGATGTGAAAATTTTCAATTTTTCGACTTTCCGGCGGTATTATATTACGAGCGGGAGACTTTGGCCAGAATTCTTGTGATTCTGTTAGCCATGTTGGACCATTCCACCAGAGTGTAGTGCTGGTGAGGTGCAGTGGCTTGCAACCTCTTGTCCCAAGATCCGCTGGGTTATCCGCACTTGCAACATGTTGCCATTTTGCTGGGCCAACTAAGTCTAGAATTTGGGATATTCTGTTAGATACATAGGTCTTCCAGCAATAGGGTGGTTTTTCTAACCATGCCAAAACTATCTCTGAGTCTGACCAAAGATATGTTTTATGATCGGTTAATTTCAGGTGGGTTTGAACTATTGAAATTAATTTTGCTAACAGAAGAGCACCATTCAGTTCAAGCCGTGGCAGACTAAGTGTCTTCAAAGGTGCAACTTTGGCTTTGGCTACCAAGAGGTGTGCAGATATTTTGTTATCGTACTGTGTGCGTACGTAAACTGTTGCGCAATAAGCCTTTTCAGAGGCATCACAGAAACCGTGTAATTCTGTGTTAATGTTAGGGGTGAAATTTACCCATCGAGGGATTCGAATTTCTGCTATAGTATGCAAATTGTTAGCAAATTGTACCCATTTTGTTAAACGTACAGGTTTTACCTGTTCATCCCATTCAGTGCCATCTTGCCACAATTCTTGAATGAGGATTTTTGCTTGTATCATTATTGGCGAAAGCCATCCTGCGGGGTCGAAAAGTTTTGCCACCGAGGAAAGTATTTGGCGTTTTGTACTAGCGGACATTGCAGATATTGACTCAATAGTATATGAGAATTCATCTGTTATCGCATTCCATTGAATCCCTAGGGTTTTTGTTGTACTGGCCGTTTCAAATTTAAGAAAATTTGTATCTAATAAGTCTTCCTTTTTTATGTTTTTTATTATTTCGGGATGATTTGCTGTAATTTTCTTTAAGGGGAATCCCGCTGAATTTAGTGCTTTGATCACTTGAGATAGTGATTCGCACGCTAATGAGATACTGTGGCTACCTGATAGTATGTCGTCCACGTATGTTTGTGTTTGCAACACAGAAGATGCTAGAGGCAAATTTGTTGCATTTGTTTTTGCCACTTCATGTAGTGTCCTGATCGCCAAATAGGGTGCGCAATTGATGCCAAAGGTGACGGTTTTAAGTTTATAGTCGCTGATTGGACTATTACTTGATTTGCGGAAGACTATACGCTGGAAATCTTGGTCATCTTTATGTACTAGAATTTGTCTGTACATTTTCTCTACATCCCCATTAAAAACGTATTTAAACATGCGCCAATTTAGTATTAGCAGCATGAGATCAGGTTGTAAGGTTGGGCCAGTATATAGTACGTCGTTAAGTGATTTGCCTGAGCTCGTACACTTTGAGGCATTGAAAACCACTCGTACTTTTGTTGTGAGTTTATCAGGACGTATTACCCCGTGATGTGGCAGATAAAAAGATAAATATCTACCTTTAGATACTTTTTCATATGGTACAGTTTCTTCCATATGATTGAGGTCTAGATACTCGTCCATCACATTATCATATGCTGATTTGAGCTCACTTTTTTTCATCAGGCTTTTTTCCAGGCTTAGAAATTGCTGGACTGCTGATATTCTAGAGTGGCCTAGAGCTATGGTTTCAGGAAAAGTTGGTTTGAATGGTAGTCGCACAACATAACGACCATGTTCGTTTCTTGTTGTTGTGGACTTGTAATAGGCTTCGCATGCCTGATCTTCTTCTGAAAGTTGAGTAGTCTGAGGCAATTCTTCTACTTCCTAGAATTTTTTGAGTTCATTATTTAAATATTCGTTTGAAATATTTTCAACTTCAGTTGTAAAAGAATTAATTTTTTCTGTGACTTGGCCACTTAATATCCACCCAAAGATTGTATTTTGGGCTAACAATTTATTGGATATTTTTTCTATACCTTCAAGAATTATTTGAGGTATTAAGTCACTACCTAACAACACATCGATTTGTGATGGGGTATGGCAGTTGGGGTCTGCTAATTTGAGATATGAGCATTTTTCCCATTGCTTTTTATTTACTTCACAGCTTGGAAGCAAATTTGTAAGTTGCGGTAGAACGATGGCTTGCGCATCTATTCTAATATCCGCATTTGGAGATACTATGGTAATTGGGCATATTTTGTTCGAATTTTGGATAATTCTTCCGCCCATTCCTGAAATTTGGAAGTTTGAATTTTTGACAGGCAATTTTAGCCGATTTTGAGCTTTAGATGATATAAAGGATCTTTGAGAACCTTGATCTATTAATGCTCTTAGTTTGAATAATTCTCCTCTATGTTCAATAGCGATGACCGCGGTGGGTAAAAGAATTTTGCTTTCATTCTCTGAATGAAGAGCTTGAATTTTTGCTGCTTTAGAGCAACATGGTTGTTCTTCCCTTTTTTCGGGATTTGAGATTTCGGGATTATCACTTTTGGTTGTAGTGACTAACCCGGTGGTTTTATGAAATTGATTTTGCTTCATATTTTGAAAATTTGTAATATGAAGCAATGAGTGATGTCTTCGTTGACAGTACACACAACTAAATTTGCTTTCACAGTCTTTTGTCGTATGAGCATTCGACAGACAGTTGATGCAAAGTTTATGTTGTCTGACAAGATTGTTTCTGTCAGATACGGATAATTTTTTAAATTTCTCGCAAGATCTTATGTTATGACCTCCTTTACAAATTTCACATGCTGGTTGCCATTTATTAGTTTGATTTGACACGAAAGTGTGACTTTTATTAACGTGTCTATTGTATTGCATATTGTTGCTGGCTTGAGGTTTGAACAAGTTTTTACTTGAGTCATTTTGATGACTTTTTAGATTTATATTTTTGTTGTCAATTCGCTCAGCTATCTCGTATTGAGCAGTGAGGAATGCTTTCATTTGCTCCCATGTGGGCATTTTTTTCCTTTCCACAAGTGATTGTTCCCATCGTAGTAACGCAGCATCAGGGAGTGTTTCTGCACAAATAGTTACTATGATGGGGTCCCACGATTCTGTGGAGATATTTTGTGTTTTTAATACTGATATGCAATTAGTCACTGTCGAGTATAAATTTTGAAATTCCTGGCTGGTTTCTTTTTGAATTTTTGGTAGATGTAATAATGTTTTTATTGGGTTTTCTATCATAACCCTTCCATTTTCGTATCTTTCGACTAGTGCTTCCCAAGCCAACTTAAAATTTTCGTCATTTAAAGCCAATCGCTTGACGATACTGCCTGCTTCCCCTTTTGTTTTGTACCTTAGATGGTATAACTTTTGTGCTTGTGAAAGTTTAGGATGGTTTATATAAACGGCAGTGAACATGTCCCGGAAGGACGGCCACTGGTCATAACATCCATTGAAAACTTCAGTATCACAAGCTGGTACCTTTAGATACATGCCTTTATCTAGGTCTTCTTTTGGTGTTGTAACTACTCTGGGAGGGGGAGTAGTGGCTCTACTTGGCCTTACTAAACTTATTTGTTCAGTGATCATTCCCTTTGTTAACTCATACTGATCGCGGCAGTTATCACACTTGGCTGTAGCCGAAGCTTTTGCATTTTCTGGGAGTTCTGCGTCGTCAGTATCTAGTACTGTATCGTACGCTGCCAGAAGACGAGCCCAGAGATTGTTCACGCTTTCTAGTTTTATATTTAAAACTGATTCTGTGATGTCAGTAATAGGGGAAGCTTGGAATCGGGTACAATATCTTATAAAACTGTCACTTTCAGTGATGAATCTAGATATTGTCTGATCTTTTGATCTTTTTTGTTTTATACTCTGCTTCGAGCGTGTAGCTTCTGCAGGCGTGCTTTGTGATTTATCATCATCAGCCATTTTTGGAATTTCCAATAATTGAGGTGTTCTTGGTTTAACCTCTTTAGATTTATCAGATTGCATTAATTTGAATAAAGTTTGAAGCTTTTAGCTTAAAGTTTTGTCTAATAGATGTTGGTTCAAAATTAATATTGCTATAGCAATGTAGTTAAATAGATTTTCGGAAGAGTATAAATTAAAATTTTATCAACAGAAGAATTTTTTTTTTTTTTTTTTGTAAAAAATTATATATTTTACAAAAAATATATTTGTGATCAAATTTTTTTTGATTCGCTACCGCATAAAAAGATTAAAGTTTTTTTGTAAAAGTATTTTATGTAATAGTTCGATAATTTTTTTTTTTATAAATGTGACTGAAAAATTTTTTTTTCCAGTGTATCAAAAATATCTTCAGTTCACTCGCGCTTATTTGTATATTTGTATCTGCAAACGAAACGTGAAAGAAAAAATACAATATGCAAAATTGTTTGTATGTATCTTTTTATTTATTATATGTTTGCATATGCTTTATATGCGCCACGTAACGTTTTCCTTTTTGTTTGGTTTTGCTCGTATCCCTTTTAGGTATGTAATTGTTATATATGTATGTATATATGTCATAAAAATGTAACATATAACAATTTGCTAATCACACCTAAATGTATAAATGCGCGGAAAAAGCAGTAGGAAATAATATATGTATATATATATGTTTATATATTTATGTCGGTATGTATGTGGTTTGAATTATATATGTACATAAATGTGTATGTACTAAATAATTCGTTCAAATATGTATGAAGAAAGAATAATTGAAATATAATGTGCAAAAATAAAAACAAATTGTATGTACATATGTCACGCGGAAGCTGCACACATTGGTACGTACATAAATGTAATGCCTTTTTTTCTCTCTTTTTATTTCTTTATTCGTTTTTTTTTTGTATTATTACCTACCTTTGCTTGAATGTTATAAGCGATCCAGCTTATTGCTTTATAGCCCAAGGGGTATCGCTGGAAATTTGCAAGCAACGAGTACTTGTCTTTGTAAGTTGTTTTTGTAATGTTTTTTGGTAGTGTGTTTCGTTACACGAATTGAAGATCCAAGCAGGTAGTTAATATTATATTATTGTATGTTATAGCTTCATGTACATGAAGTTAGTTCACGTATGTAAATATGTATGTACCATACGATTATGTATGCATATAAATATGTACACATGTATATTAAATTGGAAGAATTTGCAAATTAGAAGAATAATGTGCTTACATAGGTATGTATGTTTTAATTATATATGTATGTATATATTTGGTTTTCTTTTGTTTCGTATCTTCCGCTTTTGCTTAGAGTTTGAGCGATCCTGCTTGTTGCTTTTTTTTTTTATAGCCCAAGGGGTATCGCAAGAATTATCGCAAGTTATACTTGACTTAGGAAAAAAAATTTTTTATTTTTTTATTTTTTTTTTTCGGAAATTATATAACGGGGTGTCTAACGACACAAGCTAAGCAAAGGCGGGTACCGTACTTTTTCCCAGTTATTATTATTTTTTTGTAAATATATATATACATATATCGAACTGTTAAGAACAGTTAACGGTGTCCCGAAATACCGTCAAAACCGTACCTAACATACATACATATATATGTGCGCAATAATTAAATTTATATATATTTTTTTTTTATATATACATATAACAAATTAATATATGGAACGGACTCACATTATTTTCCGCCAGGGGTTTTGGGTTTTTTTTTTACTTATCCCCTTTTTCGTCCCTGTGTCTATATCGTCTATAAATCTGTATGTATGTATGTCCAGCGCTGTCCCTTTTGCTAAGGTTTCTTCCTCCTTGTTGTTCGTTTGCGTAGTCTCCTGCTGGCTTATGTATATATGTTTATATGTTTGTTAATTTGTGTGATTACAACGCGCCCGTTTTTGATTTTAGGATTTTTTTTTTTTTTTTTTTTTTTTTTTAAATATATATTTATGTATTTGTTAATTTATTTGTGGTTATAACGCGCCCGCTTTTGATTTTAGGTTTTATGTTTGATAAATTTTGTTGTTTTAATACCGCGCCCGTTTTAATGTTGGTAGGTTTTTTGTTGTTTTTTCACTCACTGTACAATTTCTGTTTCTTTTCTGTATCTTTTTCCTTCACTTCAGTTCACTTTTCGTTTTTTTTTTTTTTTGTGTTCAACTTGTGTGATCTTTCTTTCCGTGTTTTTTTTTTTTCACCGTGACTTTGTATATTCTGTGTTCACTTTAATATATGTATATACATGTATATATATTTTCGTTGTACTTAGGTGCCTTTCGGAAAGGCTCGAAGGACCATTTGTTGACGTGTAACACTAGTATACTTACTTGATACACTTGTAGTATACTTATTCCAAATAAAAACACTTTCTTTCACACTGTATTAATTTTCACTTCAATCTTGTATTTCCCTTTTTCTATTTGTATAACACTTTAATTACAATTATACAATTTATATTTGTTATAACAATTTTCTGTAATTATTTTCTTTTTATTTTGGTACTTGTTGTCACACACTGACACTGCGGCGAACTCCCGAACTCACGTCACAACGTCACTTTGGCGGGAAGTCACAAATGAGGAAAAATGCGGAGGTTGCAATTAGAAATAAAGGTATCGTTGCGGATCGACCGACTTGCTTTGCGGATCAAACGAGAAAGAGAGTGATCCCGTTCGGATCTATCCCTTTTGATAGTTTGGGTGGTGAATATTAAATTAATCCGAGTCGTCTCGCTAATGATCGTGTGGTTGTTGTGTTGTAATAGTGAGCGGTGTCAGGTACTGTGTTTGATGCGTGTGTGTGTAGTGGTGTGTGCTGAACTGTTGTGTGATGAGGTGTTGTGACGTGACGTGATGTGATGTGATGTGTGATGAGGTGTTGTGATGTTGCAGGATGCTCTTGCTCATGTGAACAATATTTTTGCAGTGTATTTGAATTAAACAAGCGCGCATAATGTTGCTTTAACAAAAGTCAAGCAGAGACTAGCTGTTTGGGTATACCAATCTCTTGCGTACATGCGAATTGCCGATCGTGTCTGCGTAAAAACACGATTGCACTCAGGCCCGCGGGTCTATGGGCTGCCGACCACTGTTTAAGGACCATAAATTTGTGATTCCAACTGGGTTGCGGGGAAAAATGGTCAAGTGGTTGCATGAACTACATCTCGGGATTGGAAAAACACTTGCGAGAGCAAGAATGTTATACTTTTGGCCAGGAATGAGCACTCAAATTAAAGAAATGATTACATCATGCAACATTTGTGAGAAAAAAAGAGAGAACCATTGGTTCAGGAAATAAATCCCAAATATCCGTATCATATTGCATCCGTGGATTTATTTGAATATGCCGGTCGGGACTACATCTCCATAGTGGACGCATATTCATATTTTTTGGTAGCGACCAGGGTCAACAACAAAACTTCTGGATATTTAATTGAAGTATTTTGTACCACATTTAACACGATCGGATATCCGTCGATCATTAAAAGTGACAATGTTCCATTTAATTCGTCGGAATTTGAAAAATTTTTACGGGATTTTAATGTCAAATTTAAATACTCAAGTCCAAGATATCCACAAAGCAATGGTTGGCTGAGAAGGGAGTGGTAATTGCCAAGAACATTTTGAAACGTTGCTATGAGGCAAATGAAGTAAAACAATTTGAATACATAATCATGGAATATAATCCTACGTCGGTCGCAAGTATGCATTTTACTCCATCGGAATTATTCTTTGGTAGACTGATTAAAACGAAACTGCCAGTGTCGGAACAACTGTTTGTCAGAAACAATGTCAAAGAGGAGGCTATTCAAGAAAAAACCGATAAAAAGAAAGAAAAACAAAGATATTACTATGATCGAAATGTGAAGTCACTGCCATTATTGAAGGTGGGAGATTTGGTAATTTTTAAAAAGAATGGAAGGTAATGGCATTACGGAAGAATTAATGGACTGGTTAATGACCTTCTTCTTCTTTACTGGCGTAGACACCGCTTACGCGATTGTAGCCGAGTCAACAAGAGCGCGCCAATCGTTTCTTCTCTTCGCTACGTGGCGCCAATTGGATATTCCAAGCGAGGCCAGGTCCTTCTCCACTTGGTCCTTCCACCGGAGTGGAGGTCTTCCTCTTCCTCTGCTTCCCGCGGCGGGTACTGCGTCGAATACTTTCAGAGCTGGAGTGTTTTCATCCATCCGGACAACATGACCTAGCCAGCGTAGCCGCTGTCTTTTAATTCGCTTAACTATGTCAACGTCGTCGTATATCTCGTACAGCTCATCGTTCCATCGAATGCGGTATTCGCCGCGGCCAACGCGCAAAGGACCATAAATCTTTCGCAGAACTTTTCTCTCGAAAATCGCAACGTCGACTCATCGGTTGTTGTCATCGTCCAAGCCTCTGCACCATATAGCAGGACGGGAATTATGAGCGACTTATAGAGTTTGGTTTTTGTTCGTCGAGAGCGGACTTTACTTTTCAATTGCCTACTCAGTCCGAAGTAGCACCTGTTGGCAAGAGTAATCCTGCGTTGGATTTCCAGGCTGACATTGTTGGTGGTGTTTACGCTGGTTCCAAGATAGACGAAATTATCTACAACTTCAAAGTTATGACTGTCAACAGTGACGTGAGTGCCAAGTCGCGAGTGCGACGACTGTTTGTTTGATGACAGGAGATACCCATTTGCGTTGCTTCCTTGTTCAGTCTGGAGAAAGCAGAACTAACGGCGCGGGTGTTGAGACCGATGATATCAATATCATCGGCATACGTCAGAAGCTGTACACTCTTATAAAAGATTGTACCTGCTCGATTCAGTTCTGCAGCTCTAATAATTGTCTCCAGCAGCAGATTGGAAAAGTCGCACGATAGGGAGTCGCCTTGTCTGAAACCTCGTTTGGTATCGAACGGCTCGGAGAGGTCCTTCCCGATCCTGACGGAGCTTTTCGTGTTGCTCAACGTCAGTTTACACAGCCGTATTAGTTTTGCGGGGATACCAAATTCAGACATCGCGGCATAAAGGCAGCTCCTTTTCGTGCTGTCGAAAGCAGCTTTGAAATCGACGACTAGGTGGTGAGTGTCGATTCTCCTTTCACGGGTCTTTTCCAAGATTTGGCGCATGGTGAATATCTGGTCGGTTGTTGATTTACCAGGTCTGCAGCCACACTGATAAGGTCCAATCAGTTTGTTGACGGTGGGCTTTAATCTTTCACACAATACGCTCGATAGAACCTTGTACGCGATGTTGAGGAGGCTTATCCCACGGTAGTTGGCGCAGATTGTGGGGTTTCCTTTTTTATGGATTGGGCATAGCACACTTAAATTCCAATCGTTGGGCATGCTCTCATCCGACCATATTTTGCAAAGAAGCTGATGCATGCTCCTTATCAGTTCTTCGCCGCCGTGTTTGAATAGCTCGGCCGGAAATCCGTCGGCACCTGCCGCTTTGTTGTTCTTCAGGCGGGCAACTGCTATTCGAACTTCGTCATGGCCGGAAAATGGAACGTCTGCTCCATCGTCCTCGATTGGGGAATCGGGTTCGCCTTCTCCTGGTATTATGTGTTCACTGCCATTCAGCAGGCTGGAGAAGTGTTCCCTCCGTAATCTAAGTATGCTCTGGGCATCGGTGGCTAGATCACCTTTGGGGGTTCTACAGGAGTATGCTCCGGTCTTGAAACCTTCTGTAAGTCGCCGCATTTTTTCGTAGAATTTTCGAGCATTACCCCTGTTGGCCAGCTTATCAAGCTGTTCGTACTCACGCATTTCGGCCTCTTTCTTCTTCTGTCTGCAAATGCGTCTCGCTTCCCTCTTCAACTCTCGGTATCTATCCCATCCCGCACGTGTTGTGGTCGATCGTAACGTTGCGAGGTAGGCAGCCTGTTTTCTCTCCGCTGCGACACGGCACTCCTCGTCGTACCAGCTGTTCTTTTGCACTTTCCGAAAACCAATGGTTTCGGTTGTAGCTGTACGTAAGGAGTTTGAAATGCCGTCCTTCAGTTCCCTTATACCGAGTTGTTGACGAGTGCTCTCAGAGAGCAGGTGTGCAAGCCGAGTGGAAAATCTTTCGGCTGTCTGTTGTGATTGCAGCTTCTCGACGTCGAACCTTCCTTGTGTTTGTTGGCGTGCGTTTTTTGCTGCACAGAGGCGGGTGCGAATCTTGGCAGCAACAATATAGTGGTCCGAGTCGATGTTAGGACCTCGGAGCGCACGCACATCTAAAACACTGGAGATGTGTCTTCCGTCTATCACAACATGATCGATCTGATTGGTGGTTTCTCGATCCGGGGACAGCCAGGTAGCTTGATGTATCTTCTTATGCTGGAATCTAGTACTACAGATAACCATATTTCGGGCCCCGGCGAAGTCGATCAGCCTCAACCCATTTGGGGATGTTTCGTCGTGGAGGCTGAATTTACCGACCGTAGTGCCAAAGATACCTTCTTTGCCCACCCTGGCGTTAAAGTCGCCAAGCACGATTTTGACATCGTGGCGGGGGCATCTCTCATAAGTGCGCTCCAAGCACTCATAAAAGGCATCTTTGGTCACATCGTCCTTCTCTTCCGTCGGGGCGTGGGCGCAAATCAGCGATATGTTGAAGAACCTCGCTTTGATGCGGATTGTGGCTAGACGTTCTTTCTCCGGAGTGAATGATAGTACTCGGCGACGGAGTCTCTCTCCCACCACGAATTCAACACCAAACTTTCGCTCCTTTATATGGCCACTGTAGTAAATGCCACAAGAACCTACTCGTCTCTGTCCTTGTCCCGTCCATCGCATTTCTTGGACGGCGGTGATGTCAGCCTTTATCTTTACGAGGACATCTACCAGCTGGGCAGCGGCACCTTCCCAATTAAGGGACCGGACATTCCAGGTGCATGCCCTCAAATCATAGTCCTTATTTCGTTTGCCATGGTCGTCATCAAAAGGGGGGTCTCTCAATCCGAGGCTGTGTTTGCTTTTTCAATGGGGGTTTTTTTTACGTGGCGGGTCCCAAACCCAGCGCACAACCCTAAGTAGGGGATATTTCGCCTTCTCACTTTAGCTCGCTTACAAACGGATGTTCTTAGGCTACCCAGAGGATACTTGGTCAAAGACCGGAAGTCGTGAGCTGCTTGAGTCATATGTAAAAGAATCGTTTCTGGCCACTCCCAAGTGAATGGCGATCAGAGAACTTTCCTCACTTGCGTGAACTTCTACACAGGACTCCATCCTCCGGTCTGGTTAATGACCGTTCATACATTATTTGAGACGCATTTGACAATCACTTCAGACGTAATGGTAGATTTATTGCTAAAACTAATAATGAAGATTTTAATGCTAGTGATCTAATGTTTGAAGAAAATATTAAAGTCGGACGGCTATATAATTTTCCAGATATACAAATCGCAGGGCCAATGATTGTAGAAAATAGTCAAAATGGGAAAATACCCATGAACAATGTAATTGCGGATGAATCAGAACTTCCAGTGGAGGGTGAAATTGAGAATTATCATAATTCATCATCGGAATATTTATTTATTTATTTATTTATAATAATTCATATAACAAAAGGAGTTTTATTATATAAATACATAAACGCAGCACTGGCTACGAGGCCTTCAGCCACCTTGTAATTATAACTAGGTAAAAAATTCTATTTGCTAAGGGTTAGTAAAGGTGTAAGTTGCTTAAATATGTTTTAACAAATCGTTGGTTTTTAAGAGTCTGTAAACAATCATAACATTTCTTTCTGAAGGTTCACTTAGTAGTTTTATGAGATCAATGTTGCCAGAGTTGTGGGCTGTTGAGTGAAGCATCGGACAGAGTGTGAGTAAGCGTTTGATAGAAGCGGTGTCCTCGCAAAGGGGGCAAATGGATGGGCTTTTACCCGATAGTAAGTGGGCGTGTGTTATGATAGTGTGTCCAATCCTTAATCGAGTATATGTCTTCATTGCGCTAGTTGGAACTGTTGACGAGTAGATTATTCGATTTCTGGCTGGGTTTATGTCCGCGTAGTGATGTTTAAATGTTTTCCATTCGCTTGCGTTTTTTTGATGCCTTTTGTGCTTAATAAGGTTAGAAATGTCTTGCTTGGATGAGGCATAGTGTGTTAATGCAGGAGTCCTGGCTACATTTTTCGCAGTGAGGTCAGCAAAGTGGTTGCCTGAAATGCCAGCATGGCCAGGGATCCACATTACTTGGATTTTCTGAGGGGCACCAATGACCGCGTCCCTGATAACTTCTATTATGGGATTGCGATTGGAAGGAGACGTTATTGCAGACATACACGATTTGCTGTCTGTACAGATGAGGAACTTTCCTTTAGTCTTTTTTGCGTGATTAACTGCGTGAAGGATAGCAGATCCTTCAGCGGTAAATACAGAGCTCGTTGAGGGGAGAAGCCAATTGCAAATAATTTCTCCTGTGGCAGTGAAAACTGCTAACGAAGTGGAATCGATGGACTTGGAGCCATCCGTAAACAATAGCTTCCAGCCATTATTTGTATAATTAGATTCCAGTTCAGCAAAGGTTTGTTGAAAGACTACGTTTGGTGTGTTTTGCTTGGACAAAAACAAAAGCTTATTCTGTAGGATTTTATCATTGATCAGCCAGGGAGGATGTCGTGTGGTGAATTTGCATTTTGCGTTACGTAAAATATTATTTTCTTCAGCGAAGCTTAAGCATCTCGAAATAGCCGATTGTATTCTTGGAATTTTTCTTTTTTTCGTGGCATGGGTGATAGTTATATTTAGTAATGGGTTGGTGTTCTCAGCCGTTTTCGCAAGAATTTGGAGCGAAGAATCTATAATTCTATCTTGAATAGTTGGTAAACCAGATTCAGCCCTTATCGTTTTTATTGGCGAGGTTGGAAACGCTCGGAGACTTCGCCGTATTGCGCAGTGGTATGGTGCATTTAAAAGGTTGATACTGCTTTTGGAGCAATTGCCATAGATGGGGAGCCCATAATCTATTTTTGAAGTTAGCAAAGCTCTGACAACATTGACTAGTGTGTTCGGATGAATAAATGATTGCTTAGACGAGAGATATTTAACAATATTTAATCGTGTCATTAACGAGTTTCTGACATATTTACAGTGAGCATTAAAATTATACTTAGAGTCAAAAATTAATCCTAGTAATTTCAGCTGTGTTTTACATTCGATGTTAGTTTGGTTGTGGGTAAGTGAAATACCGTTGCAATTTTGCTTCCTACATACATGAAGGATATGTGTTTTGTCTAAAGAAAGTGAAGCACCAGACTCCAGTGACCAAGTCTCAATTCTGGCGAGTATATTAGTAAATAAGGATTGAGCTAAATTAACGTCAGAGACTTTTGTGTAGATTAGGACATCGTCAGCATAGATCTGGTGCTCAACTCCTTTGTAATTTTTTATCATCCTACTAATATCATCGAAAGCAATGATAAAAAGGAAGGCTGAAAGAGGTGAGCCTTGCGGCGTACCATTAGAAAGCGGGAGTGTTGAAGAAAGAAAACCAGTTACGTTGACTTTGAGTTTTGGTTGGTAATAAAACGTATCATATTCTGGCCTATTTTCCATTTTCTAAGTTGTCGAATAATAATATGGGCTCCAATTTTGTCAAAAGCTCTGTGGAAGTCCAGAGATAGTACGGACACGTGGTTTTTGCTGGACAAAGCATTAGTAATGAAGTAGTCAAGTTGGATTAAAGCGTCTAGCGTGCCTTGACCTTTTTTGTAGGCGGCTTGATTCGGTGATATGAACTTGTTTCGCTGAGCATACCACATCAAGCGGTTTGCCACGATCTTTTCCAAAATTTTGCCCATACATGGAAGGAGGGAAATCGGCCTATAGTTAGCAAGTTCATCGGAGGATTTGTGTGGTTTAAGTATTGGTATAACACAGGACGTTTTCCAAAATTGGGGGTAGACACCAGTATTGAAAATTTTGTTATAAAGCTTTACCAATCGGAGCTTGAGACTTTTCGGCATATGTCTGATAATTGGATAAGAAATTTTATCTTGCCCCGGCGACTTACCCTTAACGGTAGATGCAACGAACCCGAATTCAGACAGTGAAATGCTGGTTTCTATTTGTCTAGCAGAAAAAGAAAGAGGGGAGACAGAGTAGGAAGTGTCGGACAGTGTGGTGGTTTTAGAGGTTTGAAACTGTGTGCTGAATGAAATATCTGAGCTTGTTTCAGAATAGTGGTTTGCAAATAACTCGGAAATTTCGAATGGATTGGTTACCAAACCTGTTGGCCCCTTTACGCATTGAATGGTTAGATTTCTAGGCACTCCAGAAAGTTTTTTTAAAGCGTTCCATATTAACTTAGGAGTAGACGAAGGGGGGTACAGTTGTCGCTGATATTTTTAGCTGAATGTGAGACGTTGTTGTAGTCAGAACTGATCGATGTAGGCTTGTTGATGGAAAATGATGACTGATTTTTGTTAGTTAAAGGTTTTAATGATGAGTTGGGTGCAGAGGTGATCTCTGCGTTTTGTTTTGATGTAGTAGGCAAGTCATTGTCGGCGGTTATATGAGTATTTTTAGATTTTGTGGAATTGTTGATGGCTGAAATTTTTGTTGGTGTGGTGGTTTCAGAGGATACCTCTTTTGCAGGTTGAAGCACATGTGCAAAGCTAGCAGTGAGGGAAGGGAGGGAAGTATTTTCTCTATACTTTTTGAGGGCTTCGTGCATACTGCACTTTTCTAGTGCCTTTATTTTTAAAATTTCTTTGGTTTGCATATACTTTGGACACGTATAGTCAGAAGAGCGATGCTCGCCAGAACAATTCGCACACATAACTCGGATGCAGTCATTATCGTGTGGTGAGGGAAAATTGCAAATTTCGCATGTTGGGGAGCCTTTACAATGTTTTTGCGTATGACCCAATTTCTGACATGACCTGCAGCGCATTGGATTAGGCACGTACGGTCGCACAGAGGTCATCCTCCATGCGATATTTATTTTGTTTGGAAGGGAATAACTGTTGAATGATATTAGCATAACACCAGTAGGCTTTATAACACCTTCAACTTTGCGAGTGAACTTATAAACCGCGGAAACTTCATAAGAACTCAGTCCTTCTATTATTTCGTTTTCAGGCACATCGTTTAAGAACGGTGCATAAATGGTGCCTTTGTTACAATTAAGATGTTGATGATAGCTAGCGCTAACAGCGCCAGTGTTGAAAAGACATTTCGTTTTTATAAACTTTTCTGCTACTTGCTTATTTTTCACTAGCAGTAATAGGCTGCCGTCGCGTAATTCACTAATTTTGTTTATATCTTTGCTCACGGTGAGTAAGGCATTGCAAACACGAAAACAAGAAACCTTCGAAAGCGGTGTAGTATTCTCATCGGATTTAATCACTATATACTTTGGGTCATCACTTTTTATTGGCGGTAAGTCAGGAAAAGCATCTTGCAGTTTTTGATACGATTTTTTACGTTTTGGTTGGGGGCCTTGGGCCAGCGCAGCAAACCTGTTGTCCCCGAAAAATTATAATACACTTATATAAGTATTGGATTATATTTCTCACTAAAAATAAGTATTAATCGCGTTACTTAAGTAAGCAGACCGGTGTGCAAAAAAAAAAACACCAAAAGAGAGCTATACGAATAGCTGTAAACACAGAGAAAGACGCTAACTCAACTGCTCAGTACGAGGTTTAGTCGGTGATTGTCATCGGAATATGAAACCGCTGAAAGTGATGATTCAGATGCAAATGATAGTAGCACTGTAGAGGCAATTCCAGAGCCTTATATTTATAGAACGCGTAGTGGTCGTGCTGTGAGACCACCGCAAAGGTATTACTGGTAAAATTGTAACACTTATTAGTGGCTCCCGGTCTAATTTATTTTATTGATTATTGTTATGTTTTTTAATAAAAAAGGAGTGTTAACTGCTTAATAAGACACACGTACATTGAGACTAGAAAATATAGCGTCTATTATTCATTTCTACAAAAATACATTGTTTTAATTCAAGTGAATTGTATTGGATTCTAACATTAAGATATGACCCTGTGTCCTTACTCTGGTTCTGAATTACCTCACCCCTAATTTTCAGCCAAATCGGTTCAGCCGTTCTTAAGTTATATTTCTTTTATTCATATTGGCTAAATAAGCCTCAGTCTCCTGCCCCACACAACATGTAACCAACACCGAACAGCAATAATCCCACATCCAGAACACTCTACACTCACTGCATTAAAACATAAGTTAAGCTTTCTCTCGTTGAGAAAGCTAAAAAAAAAAACAAAATTGTTTTCGCGTTTAACAACGGTGCTGCATGGATGGCAGCGCGACCGCGTTACTTTATTAATTGACATAAAATGTGACTAAAATTAGTGCTTAACATAATTTTATACCTAAATTCCGTCTAGCCTGCAGTGTGGTGGCGTGATGTACTTCCAGGAATTGGCTTGTGAAGGTGCATAAGCATTTCGGGTGCGCGTGCCGGAAGTCAAGTCGTTGTTACTGAAACTGCTGCGGCGATTTGCTTAAGTCAGTAAGTTATGTAGTAGTTGCGCAAGTTATGTTGTCGAATTGTTGATAGGTGTTGTATTAACTCTTCCCCTCTTAGTTCGATCGTCCGCGATCGGTGTTATTGTTGGGCTGCGATGTTGTAATTTGCAGAAACGGGCCTTTCTGCATGTTTGCAATAAATTCTGCTTCTGGGCTAGGCGAAATGTACATTTTTTGTTTTTCTTTGATAATAAAAAATAAAATTGCAGTAGTGACTACTATAATTAAAACAATTGAAATATCAGAACTTAAGCTAATTATTGAGGATACACTGTTTCCATTCTTTAGTAATTTAAAATTATTTTCGTGCTGAAGCTGTTTTATGTACAATGCTCCATCTTTATTTCTTTATTAATTTCGTTTGTATCATTTATTTGTGTTATTACATTTGGTAATACAAATGTTTCAAATATCCTCAAGTTTACATTGAAATATGTTTTATTAGAAATCTTTATCTCACAATTTTCGAACCTTAATAAAAATGTGCCTTTTTGGCTTATCTTTTGCTTATTACAATTTTGGGTTATATTTGAATTAAAATTCTTAAATACAAGGGTGCCTGGTAGCACTTCTATTACATCAGGTTTATTAAAATTTTCAAGCTTACAGCTCGCTTCTTTAAACATTAATATATTGCCTATACATGTGTCTTCAATTCTTATAATATTCTTTTCTAAATTATCCTTAATTTCTAATTGGTACATTTTATTGTCCTCGTTTACAAGGATTTCTAAATGGCTTAGTGTTACTGATTTATTATTAATGTTTGGGATGGGTTCAAACTTTATTTTGGATAATGTATTCTGGGAATATTGAGGTATGAGGAGGGATAGGATGATTGTATTTTCCTGGAATAGTACGGCTGTTCTAATGTGGCTGTAACTTTCAAAATTGCTAATATGATTCAGTTCAGTAGGGGTTAGAATGTCCGTTGGCAAGATTCCTAATTTAGTTAAAAAAATGATTTGTGCGATGTCATCTACGTCATTGCGTAAAAGCGATATGTCGTTGTTAATTTGGTAAGTATGCATGATGAATTGAATTTCGTCCTCTATCTTTATTTTATTTTGTGCTAATTCAGTAAATTCGTTTATGTAACTACTAATAACAGTTTGTTGTTTGTTTATGTGGTCTGTAATGTTCGTTATCTGTTCAGAAAGAAAGTCGCTAATTTGCATTAAATTGTTAACATTATTCGTGGTAATTTCTTCGTTATTATGAATTTGTGTGAGAGCGTCCCTAATTTCTTTTTCATCGTCACTGTCCATGGAGCCTGCTATAAATTTTAGTCCTTTTTCTACGATATTGAGTAAGCCTCGTTTGACTTTAAAGTGCGGATGCAAACCGTCTAACTTAGCTTCTAATAAAACAAAATTTTTATGGATTGAGTCAAGAAATTGTCTGTCCTCAAAAGTGATTGCTTTTAGAGTGTTAATGTTGCCTGAAATAAGCGATGGCGTTTCTTCATATTTCGTTAAATTGATGAAATGTAAAATTTTGTCGTAATGGTTGATTGTCCTTACTTCTCCTGTCTTAATGGGTAGGTACCCGTTGTTGTTGGTAAGATCCTGTATGTCGATTTGTTGAGTGATCACGATCAATGTCATCGTTAGTTGAATCAGAAAGGTATAGTAGCGGGTCATTATGACTAACTGGAAAAATAATTTTAACATTGTTTAATATTTTTTTTGTGAACGATTTTACCTGACTTAGTTTTAATTGTGAAATTGTAGTTCTGCTCTACAATTTCCTTTCTGTATTTAGAAGATAACTTTGTTCCTATTTTCTTGTCTATTTTTACGAAAATCTCGTCTCCTCTGACGTATTGTTTTAACGGGGTTCGATCTTTATTTTGGTACAAAAGGTCGATATTCTGTTTAGTTAATAATTTCCTAGCAGTTTCCTCTCTATCCTTATCTAGTAATTTTGGGTCACTACAAACTCTTCTGCCAAAGAAAGCTTCTACGGGTTTCTTTGCGGTAGTGGAATGAATTGAATAATTGTATTCTTTTACCGATTTCTCCAGTAATTCGTTAAAAGAATTATGCGTTTTTTCGCTTTGTAAGCAACGCATGATCTCCTGTAGAGTTGAATGAAACCGTTCAACTTGTCCATTTGAGGAGCTGGTGTAAGGGGCTGTTCGAAATATTTGTATGCCGAACTCATTCTCTATCATAAAATTTATTGACTCAGATTTAAATGATCTTTCATTGTCAAATACTACCGTTTCCGGTATGAGGGAAAGTAGTATATCTCTCAGAGGTTGCCTGATATCCTCTGCAGCTTTAGATTGTATGGGTTTCGCGACAGCAAATTTTGAAAATTTATCTATGGCTGTCAAAATCAACTGTTTTCCTATTATGAGGATATCTAAGTGAGTTATTTGACCAGGAAACCGTGGAATTGGAGTGGCCTGTATTTGCGGCTTTGGCGGATGCCGTTCGTATTTATTAACTTTGCATGTTTCGCATTTTTTCATAATTTTTTTAATTTTATTTGCCATTGCAGGAAAATAATATTTTTCTAGGATCTGCATTCTATTTTCCCTGCAATTCCTATGGGTGCTAACTATTATTTCTTCTTGCTCTTGTTCATTCTTTATGTCCTTTACCATTATTTGGGTAAACCTAACTTTATATTTCTTAAAGTGTAAGGGATATAATAACTGAATTTTTCCCATAATATGCTCATCCGTTTTTATGCAATTTATGACGGACGGATTGAGGTATCTTTTTAAAATATCTATCAAATTTTCATCAGTATATTCGGGTTCGGTGATGTGATGGCGATGATACGTTGGAAATATAATTTTGAATTGGTAACTCGAGATTACGGCTTTATTTAAGAATATTTGATTTTTGAATGCGTTAATAGGTGCTTCAACGCTATATATTAAATTGTGGGATGAACTTCCATCCGAATGAGTCGCTGTAGAGAGCGAATTCAATGGTGTATCATGAGGTATTCTAGACAAGGCGTCAGCTACGACGTTACCCTTGCCAGGCCTGTAGTATAACTCATAGTTATATTCTTCAAGGGTCGCCTTCCACCGCTTCATTTTATTATTGCTATTCTTGTTTCTTAGCGCATAGGTTAAAGGTTGGTGGTCGGTCGTGATTTTTACCTTGCGTGAACCGTTTAGGTAATTTCTGAAGGAGTTTAATGCCCATATTATTGCAAGCATCTCCTTTTCGTTTGTTGCGTAGTGCTCTTCGGCTCTACTCAACGTTCGCGATATAAAAGCTATCGGCTTACCGTTTTGCGACAAAACTGCGCCTATGGCGAAGTTTGATGCATCAGTAGCGAGTTCAAATTCCTTTTCGAAATCTGGGAAAGCAAGAATAATGTCCTTGGACGTTAGGGAATTTTTAATTTTGATAAAAGACGCGATTGAATTTTTATCGAGGTCAATCTTAATGTTGGCCCATTTGTTTTTAGACGTTCGGCCCTCTTCCCCTCTTAAAAGGGATGTCAAGGGTTTGGCGATTTTTGCGTAATCTCTAACAAATCGACTGTAATTTTTTGGGCTGTGGAAAATTGGAAATTGCCTCCACTTTTGCCGGATTGGTTTTTATGCCATTTGGTGTAATGATGTAACCTAAAAATTCCGTTTCCCTTTTAAAAAAGTTGCATTTATCCAACTGCACCTTCATGTTGGCTTCATCTAGCGTCCTAAAAATTGTTTTAATGTGTCCGAGATGTTCCTCCTCGGTTTTACTAAAGATTATTATGTCATCAATATAGACATAACAACATTTCCCGATATATTCTCGCAATATATCGTCTAATGTGCGCTGGAATATTGATGGCGCATTTTTCAGGCCAAAAGGCAAACGCGTGAATTCGTATTTTTCATTGTTTATGGAAAATGCGGTTTTTTCAATGTCAGATTTTTTTAGTGGAATCTGGTGAAAACCACTTTTTAGATCAAGTACAGAAAAAAAATTGCTGTTGCTCAGCTGGGAGATAACTTCTGTTATCTCGGGGATAGGGTATCTATTCGCAGTCGTGACTGCATTGAGCTTTCTGTAGTCGAAGACCATGCGGTACTGTTTGTTTCCCGCTGAATCCGCCTTTTTGGGTACAATCCAAACTGGGGAGTTGTACGGCGACCTTGACGGCCCTATTATACCCTCATTTAGAAGCTTTTTTAATTGGTTTTCTACCTCGCCTTTTAGAGCTGCGGGGTATGGGTAGAATTTCGTGTAAACTGGTGAATCACTCGTTGTCCTAATTTGGGCAACAACTTTGGTTGTATATGTAAGTTTCTCATCGGGTTCTGAGAAAAGATTTCTGTAGGAGTTGACAACGTGATTCATTTTTGTTTTCGTTTGAGGAGCCAACGTTTCCTCTTTTACTAAAGAAGGCATGAGGTAGAATTTTATCTCCTCATTCATATCAAACAACTTTGCTTTTGTATGCTCGCATAATTTTATGCAACCTACAACGGATTTTGCATAGAAGGGCACCTCGTTTGGTATACGCTTCCTTGCAAGTTCGGGTTTTACGTAATTCTTGCTTGAACCCGTATCTATTAAAAATTTAAGGATTTTTCCACTCTTCGCTTTTACCTCAAAATAGGGTCGCGAAGAGCCTATCATGCTAAAAAATTAATGCTCGTTTGTTCAACGATATTCTCATCTTCCGCCTGTTTTGTGGCTAGATGAAAAGTTCTTTGATATTTATTTGGTTGATGATGAGCAGTCGGCTGAGGTCTTTTGCCATAAGCCTGGTTTTGGGTGGGTCTATTCATATAATTTATCCTACGGGAGTGGATGCTTGGGTCTACATCCATCGGTTCTGGCCGCTGTTGGGGTTTGGGTGGTCTAGGGGGGTAATTGCCGTTATGCTGCCCTATTTGACCAAGAAATTGTGGCCGTGGTTGCCAAGTAGGTTGGTTTGGCTTGGGAAAATGAGCCAGTTGGGGATAAAATTGTTGTGTTTGCTGCTGCACAAAGTTTCTCCTTGGTGGCAGCTGAGAGGGTTGTCCTTTCCTTGCGTTAGTCGCATGATTTGTGCGAAAAGTTTGGTTCTCTAGTTTCATACACAGATGAAGAGCCTGTGGCAAGTCCGCCGGTTCCCGTATTCCTAAGAGTCTGGGTAAGTCCCTACTTAGTCCTCTTATAAATGTGTCTAACGCTTTGTCCCTGTATGCCTGTGTCAGGAGGCACAAGGATTCCTTACCCATTTCGAGACATCCTAACTTGTTTAAAATCAGCGAAAGGTGTGTATACATCTGCTGGTAGAATTCAGAGACGGGTCTGTTCCCTTGTATCAATGTCGTCATTTGGTACTCGAGAGAGGACAAGTCTCTCTTGTCACCATAATGCATCGTTAGACATTTTGATATGGCCTGCCAATCAAGCGGCGTGTTGTAAGATTCTAAGGCGTTGCCGATTAATTTATTTCTTATCACACTTAATGTGCCAAAATACTTTGGTTGTCCTTTCAATGGCTCTTATATGGCCAAAATTCGATCAACACCTTTCTTCCAGGAGTTGTATTCTCCTGGCTGTCCCGAAAAATCCATAAGGGATTTAACTATGTCAGGAATTTTATCTAATTGTTGGTCTACTACTTGCGACGGAGGGGGGTTAAGTACTGACTGTACTACCTGTGGTCCTTGTTGTATAAGTATGTCTGTGGCAATTGTCGATATTAGCCTAGTCAAGTCATCTACTGATAACTGAGCAGATTGTGGGGGGGGCGACAGAAGTTTGGGATGAGAAAAGAATTGGTGGACGAACTAGGTTATTGGAATTTGCCATTTTTACAAAATATTATGCATATAATTATAAATATATTTAGAAATAATAAAAAATATAGCACCGACTCACTGCTTTTAGCGCTGGTTTTGTGCTTGTATTTTCTTCCTTCGTTACGGATTCTGTAGTTAAAGCTGTTGATGCTGTTGTAACTTCTGTTGATGGAGTTGATAGTGTGATTATAATGCTCAATAGGATTTGGTAGCAGCACTATTTTGATGTAGAATTTCACGCTGCTCACAGAACTTGCTTTATAGTTCACTTCTTATTGAAAGTCAAATATTTTTACTATCCTTTGTTCGTTTAAGGATAGATTTTTCTCACAGTTTTTTTGCACATTCACTTCTTATTTTATCCTTGATCGTTTAGGGATATTGTTTATATAGATTTTTCTTCTTTATTGTCCAACACTTTATTACAGTATTTTTTGTTATTATTCTAGTTTAAAATTTTTTTTATATCCGCGATCTTAGGCCGACACGTAATGTCTCCCTTTTGCCTAAGCTACTAAGGAACCGACTGATCGACGTTTTTTGTTTTTAGCAAAGTAGCTTTACGCCTAACTTTTTAGCTAAGTTTTTACACTTTTACACGGCGCGTGATACAGGTGGCTTTACGCTCCGTTGCATCTAAGTTGTCCTTGCACTTTACGTGACTTTTAGTACAAACAGCTTTACGCTCGCTTGCAATTCGTTCGGGCGCCAGTTAAGCTTTCTCTCGTTGAGAAAAAAAAAAATAGTTTTCGCGTTTAACAACGGTGCTGCATGGATGGCAGCGCGACCGCGTTACTTTATTGATTGACATAAAATGTGACTAAAATTAGTGCTTAACATAATTTTATACCTAAATTCCGTCTAGCCTGCAGTGTGGTGGCGTGATGTACTTCCAGAAATTGGCTTGTGAAGGTGCATAAGCATTTCGGGTGCGCGTGCCGGAAGTCAAGTCGTTGTTACTGAAACTGCTGCGGCGATTTGCTTAAGTCAGTAAGTTATGTAGTAGTTGTCAAATTGTTGATAGATGTTGTATTAACTTATACGTCACTAACACGCTTCATTCATCACACTCATCTCGACACCACCAACAATCCACATCACACATAACTACAATACCACTGCATTTTCCACCACAACCAAAAGGGAACAAAAGGGGCGGAGAAACAAGTTCGTAACTACTTCTTTTTTTGCGATCCGCTAACGAAAGGCGTGCTGTTCACCCCGAGTGCCAAAACTTAACATCGAACATCCATTTTTCAATTTGATTTATTTGATTTGTACATAAAATTCTCATAATAAATATACATTTTGCGAAATTTTTGGCGGAATTGCGTGTTGCCTTTTTTTCTTGTAATTCCGAACGGTGAGTGCGAGGAAATTAATCGAAAGAAACATGGTCTTTCGAGCCTACAGAAAGGCACTACAGAAAAAAAAAACAAATTCAAATACAAACGAGTTTTTTTCACATACTTACTTAACCCTTTCGCTACAAGTTTTTACTCAGTTGCAAAAAAAATCCAATTTTTTGAGTGTTTACTGTAGTTGGCCCTAACAACAACAATCAATGCTCGATTTGAAAAAAAAATTATCACAAATGTGTTTTTTGGACTGTATCCATATGGATACATACTTCGCTTATGGTAAAGAAAAATGCTTATTATATATTCAGAAGTAAAAAATGCTAGTGCGTTTTTTGTAAGTTTTTATTTATTTCAGAAGTTATAAAACTTAAAATTCATTTATTACAATAAAAGCAAATACTGAGAAAGCTTACATACTTAAATTATTACAATATAAAAAGAGGCTAAAAGTTACAAGAATATTTTTTAAAATTAGTTCTAATGAAACCTTTTCTAAAACCCGGTTGCATTGAACAGGTTCTGGAAAAGATTCTATTGGAATTAATTGAAAAAACTTTTTTAGCATGCATCTAAAGGAAGTAATAATATCTTACTAATAATTCATATATTTCATAAATAATGATATTCTTTGAAGCAATTTCTCGATCCGTTGGGAATGCACAGCAAAACATTACACTTTGAGCATCTGTATCTTGTTTGACCCTTACATCCTTTCATTTTGCATCTTCCCTTGTCTGTTGTGTGTTCCGGCCAATGTTGATTTCCGTCATATCGTGAAGAAGTTGAGGCAGTAGTAATACGCTTTTTGTTCGTGGTCGTGGGAGTAATAGGAATATCTTGATTTAGGCTTGACGTTGGGCGTCCTCTTTTACGGGAACATGCCTATTGATTGGACCGAGCTAAAAGCCCATTTGCTATATCGTTGCGAAAGCTCAATAGGTCCATATACTTATTCTTCGGGTTGTTATTTTCGTGGTCCATTCGATACTGTAACCACGAGTTACACACCGCCAAATCAATGAAATGTTCAAAAATCTTGAGAGTCCACTTCCTAGATCTTATCGAAATTCTGTATAAAGAAAGGAGGAAATCCATTTTATCTACTCCTCCCATATTGATATTGAATCACTATATCAGAACAAAAACCCAGCTTTGAGCCACTCAAAATTGTCCCTTTTCCCTGATATATTTCAAAATCGTAAACTATGCCTTTTGAGCTGCAAAGACAAAATATCTTCATTCCCCATTTGATGGGCTTGTTGGGCATATACTGTCTCAGACAGGTTCTACCTTTAAAGGGGACCATCATTTCATCCACACAAAGATTTTCATCTTTTGGAATAACGCACGCTTTTTTTTTAACATGTTTATAATAGGGCGAATTTTGTAAAGTTTGTCTCCCTCTTGTGGGTCTGTTGTAAACTTTAAATTATTTCGTACAAAATGGAATCTTTGCCTGGACATATTTTCCGGGAATGACGGTATTACGGTACCAATTGTCCAATACATTTCCAAACGTGGATAACTAATGGTACCAATCATTATTTGTAGACCTAGATATTTCAGAAGTTCTTCTTTAGTTAAATTAACGCCTTTTCCATTTTTAATAATTGAAGCCTGGTTTGTTGAAAATACCACTTGTTGAAGAAATTCTTCTGTAAAGTACTCTAAAAAATACTCCATAGTTAATTTTGTATTTTTCTTTGGGTATGTTCCAGAAAAAGATGTTTCTGGACTGGTCCAGGATGCTCTTTTCCAACGAAATTCTTGAACTTTTTTAAATGGAACCTGTGGAGTGTTAAAAATTATTGGACTCTTCTGAACTGCCCCATCAACTGCGTTACTGTCTACTATATCAAAAATCCTATCATCTTCATCGTTATTGTCTACATCAATATCTTCTATGTTGATCTTATATGGACCTTCCCTAGAAAGTTCTTCTAGTATAAAGCTGTTATTTCTATCGAGTGCACCAAATAAATCGTTAATAACTTCAGATTCTTCTGGTTCGTCCAAATAAGAAACATCGGAATTGACAAAATTAGTTAAAACTTTTTCAATTTCAGCGTCCTTTAATTTTCTTGGCATTTTTTAATTAAATAGATGATATCAGAGCTAAAACAAGAACGTTTGTATCATAACAGCATCATACGTAAAATGATTTTATTTGTATTGTGTGGTATCATTTACAACCACAACTTGAATTTGTATCCATATGGATACATGCAATGTTTAAAAAATCCGCAGAGCTTTTTTTTTGTTTAAACCATAAATTTAATGATGCGAAAAGTTAAAATAAGTACTTTTCTTTATGTTGAGTGTATTTTTCTTTAAAAAAATGCAATTATATGAATGTTATTTGTAAAATAAAAAAACATCTTTCCCACAAAAAAAAAAAAAAAATAATAAGTCAATTTTTAAAAATGCTATATTATTCTCAGTTTTATAAATATCCCAATGTTTTTTATGTAGAATGATTCATAAGGTCTTAAAAAACGGTATAATGTCGAAATGTAAGTCAATTCTTTGACTTGGCGTATTTTTAAATGCTTGCAAAGTTGAGTGTATCCATATGGATACAATATAGCGAAAGGGTTAACAATTGATATTTGCCGCTTCTGATGATATAGCTGCTGCTGCTACTTCCAATTCAGTTCATATTTCCAATGTTATAAAAATAAATGAAGTAATTATTTTCAAAATATTGTTAAAAAATTAAATAAAATTCATTTACTTACCTTCTTGTTGTACGAGCCTCCTTTACGATGGTACGATCACGAACGACATGCGTCTTTCAATCGTTTTTTTATTACCCTTTTTGGGATTTTTTATTGTCACTATTGACAATTATGTTTTCTCCTTCGCACTTATTCAAATATGTAAATCAAGAAATGAAACAAACTTATTTTTATCGCATTTAGGTAAACAGAAAATAACCCGAAAATGTGCGTTGGTGTTAGTGTATAGAGTGTGTATACATACACATAACTATACATAAACAGACACATACTTAAAATGCATTGTCATGCAAAACATTAGCATTCAACAGACAATAACACAAACATTACTAAGGATAAGATGTTTGCATATGATAACCCATGGGTTCTTAGAATACATTTTAGCAACTGTCTGTAAATGTACTCACATTAAAACAAACCCAAGGTCACACAACATGTGCACTTGAAAACAATACCATACCATGAAGGATAAACAATATGCCACATACATATGAACATACATACGTACACATATATTAAGATAGTTAAGATAGTTCTTAAAATTATATATAAATACGTGAAAATTCTAAATAAAATCAGACTAAAATAGTTCACGTAGAATGAAACAGAATGAATGAAATAGTTCTCAGCTTAAATAAGTCTTTATTTTCCCCCCACCAGTAGTAAGGATCTAAAGAATCTTATTTAAGTTTATAGTTTGATCTTACAAATCAAACAGTTTGATTATAATTCAAACATATGGTCCTTCGAGCCAGATAAGTAGCTCCAGCCATAATTGTAAGACCTGTTTGAATAAAATACAGGCAATATATGTAAAAGTCCTTTTATATATATATGTATGTATATAGGCAATATAAAAGCCCTGTTATTTACACAGGCAAATTAATAAAGAAATTGTAAGACGGGTCCATATTCCCGCGAATTTATATAATCACATAAGCCGTTTTAGTACGAAACTAAACGCTGTGTGAAAAACTGTTATTCAAAAAAAAAAAATAATAATATTCAGCGAATCATGAATCGAGGCACAGCAAGGTCAACCGGGCGACCAAAACTATTACCTCTTCTTGTTCTTGTTGAGGAATAAGAACAGTTTCTTCTTCTTCTTAATTGGCGTAGACACCGCTTACGCGATTATAGCCGAGTTAACAACCGCGCGCCAGTCGTTTCTTCTTTTCGCTACGTGGCACCAATTGGATATTCCAAGCGACGCCACAAACCACTTGAAACATTAGACATGCGTAATATCGATGGTGTCACACCACGATTGCAAAGAATGTTTATGGTATTATTAAGATATCCGCAAATGGAAATTATTTATAAACCCGGAAAAGCACGCTGTTAGCTGATTGTCTTTCTCGTGCACAGATGGACGTGATCTCAGGAGGGGAGGGGATGATGAGATTAGAGATGAAGTGAGTGCAGCTATTCACCGGATTACAAAATCGGCTTGCGTAATCTCGAATGCTTAAAGCGGTCATTAAATTCGGATGAAAACCTCAAACATGTGTGTAAATACGTAACAAACGGATGGTCAGAATATCGAATCCTGAATGATTTTTGCCGAAAGTTTCATAAGGTGAAATCAGAACTACACTTTGAAAATGGTTTATTGTTTAAGGATATTGGTCGGCAAGTGCCGAGTGCACGCATACAAAAATATTCTTGCTTGTGTATGTGGCAAAAATACTCATTGCCGCTGTCAAATTGTACACCCAAAAAATTTTGCGCGCATATAATATATATTTTTTTGAAAATTTCACAGAACACTTTAAAAATAACTGAGAAGTATTAGATATTACAAAATAAAAAATATCAGTACTGCTTTTTGAAAATTTGAAAAATCATTCCCTTGTAAGGGGTAGAAGTCTGAAAAAATGTTAAACGTATTTTGAATAATATTGGAAAAATGCGCAAAGCTAATTCGATTCACCTTGCAGTGCTAGCGCACCGTAAAGTGACGTGATAGGTCGCGTGGATTATATAAGTATGTACATATGTCATTTTCAAGCTTAAAAATAAAACACACTAATCCACATATTTGCTTACTTCTTTGTTTATTGTTTACTTCAGGTATTTTTCATTATAACAAAGAAAAAAACGTAAATGTATTTCATTTCACTAAAATTATAAAAAAAATAAAAACTTCAATTTGTTAATCATAAAAAGTTTATACATATGTAATCCGCACAACCACTGCAGGGTTAAATATATGAATATTTAATTAAAAAAAAATATTATTAATATTATTTGAAATTATAGGTTAACTTTGCGTTTACTGTTTGCACCTTAAGTTTAACCATTAAATAGTTCTTAAAATGTCATCTATATTTATATTAGTTTTGTTAAGTTTAATTCTCATGAGGTCTTCTAAATTCGTGTCTGTTAAACGATAGAAAAAGCGTTTTCGCACATATAGGTGGTGCCAAACATTGAACAGAGCTTATATGTTTCGGTTGTGCAATTCGGGTGTTTTTTTTACATATTTGCTTCCAAAACTCCTTTCCCGTCGCCAAAGGTAATGAGACATCTTCTATCATTTGTTGTATTTTATTTCTAATTGCAGGGCTTTGATTTTGTACATCAGAAACATAAGTGTTATTGTGAAGGTCTATAGCCGGTAATATTTTATTAAAATCTTCAAATCTCTTGTTTATGTTGTGAAATATTTCCTCACTTGTTGTAAAGAATTCTTGAAATAAAGAATCTGAAATACATAAATTAAGTGATCCAGTTTTCGGCAGTGAGCTTATATTTTTATTTCTTAATTTTTCATTTAAAATTTGTAATTTTCTTTTGAAATTCTTAATAATTGGAAATAATTCAAATATATGTTTATTTTCGCCCTGCAGTGCAAGATTAAGTTCATTAATTATATTACAAAAGTCAGTAAGGAATGCTAGTCTGATTAAAAAATCGTTCTCGCTAAAATGACCCGATAATCTTTTAGAATCTGGAGACTGATCCAGTTTTAAGAACTCTAAAATTTCGCATCGAAGTTCAAAAAACCTTTCTAGACTTCTTCCTCTGCTAACCCACCTTACTTCTGTGAATAACAGTAAATCACCGTAGTCAGCTTCAACCTCCTCAAGAAATGTTTTAAATTTTCTATGATTTAACGCATTGTGACCCTCTCTTATTTTATTTATAATTTCTACACATATTTTCATCACATCATTCAAGCATAAATTTTTAGCAAATAGGGCTTGCTGATGTATAATGCAATGAAATGTTGGCACATCAATATGTTTGGTGAAATGCCCAATAAAGCCCTTCTTTTTTCCCACCATCACCTTTGCTGCATCTTCAATTTATTTTTGTCAATAATTGAAAAAAACCCTCATTAACAGCTTCCCACAATGTTTGCCCATTTACATGACCATGCAAAGAAACTAACCCAACAAAATCCTCATAAGTAACCAAATTTTCGTGGGCTGTTTTCAAAAAAAAATATTAATTGGCATGTATTACCTACGTCAGTACTGTCATCTAAACAAATAGAAAAAAACAAACATTCCTGAGGGCGTTTTTTTCAAATCCTCAAATAAAAAATTACTTATTTTTGCTGTACGGTGATTAAGAGTTCTGGCTGATAATGGAATCGTTTCAACAAGCAAAGCCATATCTTTACCACTTTGGCCAAAGCAATTTAAAACATTTTCAACAAGATTTTTTACAAAAGGACCGTCTTCATATGGACGACATTTCTTTGCCAATGCAAGCGCAACAACATAAGAGGCTTTTAATATTTGGCGTTCTTCACAATTTTGATTATGATCTGGCTGTTTTAAAAATTTATTGAACACTGTGGCTTTCATTTCGACAAGTAGTTCCGCTCTTTCATCATTTTTGTACTTTTCATAATCAATATGATGTGACATGTAGTCCCTTCTTATGTTATATTTGCTGCATTTTGCTAATTGTGTCGAGAAATGTAGCATTGCGGCTTTTTTAAATAATTTTCAAAGAAAAAAAACATCAATTCAATAGAATTGTCAAACATATTTTTGCAGTGTATTTGAATTAAACAAGCGCGCATAATGTTGCTTTAACAAAAGTCAAGCAGAGACTAGCTGTTTGGGTATACAAATCTCTTACGTACATGTGAATTGCCGATCGTCTCTGTGTAAAAACACGATTGCACTCAGGCCCGCGGGTCTATGGGCTGCCGACCACTGTTTAAGGACCATAAATTTGTGATTCCAACTGGGTTGCGGGGAAAAATGGTCAAGTGGTTGCATGAACTACATCTCGGGATTGGAAAAACACTTGCGAGAGCAAGAATGTTATACTTTTGGCCAGGAATGAGCACTCAAATTAAAGAAATGATTACATCATGCAACATTTGTGAGAAAAAAAGAGAGAACCATTGGTTCAGGAAATAAATCCCAAATATCCGTATCATATTGCAACCGTGGATTTATTTGAATATGCCGGTCGGGACTACATCTCAATAGTGGACGCATATTCATATTTTTTGGTAGCGACCAGGGTCAACAACAAAACTTCTGGATATTTAATTAAAGTATTTTGTACCATATTTAACACGATCGGATATCCATCGATCATTAAAAGTGACAATGTTCCGTTTAATTCCTCGGAATTTTAAAAAAAATTTTGTAACAGTTTTCGCGCAGAGAAAGAAAAATCGGACCGATATTATTAACGCATTTATGCAGACTGCCGTTTTACAATAATCGTATGATCTAATGTACTGTTTTATATTATGTACATAGACAAGTTATGTACATATGTATAGTATAAGAGTACAGGATTGGTTTGCAGAGTTGTATTCAGAATTCAACAAACGCCCCTTCAAACCAAGCCAAAATATTAAAAATTCAAAATTATATATTAATGTTCATCAATTCGCAATTATAAACATGTTTCTGCTTTCCCAACGATTTAGTGAGTATATCTGCTGCCTTCTCATTTGTTGGAATGTACTTTACATCTATTTGCCCAACATCGTATTTCTCACGGATGTAGTGATACCGAATGTCGATGTGCTTGCTTCGCTTCTGCACCATCGGGTTTTCACCATAAACTGCGCACTTTGATTGTCGCATAAAACCGTAGTAGGACCTTTTGTATAGTCCGTGTAACCTAGCTCACAAAGCATACCACGTAGAAAAACTGTCTCTTTTGCACCTTGACACAATGCGATGTACTCTGCTTCCATTGAGCTTAACGCAACCACAGACTGCTTTCTTGACTCCCAAGCTATAGCTCCACCAGCCATCGTAACGAAATAACCTGTGTACGATTTTCTGTCTATACTATCGCTACCCCAGTCTGCGTCTGTGAAACATACAAAATTTTTAAAATTAGCAGAAAATTTAAGTTTACCATTTGGAGCTTTCTTCAGATATCGAAGCACGTATTTAGCAGCTTGCATATGCTCTTTATGCGGATGCGAGTTATACTGAGATAACTTTGATACCACATGCGCAATATCCGGGCGAGAGATTATAGCCAGTTACATAAGCCCACCAATTAAGCTTTGGTACGCTTTTGTCTCCAAATTCCCGCAATGTTTTTCACACCTCTTAAGTATCGTTCCTGGAGCCCATGGAGTTGCCGCTGGTTTGCAATCTGTCATGCCCCACTGCCGTATAAGCTCCGTAGCATATCGTGTTTGATGTATCGTTATATCACCACGATCACCATCGCGCTCTACCTCCATACCCAAGTAAAAAGATATTGGACCGCGATCGACCGCCTCAATATTCTGATTTAAAACTTCTATTATGTTCTCCATTTCTTCTTTGTTTGAGCAAGCCAAAATCATATCATCCACGTATAGACCGATGATGCTCACCTTGGTATTACAACGTCGTATATATACGGATGGGTCTGATTTGCACCTTTTAAAACCTGATTCTAGTAGTATTTGCGTTACTTTTTTGTTCCACTCACGACCAGCTTGCTTCAGACCGTACAAAGCCTTCTTAAGCTTGCAAACCTTGTTTGGATTGCTTGCATCTTGAAACATTGGAGGTTGACACATATACACCGTCTCCTCCAAATCACCGTTTAGATATGCCGCAACGATATCAATGTGGTTGACCAACAACTTATGCCTTGCTGCCAACGCCAATATTAACCGAATTGTGGAATGGCGGACCACTGGTGCAAATGTTTCGTAATAATCGACGTTATACTTCTGCGAACAGCCTAGTGCAACTAACCTCGCCTTAAACTTCTCAACAGAACCGTCAGGTTTGCGCTTTATTGCAAATACCCATTTGCATCCGATTAAATTGCTGTTATTTGGCCTATCCACCAAGTCCCACGTTCCATTTCGCATCAACGAATCGTATTCTTCCGACATTGCCGCTTTCCAGCTATCTGCTTCTTTTGAATTTAGTGCCTCGGTAACAGTGTCAGGATTTTCAACAATAGAACTTAGCATCTCCGGAGAAGGGCCTGTACAATAAACTTTCTTCGGCCTACCTACTCCGCCTGAACGTACGAATTTAGGTCTTCCTCGCTTTCTCTTATTGTTACCTACAGCAACCTCTTCATAGTCCGACTCAGACTCGCTTTCTGGCTCATTTCGCCCATTTCGCCCATCTTGCTCATAATTCTCGTTTTCTAAATTCTTGCTATTTACTTGAGTTGTTCTTTCGTTAGTTGTTTGTTTATTTATTTCAACAAAAAATGGTTCTTCGTCTCCATCATTATTCTTTTTATGTGATTCAAAAGACTTTTCAAAAAAAATTACATCACGCGCGATTGTGATTTGATTTGTCTGTAAATTAATAAGTCGGTATCCTTTCGTAGCTGCTTGATAACCTACGAATTTAAGCTTTACAACTTTAGGCAAAAATTTACTACCGCGTGGTTTCGGACCCTTATGTAGAACCACGGCATCGCAACCAAACGTACGTAAATGTGAAACTGACGGCTTTCGGTCGTGCCATTTCTCGTACGGTGTAACCGCACCTAAAACTTTTGTTGGACACCTATTTCTAATATACACTGCCGTGTTGACGGCTTCCGCCCATAACGATTGGGGCAAATTTGACGAATTTAATAAACAACGCGACATTTCAACTAATGTTTTATTGGCTCTTTCGGCCACACCATTTTCTTGAGGGCTGTATGGTACAGTAGTTTGATGCCGAATGCTATTTTCATTTAAAAATGTCTTAAATTGGGAATTAATAAATTCCTTTCCATTATCACTACGTAATGTTTTAATTTTGCGGCCTGTCTGCTTCTCCGCGGTCGCAACAAAAAGTTTAAACATGTCGAATGCATCCGATTTTCTTTTCAAAAAATAAACCACCATATGCCTCGAATAATCGTCTATAAATGAAATAAAATACGATGCACCGCCAATCGAACTCTCACCCATTGGCCCGCATAAATCTGTATGTACTAAGTCTAAAACATTTTTCGAATAAACATTGCTATAGTTGGCATAGGGAACACTGTGAATTTTACACACCGCACAAGTCCAGCAGTCAAGGATTTTCGGAATTTTAATGTTTAAACCATTCACCATATTCATTTTTGATAATTTGTTTAAATCGTTTGTGTTAAGATGACCGAACTTGTGCCAATTACTTGCACATTCACTAATCGCATTAACACTATCCGCGTTTCTTTTTATGTTAGCAACATACATGCCATTTTCTAATTTGGCAGTTAAAATTGTCTTTCCCATTTCATTTTGTATCAAAGCACTATTTTCTTCAAATTTAATTACGTTTCCACTTTCAACGGCTTTACCGATTGAAAAGAAATTGGAATGTAGATTTGGAACTGTTAGTCATTTCTACTTAAATTGAACCCTAATTCATATTCATTGTGTCCTTTCACATTGTCATTTATCATTCTTATACTGTGCTTACTCTGTACTTTAAGTCTTTTATAGTGTTTAATAAAACTTGAATTGTCATAGCGTTAACATCGTGTGTTTGTTCTCCAACAATATCTAACAAGGGTTATGGGCCCAGTCCCATCGTTAAGTGTGTAAAGTAATTAAAATGAATATTAGCATCGACAAATTGGACGGCGAAAATTTTTCATCATGGTGTGTCCTGATGAAGAGTCTTTTGATCACGGCGGATTGTTGGTATACAGTGGTCGCCACGTGTCCGGAAGCTCTAGGTCCCGAAAAGGTCGCGTTTATGAAAGCTGACAGTAAGGCATTGGCCTTAATTACATTGAATGTTAAAACAACGGAGCTGCTACATATAAAAAATTGTTCGACTTCCAAATCAGCGTGGGAGAAACTTCACAACGTATACAGTGCAAGTGGTCCTGCTAAAAAGGTATGTCTTTTCAAAAAGCTTGTGCGGTTTCAATTTCGCCAGAGTGAAAAGTTTGGGCAGCAGATAAACCAATTTTGCTCCATCGTTGATAATCTTCGCGAGTTAGATATTACGATACCAGATGATTTGTTATCTATCATGCTTTTATGCTCATTGCCAGAAGAAATGGACAACTTCGTCGTAGCTATCGAGACTCGAGACGAGTTACCATTGTTGAACGGCTTAAAACGTAAATTGCTAGAAGAGGAGCAGCGGCGGTCAGTTAACTATCAAGATAAGCATTCAGATAACTTTGAATCAGAGCGTGTAATGGCAGTGAATTCAGCAAAAGATAGGCCCAACAAAAGTGTTAGAGGTTATGTTAAACCCAGAAATGTGAGATGCTACATGTGTGGAACACGCGGTCATGTAAGTGCGCAATGCAAAAGCAAAAATAAGCAAAAAGTTAATGGCGTGATTTTAAGTTTAAATTTACAGTTTGAGCAGAGAGACGCTTTTATATTGGATAGCGGTGCATCGAGCCATATGTGCTGTGAAAAATGTTACTTCGTGAATTTGAGAGTTTGTGACGAAGAAGTAATGCTCGCAACGGGCGAGATGATAAAAGTTCATGCTATTGGTAATGTAATATTGAAATCAGAATATACTGACATTACGTTAATAGATGTGTTCTATGTTCCACATCTACACTCTAATTTTTTGTCTGTATCAAAAATTACAGAGAGTGGAAATAAAGTAGAATTTCGAGGCAGAAGAGCTGCGATTATAAGCAAGCAAAATAAATTAGTTTTTGAAGCATTCCTGCATAGTAATATTTATACAGCAAGAGTCACAATTAGGAAAACTAATAAATTGATGCAAGTACGCGAAAATTCGAACAATAAATTACAACTATGGCATCAAAGATTTGGTCATATGAATTTCGATAGTGTGACAAGGTTGTTTAATAAAGGAATAAGCCCGAATATATTAGTTGTCAGATTTGCGCATTGTGCAAAATTAAGAAAAAGTCTTTTACGAACTACAAAGAAATTTATAGCAAAAAACCATTGGAAATTGTTCACACTGACTTGTGCGGTCCAATGAGAATAAAATCGGAGGGTGGCTCCATGTATTTCATAAGTTTCATAGATGATTATTCAAGATATGTTCACGTTAGTTTCTTGAAAAATAAGTCAGATGCTCTGAGTGCGTTCAAAGATTTTGTTGTAAAGGCCGAGAATCAAACAGGTTATAAAGTTAAAATACTTAGAAGTGACAACGGCCGTGAATTTGTTAATGAGACGTTTAGGCGATACCTGAATGAAAAGGGCATCATACATCAAACTACAACACCATATACGCCAGATCAAAACGGAATAGCCGAAAGGTTTAATCGTACAGTCGTTGAAATGTCACGCTGTATGTTAGAGCAGTCTAAATTACCACACTCGTTATGGTCCGAGGTGGTAAATACGGCTACATATGTACGAAACAGATCACCATCAAAAATTTTAAGAGATTCTGTTCCATACCAACGCTGGTTCGGTCGCAAGCCTAGTGTTAATCATATGAAGATATTTGGTTGCAGTGCTGCCGCACTAGACAAGAGAGGCGGTCGATCAAAGTTTGTTCCAAAAGGCAAAATGCTTAAATTTGTTGGTTATGCGGAAGGTGTTAAAGGCTATCGTCTATACAACAGCGAAAATAAATCTATTACTATATCCAGAGATGTTATATTTTTCGAAGAGTCGATTTGTAATGACCACAATGTCACTAATGTTAATCGTTTATACACAAATAAAAGCGAAGAGCAATCCACAATCTACACGAATTATTACTTTGATGATGTTGTTGCTGTGAATGATATTGCTACTGTTAATGATGCCGAAGATGTTGCTGCTAATGCAGTAGCTGAGAACGAACACGATATTGCTGTTGTTAATTCCGAGAATGTTAATAGTTTACCAGATGAAAATATTTCTGATGATAACAGTTTCGAAGATGAGTGTATAGTTGTTAATGCGGATGGTCGTGTAAAACGTGGTAGACCAAAAATTATTAGAACCGGTCGTGTTGGTAGACCGAGAAAGAGGTTTGCTGTTGAGCGTGAGAGAAATGTTCTCAATGCTGTCACTTGTGTGTCGAGTGATCCAATCAATGTAAAAGAAGCTTTGCAGCATGAATATGCTGAGCAATGGAAAAAAGCTATGGAGCTAGAATATCAATCGCTTTTATACAACCACACATGGGAGCTCGTTGATGTTCCTGAAAACAAAAACATTATAGGTTGTAAATGGGTTTACACTACAAAGAAAAGAGCTGATGGAAGCGTGGAAAAATACAAAGCACGGCTCGTAGCTCAAGGTTGTTCACAGAAGGAACAAATTGATTATTTTGATACATACTCGCCAGTTGTTCGTCACTTAACCATAAGGTTAATCTTGGCGTTGTCGGTTCAATATTCACTCTTAGTAAACCACATTGATATTACAGCTGCTTATTTAAACGGTGAATTAAAAGAAGAAGTTTATATGCGCCAACCACTATTATTTGAAAATCCAGAAAAGCCAAATAGCGTTTGTCGTTTAAAGAAATCTATTTATGGGCTAAAGCAAGCTGGAAGAGATTGGTCGGAGAAGATTACCGAAATTTTGTTACGAATTGGATTTCAAAGATGCAAGTCGGACTGCTGCGTGTTTTACAAAAGAACACAAAACGAAATGAACATAGTAGGCGTGTATGTCGATGACCTTATTGTTGCGTGCAGTTCTAGAGAGTCAATGCATCGAATTGTAAACAAACTAAGCGAAAATGTAAATGTTGTGGATAGAGGTCCCATACAGCACTACCTTGGAATGCAGATCGAGAGAGAAGGCGTGGTGAAATCAGAATTCACCAGAGGTCATACATTAAGAAGTTACTCGATGACTGGGGTATGACAGATTGTAACACTTCCCCTACTCCATTGGCTAGCGGCTGTGTAATACAAAAATGTACTAGACCCAATTGTGCAGGCGAAGATACAAAGACGTACCAGTCCTTAATTGGTGGACTTATTTATTTATCTACAATATCACGACCAGATATAGCGTATGCAGTTTCCAGATTGTCACAATTTTGCAGTCATCCACATAGGGAACATATAGTTGCTGCAAAACATGTTCTTCGTTACTTGAAATACAAGAACGACGTAAGTTTACACTTTGTGCGGAATAATTCTTTTTTATGCTACACAGATTCAGACTGGGCTACTGATGCAACGGACCGAAAATCGGTTACTGGCTTTATAGTCTACTTTGGTGGCGGGCCAGTACAATGGGAAGCGAAGAAGCAAAATGTTGTCGCCTTAAGTTCGATGGAGGCGGAGTATATAGCCATGTGTCAAGGCACTAAGGAGCTGATGTTTCTTCGAAGTATTTTAAATGAAGTTGGTTTTAAGGAATATGTCCAGAATCCTACAATTCTTCTTTGCGATAACCAAGGAGCTGCATTTCTTGCTACAAACGACGCAACGAAGAAACGTAGTAAACATATAGACATAAGATTTCATTTCTTAAAAGATAAACATAAATTAAAAGAAATCGATATTAAACAGATTTCTACAGCCAATAATATAGCTGATGGTTTAACCAAAAGTTTAGGCAAGATTAAACATGAAAATTTTTGTAAACATTTGTATTTAACATAACGAATTAAGGTTGAGGCGGAGTTTGTTAGTCATTCCTACTTAAATGCAACCCTAATTCATATTCATTGTGTCCTTTCACATTGTCATTTATCATTCTTATACTGTGCTTACTTACTCTGTACTTTAAGTCTTTTATAGTGTTTAATAAAACTTGAATTGTCATAGCGTTAACATCGTGTGTTTGTTCTCCAACAATATCTAACAGGAACGTACCATACGTCTCTTAAATGTATTGTTGTGTATTTTGTCCTCAAAACAACTGTTCCTTTCCCTTGTGCATAAATATAGCCACCTGATGCTAAAATAATTTTATGTTTATCACGAACAAGAGAACTAAAAAATTTTGCATTATTGCACATATGAGACGTTGCGCCGCTGTCGATAATCCAAATGCCGTTTAAATTTCTCTCCTTCTCAAATAGTGACCAAGCTTTGTCATCTACTAGCGCGTTGTTACCTGCGACAAAGCACTGAGAGCGTATATGACCTCTACGTCCACACTTATAACACCGTATGTTGTTGTTGTTATTACTGGAAATTCGACTTTCGTTAGCTCTTCCTTTTTCCTTTATTTTCGTTCTATTATCACTATAGCTGTTAGCACTTTTGCTTTTATTTACAGTGTGTCGCCTTATATCATTTGCTAAGAAAACTGTTTCTCCGCTATTGCACTTTTCACCGTGCCTTTGCTCCTCTTCTAAAATCTTAGCAATGAGATTGTCCAATTTTGGCAATACGTCCCTACTTTCCATTGCCACCACAAAATTCTCCAATTCGTCGGGTAATGAACAAAGTAACAGAATGGATAAGAAATCATCTTCCATCTCTAAACTTACTTCTTTCAAGTCATCTACGATGCAGCGAAATTCCCTTAGTTGAACCGAAAATTTCTCGCTGGTTTTGAATTGGAACCGAATTAATTTTTTAAATAAATTTACTTTTCTGCATGCTGTGTCTGCCTTGTAGATAGCGCTCAACGTATCCCAAGCACTTTTAGCTGTGATGCAGTTTTTTATATGGATGAGTTCGCTTGGCTTTACGCTCAACGTTATGGTCGCAAGTGCCTTCCTGTCGCACAGAAGCCAGGCTGCCTTTTCTGATTCCGCTTCTGGACACTTTTCCGCGACAGCACTCCACAAATCCAGAGTGATGAGAAGGCTTTTCATTTGAATGCTCCAAGTGGCATAATTGTCGCCACTAAATTTTTCGACGCTAGCTATAGCATTAGCCATTTTACCGCGTTTATTGCTTTTGACGCCGGATGAGCAAATTAACCGAATTATCGTAACTTAAATATTCTTACGAACCGAAAACTTGAAACCCATATCTATCTGGGTCCATAACCTTTGTAACAGTTTTCGCGCAGAGAAAGAAAAATCGTGACCGATATTATTAACGCATTTATTCAGACTGCCGTTTTACAATAATCGTATGATCTAATGTACTGTTTTATATTACGTACATAGACAAGTTATGTACATATGTATAGTATAAGAGCACAGGATTTGTTTGCAGAGTTGTATTCAGAATTCAACAATTTTTACGGGATTTTAATGTCAAATTTAAATACTCAAGTCCAAGATATCCCCAAAGCAATGGTTTGGCTGAGAAGGGAGTGGTAATTGCCAAGAATATTTTGAAACGTTGCTATGAGGCAAATGAAGTAAAACAATTTCAATACATAATCGTGGAATATAATACTACGTCAGTCGCAAGCATGCATTTTACTCCATCGGAATTATTTTTTGGTAGACTGATTAAAACTGTTTGTCAGAAACAATGTCAAAGAGGAGGCTATTCAAGAAAAAATCGATAAGAAGAAAGAAACAAAGATATTACTATGATCGAAATGTGAAGTCATTGCCATTATTGAAGGAGGGAGATTTGGTAATTTTTAAAAAGAATGGAAGGTAATGGCATTACGGAAGAATTAATGGACTGGTTAATGACCGTTCATATATTATTTGGGACGCATTTGACAATCACTTCAGACGTAATCGTAGATTTATTGCTAAAACTAATAATGAAGATTTTAATGCTAGTGATCTAATGTTTGAAGAAAATATTAAAGACGGACGGCTAGATAATTTTCCAGATATACAAATCGCAGGGCCAATGATTGTAGAAAATAGTCAAAATGGGAAAATACCCATGAACAATGTAATTGCGGATGAATCAGAACTTCCAGTGGAGGGTGAAATTGAGAATTATCATAATTCATCATCGGAATATGAAACCGCTGAAAGTGATGATTCAGATGCAAATGATAGTAGCACTGTAGAGGCAATTCCAGAGCCTTATATTTATAGAACGCGTAGTGGTCGTGCTCTGAGATCACCGCAAAGGTATTACTGGTAAAATTGTAACACTTATTAGTGGCTCCCGGTCTAATTTATTTTATTAATTATTGTTATGTTTTTTTAATAAAAAAAAAGAGTGTCAACTGCCTAATAAGACACACGTACATTGAGACTAGACCGAGTGCCAAAATTTAACATCGAACATGCATTTTTCAATTTGATTTATTTGATTTGTACATAAAATTCTCATAGTAAATATACATTTTGCGAAATTTTTGGCGGAATTGTGTGTTGCCTTTTTTTCTTGTAATTCCGAACGGTGAGTGCGAGGAAATTAAACGAAAGAAACATGGTCCTTCGAGCCTACAGAAAGGCACTATATAAAAAAAAAACAAATTCAAATACAAACGAGTGTAGTGACGTATAAACACATAAAAAACGAAAGAAAAAGAAAAAAACACACACTTTTTTCACATACTTACTTAACAATTGATATTTGCCGCTTCTGATGATATAGCTGCTGCTGCTACTTCCAATTCAGTTCTGATTTCCAATGTTATAAAAATAAATGAAGTAATTATTTTCAAAATATTGTTAAAAAATTAAATAAAATTCATTTACTTACCTTCTTGTTGTACGAGCCTCCTTTACGATGGTACGATCACGAACGACATGCGTCTTTCAATCGTTTTTTTATTACCCTTTTTGGGATTTTTTATTGTCATTATTGACAATTATGTTTTCTCCTTCGCACTTATTCAAATATGTAAATCAAGAAATGAAACAAACTTTTTTTATCGCATTTAGGTAAACAGAAAATAACCCGAAAATGTGCGTTGGTGTTAGTGTATAGAGGGTGTATACATACACATAACTATACATAAACAGACACATACTTAAAATGCATTGTCATGCAAAACATTAGCATTCAACAGACAATAACACAAACATTACTAAGGATAAGATGTTTGCATATGATAACCCATGGGTTCTTAGAATACATTTTAGCAACTGTCTGTAAATGTACTCACATTAAAACAAACCCAAGGTCACACAACATGTGCACTTGAAAACAATACCATACCATGAAGGATAAACAATATGCTACATACATATGAACATACATACGTACACATATATTAAGATAGTTAAGATAGTTCTTAAAATTATATTTAAATACGTGAAAATTCTAAATAAAATCAGACTAAAATAGTTCACGTAGAATGAAACAGAATGAATGAAATAGTTCTCAGCTTAAATAAGTCTTTATTTTCCCCCCACCAGTAGTAAGGATCTAAAGAATCTTATTTAAGTTTATAGTTTGATCTTACAAATCAAACAGTTTGATTATAATTCAAACATTTGGTCCTTCGAGCCGGATAAGTAGCTCCAGCCAAAATTGTAAGACCTGTGTGAATAAAATACAGTCAATATATGTAAAAGTCCTTTTATATATGTATGTATATATATAGGCAATATAAAAGCCCTGTTATTTACACAGGCAAATTAATAAAGAAATTGTAAGACGGGTCCACATTCCCGCGAATTTATATAATCACATAAGCCGTTCTAGTACGAAACTAAACGCTGTGTGAAAAACTGTTATTCAAAAAAAAAAAATAATAATATTCAGCGAATCATGAATCGAGGCACAGCAAGGTCAACCGGGCGACCAAAACTATTGCCTCTTCTTGTTCTTGTTGAGGAATAAGAACAGTTTCTTCTTCTTCTTAATTGGCGTAGACACCGCTTACGCGATTATAGCCGAGTTAACAACCGCGCGCCAGTCGTTTCTTCTTTTCGCTACGTGGCGCCAATTGGATATTCCAAGCGAAGCCAGGTCCTCCTCCACTTGGTCCTTCCAACGGAGTGGAGGTCTTCCTCTTCCTCTGCTTCCCCCGGCGAGTACTGCGTCGAATACTTTCAGAGCTGGAGTGTTTTCGTCCATACGGACAACATGACCTAGCCAGCGTAGCCGCTGTCTTTTAATTCGCTGAACTATGTCAATGTCGTCGTATATCTCTCATCGTTCCATCGAATCACACAAACCACTTGAATGATCACAAACCACTTGAAACATTAGACATGCGTGATATCGATGGTGTCACACCACGATTGCAAAGAATGTTCATGGTATTATTAAGATATCCGCAAATGGAAATCATTTATAAATCCGGAAAAGCACGCTGTTAGCTGATTGTCTTTCTCGTGCACAGATGGACGTGATCTCAGAAGGGGAGGAGGATGATGAGATTAGAGATGAAGTGAGTGCAGTTATTCACCGGATTACAAAATCGGCTTGCGTAATCTCGAATGCTTAAAGCGGTCATTAAATTCGGATGAAAACCTTAAACAAGTGTGTAAATACGTAACAAACGGATGGCCAGAATATCCAATCCTGAATGATTTTTGCCGAAAGTTTCATAAGGTGAAATCAGAACTACACTTTGAAAATGGTATATTGTTTAAGAATAGTGGTCGGCAAGTGCCGAGTGCACGCATACAAAAATATTCTTGCTTGTGTATGTGGCAAAAATACTCATTGCCGCTGTCAAATTGTACACCCAAAAAATTTTGCGCGCATATAATATATATTTTTTTGAAAATTTCACAGAACACTTTAAAAATAACTGAGAAGTATTAGATATTACAAAATAAAAAATATCAGAACTGCTTTTCGAAAATTTGAGAAATCATTCCCTTGTAAGGGGTAGAAGTCTGAAAAAATGTTGAACGTATTTTGAATAATATTGGAAAAATGCGCAAAGCTAATTCACCTTGCAGTGCTAGCGCACCGTAAAGTGACGTGATAGGTCGCGTGGATTATATAAGTATGTACATATGTCATTTTCATGCTTAAAAATAAAACACACTAATCCACATATTTGCTTACTTCTTTGTTTATTGTTTACTTCAGGTATTTTTCATTATAACAAAGAAAAAAACGTAAATGTATTTCATTTCACTAAAATTATAAAAAAAAAATAAAAACTTCAATTTGTTAATCATAAAAAGTTTATACATATGTAATCCGCACAACCACTGCAGGGTTAAATATATGAATATTTAATTAAAAAAAATATTATTAATATTATTTGAAATTATATGTTAACTTTGCGTTTCCTGTTTGCACCTTAAGTTTAACCATTAAACAGTTCTTAAAATGTCATCTATATTTATATCAGTTTTGTTAAGTTTAATTCTCATGAGGTCTTCTAAATTCGTGTCTGTTAAACGATAGAAAAAGCGTTTTCGCACATATAGGTGGTGCCAAACATTGAACAGAGCTTATATATTTCGGTTGTGCAATTCGGGTATTTTTTTACATATTTGCTTCCAAAACTCCTTTCCCGTCGCCAAAGGTAATGAGACATCTCCTATCATTTGTTGTATTTCTTTTCTAAGTGCAGGGCTTTGATTTTGTACATCAGAAACATAAGTGTTATTGTGAAGGTCTATAGCCGGTAATATTTTATTAAAATCTTCAAATCTCTTGTTTATGTTGTGAAATATTTCCTCACTTGTTGTAAAGAATTCTTGAAATAAAAAAAGGTGCGTGGAGTCCCTACGCGCGGATGAAGTTATACTTCTTAGTGATATTCAGAAATGCATATCATTTTGTATGAAAGAAAACTAGAAAACTTAAATTCACATTTTATAAATTTATTATGCACATAAAATGAAGAATAAAGCAAAGTCTAAATAAATGAATTTTGACTCAGAAAGTAGTTCCGTCTCTTCGTTGCGGAAGAGAATATGCAGCGTAATCATCTCTCTTTTGTTCTTCGCCAATTTGGCTGCCGGATTGACTTGTGAAGATCAATTTTTTGTTGGTGACATATTCATATGTGTACGCATATGTATGTTTGTATGCTTGTGATTTATTTGTTCGGCAATGTATGCAAATATATGTACATATAAGTATATATGAATGTATGAACATGCTAGTCAATGCGCGCACATGTGTATACATACACTCATATGAGCATGTGCAGATATATAAGATAGGATAGAAGATGTATGCCTTTTAACATCGTATACTATACAAATAAATATTTTTCTTACTAACAGAAATTAAAATAAAGAAAAATATTTATTTTTATAGTATACGATGTTAAAAGCAACAAATTAAAAATGTATTCTGTCGGGATTCGAACCTGGGACCTGTGTTAGCATCTTGACCTTCCAAGCGCTTACCACCAACACCACCATAGACAATTAGGTGGCGCTGACTTAAGTATGATGTGGTTATGAATGCAAGAAACATACGATGGTTCTAATAATTTTGTTTAAGTATAGAAATATACATACTTTGTAGAACATTTGCTTTCGCAATAAATTTATCACAGCAATATACATATACATAATATGTATATGCATATGCATAACATTGCTGTGATGACCTGAGAAGTATAGTCTTAATAAATTTATTTTTAATATTTATTAGTATAGATTTCAAAAAGCACAGAAATGATTCTGTGTGATTCTGAAAGGCCAACGCAGAGTATTTCAATTAAAAGTCACACAAAATAGTTGAGAATTCGCAGAAAGGCAAACGAAAGAAAAAGAACTATAACTTCAATAATGCACAAGCATACAAACATACATATGCGCACACATGTGAATATGTCACCAACCAAAAATTGAAACATTGTTCTACAAAAACAACAACAGCATAAGCATGGCAACATTGTGTTGTGTTGTTGTGTCGGCCAAGCTGTGCCGAAAGAAACGAACAAACGATCGCCGATTGTCACCGCTTCGCTTGCTGCTCGCACATCTTCGCAGACAAGGTTGCGTTACATTCATATGGATGGAGCGAGGTTGCGCAACTTTGCGTTACTTTTATATGGAAGGTTGCGCAACCAGAATCTATCGCAACCTTTTCCGGCGTCGTATAAGAAGTATAACTTCAAAAATCTGAAATACATAAATTAAGTGATCCAGTTTTCGGCAGTGAGCTTATATTTTTATTTCTTAATTTTTCATTTAAAATTTGTAATTTTCTTTTGAAATTGTTAATAATTGGAAATAATTCAAATATATGTTTATTTTCGCCCTGCAGTGCAAGATTAAGTTCATTAATTATATTACAAAAGTCAGTAAGGAATGCTAGTCTGATTAAAAAATCTTTCTCGCTAAAATGACCCGATAATCTTTTAGAATCTGGAGACTGATCCAGTTTTAAGAACTCTAAAATTTCGCATCGAAGTTCAAAAAACCTTTCTAGACTTCTTCCTCTGCTAACCCACCTTACGAGTACTTCTGTGAATAACAGTAAATCACCGTAGTCAGCTTCAACCTCCTCAAGAAATGTTTTAAATTTTCTATGATTTAACGCATTGTGACCCCCTCTTATTTTATTTATAATTTCTACACGTATTTTCATCACATCATTCAAGCATAAATTTTTAGCAAATAGGGCTTGCTGATGTATAATGCAATGAAATGTTGGCACATCAATATGTTTGGTTAAATGCCCAATAAAGCCCTTCTTTTTTCCCACCATCACCTTTGCTCCATCTGTGCAGACAGCACTCAATTTTTTTTGTCAATAATTGAAAAAAACTCTCATTAACAGCTTCCCACAACTTTTGCCCATTTACATGACCATGCAAAGAAACTAACCCAACAAAATCCTCATAAGTAACCAAATTTTCGTGGACTGTTTTCAAAAAAAGTATTAATTGGCATGTATTACCTACGTCAGTACTGTCATCTAAACAAATAGAAAAAAAAACAAACATTCCTGAAGGCGTTTTTTCAAATCCTCAAACAAAAAATTACTTATTTTTGCTGTACGGTGATTAAGAGTTCTGGCTGATAATGGAATCGTTTCAACAAGCAAAGCCATATCTTTGCCACTTTGGCCAAAGCAATTTAAAGCATTTTCAACAAGATTTTTTACAAAAGGACCGTCTTCATATGGACGACATTTCTTTGCCAATGCAAGCGCAACAACATAAGAGGCTTTTAATATTTGGCGTTCTTCACAATTTTGATTATGATCTGGCTGTTTTAAAAATTTATTGAACACTTTGGCTTTCATTTCGACAAGTAGTTCCGCTCTTTCATCATTTTTGTACTTTTCATAATCAATATGGTGTGACATGTAGTGCCTTCTTATGTTATATTTGCTGCATTTTGCTAATTGTGTCGAACAAATGTAGCATTGCGGCTTTTTTAAATAATTTTCAAAGAAAAAAACATCAATTCCCAAGAATTGTCAAACATATTTTTGCAGTGTATTTGAATTAAATAAGTGCGCATAATGTTGCTTTAACAAAAGTCAAGCAGAGACTAGCAGTTTGGGTATACAAATCTCTTGCGTACATGTGAATTGCCGATCGTGTCTGTGTAAAAACACGATTGCAGTCGGGCCCGCGGGTCTGTGGGCTGCCGACCACTGTTTAAGGACCATAAATTTGTGATTCCAACTGGGTTGCGGGGAAAAATGGTCAAGTGATTGCATGAACTACATCTCGGGATTGAAAAAACACTTGCGAGAGCAAGAATGTTATACTTTTGGCCAGGAATGAGCACTCAAATTAAAGAAATGATTACATCATGCAACATTTATGAGAAAAAACGAAAGAACCATTGGTTCAGGAAATAAATCCCAAATATCCGTATCATATTGCATCCGTGGATTTATTTGAATATGCCGGTCGGGACTACATCTCAATAGTGGACGCACATTCATATTTTTTGGTAGCAACCAGGGTCAACAACAAAACTTCTGGATATTTAATTGAAGTATTTTGTACCATATTTAACACGATCGGATATCCATCGATCATTAAAAGTGACAATGTTCCGTTTAATTCCTCGGATTTTAAAAATTTTTTACGGGATTTTAATGTCAAATTTAAATACTCACGTCCAAGATATCCACAAAGCAATAGTTTGGCTGAGAAGGGAGTGGTAATTGCCAAGAATATTTTGAAACGTTGCTATGAGGCAAATGAAGTAAAACAATTTGAATACATAATCATGGAATATAATACTACGTCAGTCGCAAGCATGCATTTTACTCCATCGGAATTATTCTTTGGTAGACTGATTAAAACGAAACTGCCAGTGTCGGAACAACTGTTTGTCAGAAACAATGTCAAAGAGGAGGCTATTCAAGAAAAAATCGATAAGAAGAAAGAAAAACAAAGATATTACTATGATCGAAATGTGAAGTCATTGCCATTATTGAAGGTGGGAGATTTGGTAATTTTTAAAAAGAATGGAAGGTAATGGCATTACGGAAGAATTAATGGACTGGTTAATGACCGTTCATACATTGTTTGGGACGCATTTGACAATCACTTCAGACGTAATCGTCGATTTATTGCTAAAACTAATAATGAAGATTTTAATGCTAGTGATCTGATGTTTGAAGAAAATATTAAAGTCGGACGGATAGATAATTTTCCTGGTATACAAATCGCAGGGCCAATGATTGTAGAAAATAGTCAAAATGGGAAAATACCCATGAACAATGTAATTGCGGATGAATCAGAACTTCCAGTGGAGGGTGAAATTGAGAATTATCATAATTCATCAACGGAATATGAAATCGCTGAAAGTGATGATTCAGATGCAAATGATAGTAGCACTGTAGAGGCAATTCCAGAGCCTTATATTTATAGAACGCGTAGTGGTCGTGCTCTGAGACCATCGCAAAGGTATTACTGGTAAAATTGTAACACTTATTAGTGGCTCCCGGTCTAATTTATTTTATTGATTATTGTTATGTTTTTTAATAAAAAAAAGAGTGTTAACTGCCTAAAAAGACACACGTACATTGAGACTAGAAAATATAGCGTATATTATTCATTTCTACAAAAATACATTGTTTTAATTCAAGTGAATTGTATTGGCTTCTAACATAAAGATATGACCCTGTGTCCTTACTCTGGTTCTGAATTACCTCACCCCTAATTTTCAGCCAAATCGGTTCAGCCGTTCTTAAGTTATATTTCTTTTATTCATATTGGCTAAATGAGCCTCAGTCTCCTGCCCCACACAACATATAACCAACACCGAACAGCAATAATCCCGCATCCAGAACACTCTACACTCACCGCATTAAAATATACGTCACTAACACGCTTCATTCATCACACTCATCTCGACACCACCAACAATCCACATCACACATAACTACAATACCACTGCATTTTTCACCACAACCAAAAGGGAACAAAAGGGGCGGAGAGACAAGTTCGTAACTACTTTTTTTTTGCGATTCGCTAACGAAAGCCGTGCTGTTCACCCCGAGTGCCAAAATTTAACATCGAACATGCGTTTTTCAATTTGATTTATTTGATTTGTACATAAAATTCTTGCCTTTTTTTCTTGTAATTCCGAACGGTGAGTGCGAGGAAATTAATCGAAAGAAACATGGTCCTTCGAGCCTACAGAAAGGCACTATAGAAAAAAAAAAAAAAAACAAATTCAAATACAAACGAGTGTAGTGACGTATAAACAAGTAAAAAACGAAAGAAAAAGAAAAAAAACAAACAAGAAATATACACATACAGAAACAAAATTAATTTTTAAAACAATATATATATGTATAATATACAAATGTTATCTTATAATAAGTTCGAGCGCGCCGCGTTATAAAAATCTAATTAATACATAATCCGGGCGCGATCGCGCAAAAAATATTAATACAACATAATAACAACACATGACAGGAAAACCGTAACACACAGGCATAGAGTTATTCTTCAAAATTGAACATGTTTATTGCTCCAAAAAGATAAGAAATATTCTAGCTATTGTAATAGAATCATACAGTCCACTAATATTAGATATCTACCCTGCCAACCATGAGCGGGTAAAAAACCAGATAATCAGTGGGTAACATGGGGGTAAACGTGGGGGTAAACATGTAGAGTTCGTCTTAGGCTGAGCGAATATTTCTACTCACACGTACGTATACATGTGATCATACATCTCTGTTGCGTTCATTCAGCAGTGTCATATAAAAAAGAGCATCTGTCCCGCTCTAATATCCCCAATCGACGGCTGATCCAGGGTTACATTTTTAATTCCTACTTTAAAAATTCATTAAAATTTCAAAGAAAGCATTTTTAATTTTTAAATTATTAATTTTATTAGTTTTTATAAATATTTACATAAAATTATAATTAATTGTAATTAAATATATTAATGGTAACATTTCATAAATAAAAATATATTTAATTAAAAAAAAAAATTTCACCTGAAAAAAAATTAATTAAAGAAAAGAATTATTAATAGCTGAAAATAAAAGAGTGAAAAAAGATTAAAAAAGACAGATACCTGAAAATAAAGGAGTGGAAAAATATTATAAAAGAAAATACCTGAAAATAAAATAAAGGTTATTAAAACCTGAAAAAAAGAAAGATTAGTTGTGTAAAATGGTAATAATATCTGAAAAAAGAATAATATTATCTGAAAAAATAAAATATATTAAATACAAATACAATTTACTCTGAAAGCAAAGATTAATTAAATAAAAATAGTGATAAAATCTGAAAAGAAAGAATAATTAATTAAAAATAATAATAAAATCTGAAAGAAAAGATATTATTATATATATGTATATACTTAATATTATTTGATCATTTAAAATATAAAACAAACATATGTACATATGTATGTACGTATTTTTGCGTATTATATTATTATTATCAAATTTCAAGGTACACGCACTTTTTTCACATACTTACTTAACAATTGATATTTGCCGCTTCTGATGATATAGCTGCTTTTTCTAATTCCAATTCAGTTCTGATTTCCAATGTTATAAAAATAAATGAATTATTATTTTCAAAATATCGTTAAAAAATTAAATAAAATTCATTTACTTACCTTCTTGTTGTAAGAGCCTCCTTTACGATGGTACGATCACGAACGACATGCGTCTCTCAATCGTTTTTTTTATTACTCTTTTTGGGATTTTTTATTGTCACTATTGACAATTATGTTTTCTCCTTCGCACTTATTCAATTCACATGAAGTAATACTTTGTCTCCATGAAGTAATACTTTGTCTAGTGGTCCCGTGGGAGAGACATGAGGTGGGAGTAGGTTAGGTTTAGCGGATTAAAGTCCCGCACTCCGGCTTTCGATGCTTCCTCCTACTATAAAAAAAAAAAAAACACATACTTAAAATGCATTGTCATGCAAAACAATAGCATTCAACAGACAATAACCCAAACATTACTAAGGATAAGATGTTTGCATATGATAACCCATGGGTTCTTAGAATACATTTTAGCAACTGTCTCTAAATGTACTCACATTAAAACAAACCCAAGGTCACACAACATGTGCACTTGAAAACAATACCATACCATGAAGGATAAACAATATGCCACATACATATGAACATACATACGTACACATATATTAAGATAGTTAAGATAGTTCTTAAAATTATATATAAATACGTGAAAATTCTAAATAAAATCAGACTAAAATAGTTCACGTAGAATGAAACAGAATGAATGAAATAGTTCTCAGCTTAAATAAGTCTTTATTTTCCCCCCACCAGTAGTAAGGATCTAAAGAATCTTATTTAAGTTTATAGTTTGATCTTACAAATCAAACAGTTTGATTATAATTCAAACATTTGGTCCTTCGAGCCGGATAAGTAGCTCGAGCCAAAATTATAAGACCTGTGTGAATAAAATACAGGCAATATATGTAAAAGTCCTTTTATATATGTATGTATGTATATAGGCGATATAAAAGCCCTAAAAAAATTTAACAATTTAAAAAAGAAATTGTAAGACGGGTCCATATTCCCGCAAATTTATATAATCATATAAGCCGTTTTAGTACGAAACTAAACGGTGTGTGAAAAACTGTCATTCAAAAAAAAAAAATTATATTCAGCGGCTGTGAATCGAGGCACAGCAAGGTCAACCGGGCGACCAAAACTATTACCTCTTCTTGTTCTTGTAAAAGAATAAGAACAGTTTCTTCTTCTTCTTAATTGGCGTAGACACCGCTTACGCGATTATAGCCGAGTTAACAACCGCGCGCCAGTCGTTTCTTCTTTTCGCTACGTGGCGCCAATTGGATATTCCAAGCGAAGCAAGGTCCTTCTCCACTTGTTCCTTCCAACGGAGTGGAGGTCTTCCTCTTCCTCTGCTTCCCCCGGCGGGTACTGCGTCAAAATCAGTAAATATTAATTAACAATCCACTAAAATAAATTACAATCACTTTTATTACTTATGCCTTTATAAAAGTACATATAATATTGTGTAATTATATTATTTTGCACATAAAACCACCTGGCCTTCCCCTTTTGATGAGAAGGTACACAGCGGCGACCCTATCTGCAACCTGCTTAAAAGAGTTCAAATTAGTAAAGGAATGTTAGTATACTGCCACACTTTCTTCGAGTAATAATAATAATTAATAAGCACTTATCATTAAAATAATTATTTTTCTGTAACAGCCGGTTTCACGAAATTTTCTAATTGAAAATTAAGTTTCATTTAATTTTAATTTTGATTTTTATTTAACTTTGCACTTAAGTTTGCAGCATTTCACCATTATTCATAATTGGCAACCCAAAAATGACAAAGCAGGGATGTTAGTAAGAATAACAGCTGATTTATGTAAACAAATAAATTGTACTGATTAATAAAAATGGAGAGTGTAGCTCGAAGCAAGAATTTTTCATCAAGTGACATTTCTACTTTGCTAAGCCTAGTGCATTTTTTCTTTCCCTCATTATACGAGAGCGACGATTTATAAATATATTTATTAAAACCTCGCACTCCATATCACTTTCGTCGTCAGATTCCATTTTTTACAATATAAGTATTTATCTTCTGCTACTTGCAAATCAGCTGATTGGAAAACGTTAACATAGTTGCATATGACAGTATTTAATTAATATTTAAATGGCAAAGGGTGACCATTTAAATATAGGGTGATTTTTTAAGAGCTTGATAACTTTTTTTTAAAAAAAAACGCATAAAATTTGCAAAATCTCATCGGTTCTTTATTTGAAACGTTAGATTGGTTCATGACATTTACTTTTTGAAGATAATTTCATTTAAATGTTGACCGCGGCTGCGTCTTAGGTGGTCCATTCGGAAAGTCCAATTTTGGGCAACTTTTTCGAGCATTTCGGCCGGAATAGCCCGAATTTCTTCGGAAATGTTGTCTTCCAAAGCTGGAATAGTTGCTGGCTTATTTCTGTAGACTTTAGACTTGACGTAGCCCCACAAAAAATAGTCTAAAGGCGTTAAATCGCATGATCTTGGTGGCCAACTTACGGGTCCATTTCTTGAGATGAATTGTTGTCCGAAGTTTTCCCTCAAAATGGCCATAGAATCGCGAGCTGTGTGGCATGTAGCGCCATCTTGTTGAAACCACATGTCATCCAAGTTCAGTTCTTCCATTTTTGGCAACAAAAAGTTTGTTAGCATCGAACGATAGCGATCGCCATTCACCGTAACGTTGCGTCCAACAGCATCTTTGAAAAAATACGGTCCAATGATTCCACCAGCGTACAAACCACACCAAACAGTGCATTTTTCGGGATGCATGGGCAGTTCTTGAACGGCTTCTGGTTGCTCTTCACCCCAAATGCGGCAATTTTGCTTATTTACGTAGCCATTCAACCAGAAATGAGCCTCATCGCTGTAGACCATAAATCGGACGTAAAGCGCGAAACACATTTCGAACCGAACACTGATTTTGGTAATAAAATTCAATGATTTGCAAGCGTTGCTCGTTAGTAAGTCTATTCATGATGAAATGTCAAAGCATACTGAGCATCTTTCTCTTTGACACCATGTCTGAAATCCCACGTGATCTGTCAAATACTAATGCATGAAAATCCTAACCTCAAAAAAATCACCCGTTACAAATTAAGTCAAATGGTGAAACTGAAATAAATTAATTTTCACTTAAATCAGTTTCGCGAAACCGGCTGTAAAGAATATATTTTCTATAAAACTCCCAAGCTTCTAAAGCTTAAAGCCGTCGTTGATATCACACTGTTGTACAAAATACATAGATTTATTCTTACAGTAAAATAACTTAAGTTAACTAATTTATATAATCTCATCGTACCGAAATAGACTTTTTGGTGTGTGTTAATGAAAATTTTAGGATTGGTTACTTGTTGGCGTATACCATCGTTAAGTAAAGAAACATATCTTCCGTATTTTATATTATGAAGATATTGCAAATTGTACAAATAATTCAATTATATTTAAAAACCAAACCAGAACTAAATAGTAATGTAGAAATTTTTTTATGTTAAGAGTTATATTACTATTTTCTTCCAATCAACTCATTCTAAAATAGAATTTCCAGTTTTAAGAAAAAATAAAACTTTTTCCTTTTCTGCTGCCAACTTCACTTCTCAACGCACCGTCAAAATCGAGTTTTTCAATCCTCAGCGTTGCTGCCGCGTTTATTCGGGTATGCGCATTACAAAATCTAAGGGCATTAGGAATTTTTGACTTTAATTTCCCGCTGACGCTTTTATTTAGTTACGGCCGGAATCGATACAGGATATCTTGTTTTGCGCAACCCGTTTTAACCTCTCGCCACCCTGATTTAGCAACGGCGGCCATGTTGGTTTTTTGTGAACGTATCCGTCGAAGGTAAAGGTTGGTACGCAGCTCTCAAGTAATTGCTCAAGAACAAAAATACATTATTTCTGAAGTAATTTTGACAGCTGGTTACGCATTGTGAATGATTCACATTAGAAGAGCAAAAGAGAATAAACAAAGTAAACAAACTTTGTGCGTATGTATGTGCATGGTAACACAAATATTTTCATTGAGATTTAAGGAATGTTGTTGATGATTGGTTGGTTTTATACAACATTTCAAAATGGAACATACTTTATAATAATGATTTCAACTAATTTAGGATGAATTTGACGATTACTTCGAATTTCCTGCAAGAAACAATTGTTGATTTGATGTTTCTTCGCAAAACCAGGTTTGCCATATTCACATTTTATTGAAAAAAAGTATTAAAAATTAGTACTAGCTTTCTTAAGAGCTGCGTACTAGCACAAGTAACTTTATCGCAGGAACGTTTCTGGACCGTTTCTTAAGCGTTTTTTTATATGAAGTTTTTACGTTTCTTGAGAGCTGCGTACTAAGCTTAAGAATGAACTGTGAATGGCCAATTTCGTTACTCTGTTACGGGGCATATCGAGGAAAATTCTGCAATTTGTGCACCGTGCAAGAGCACCGAGCAAGAGAATCAACCTATGGTATGTTTCACTAAGTTTTTTCATATTTCTCACTTTGTAGATTTAAATATACACACTAAACATTGAAATAACTTCACATTACACTTTTATTCTTATTTTTCAGCTAAATTTATTAGCTTAAAAATCACTTATCAAATTCATGGCTCAAAAGGTTAGAGCGTTTATAATTACGAGGAAAACGAGCGTTGCCATATCTTAAACACCAAATAAGAAGGATTTTGAACGAAAGCGCTTTCTTTGTTTGTATTTTCGCGTGATTCTTTTTTCTATATAACCTATGTATAATAAAAAATTCTTTCCAAAATTGTTCTAGCTATAATTTAATTTTCTTCTATATATGTGTATGTACAATGTGATTTATACAATATTTGATAATCAAAAAGAAGTAAAACTCTGTGATAATATTATAAAATTTATATCATTGTAATATTACAGTTTTATATATTTTACTATTATATGTTATAATAAGATCATGTCGCTCAATAAAAATAACTCTTATCGAGCCAATACTCGGGGTAACTGAAGCACCTTCGCGTAGTACTCCTTTTGGCGTTGGAGGCCTTCGGACGCGCTCTTAAAACATAAATAATAATATTGTTACAAAAGTAGTATTAAGTTGTATTTGTATTGCTATATGCATCCCTTATTATGAACAATAGCTGTAGGTATATGGAATAGCATTTGTCTTGTTGTAGACATCTGGCGCCGTATAGCATTATGTTCTGGTAATTTCCAGACGCAATATTCTAGAAGGACACGTCGGCATCAGCGAGAAGTGCGTGGCTATATAAGCCGTGGCAGCGCCAACGTAATCATCCAGTGCTAAGAGTAAACAGATATAGTGTAGACGAGTTGTAAAATAAAGAGATTTTATTGAAGTGAATTAAACGGCTTTTATTTGTCAATCCAGAGATACCTACGAACCTAGTAAAGTAAAACTAGCAAAGAGTAAATTCGCAACAATTGGTGTCAGAAGTGGGATTGTCAAATAATCCAAATTCAAGATGGTTAAATTCGGAGAATTGAGAAAAAAGAAACTGGAGGAGCGTAATTTGCCGATAAGCGGGCAAAAGGCGGATCTGCAGGCACGATTACGTGAAGCAATGGAAGCGGATGGAATTAATGTCGACGAGTTCGAATTTGTTGGGCCAGAAACTTCTACAAAGGTAGAAGAAAAAGTAGAAGAACAACGAACATCATCGAGTGTGGACATGAACATGCTGTTAGTGGCTATACAGAAAATAGCTGAAAATACAGAAAATGCAGTGCAAACAGGAAATCGTCTGGCACAGCAAATAGCTGAAAATGCAGAAAAGGCAGTGCAAACAGAAAATCGTCTGGCACAGCAAATGACGCAAATAGCTGAAAATACATCACAGTTAGAGTCTCGCCTTACACAACAAATGACTGAAAATAATACGCAGTTAGAAAAGCGTTTGGTACAACAGATTACAGAAAGTAATACACAAGTGCAACAGAAAGTTTCAAAATTGGAAGACGAATTAAGCACAGTAAAAAATGACGGAGAAAATTTGAAATCAGAAGTTCTTCATTTGAGTAATCGGATGCGAGAACTGCAACTGCATGGCCCTGCACCATCAACAAATAATCCAAGATTGAAGGCACCCACATTCGATGGAAGTATTCCATTTCAAATTTTCAAACTTCAGTTTGAAAAGACAGCAATGGCCAATAACTGGAATGCAGCGGACAAAGTAGCGTCCTTGTTTGTATCATTGAAAGGACCTGCGGCAGAAATCCTTCAGACTATTTCAGACTGTGAACGGGACAACTATGAGGCATTGATGAGTGCGATAGAAAGACGATATGGTAGTGAGCACCGGAAACAAATATACCAGATCGAACTGCAAAATAGGGGTCAGAAAATGAACGAGTCATTGCAAGAGTTCGCAACTGAAATAGAACGACTGGCTCATTTGGCAAATGCAGATGCACCTGTGGATTACATTGAGAGGGTAAAAATTCAAAGCTTCATAAATGGAATTCGTGATGTGGACACCAAACGCGCCACATATGCATTGCCAAAAAGAGCGTTTGCTGAAACGGTTTCGCACGCCCTCACACAGGAAACAGCTTCTCTACTAAGTAAACCAGCACACAAAGTACAAAGGGTTGAAATGGAACAACCGGCGCTGATGGAAGAAATATTGAAGACTCTGAAGACAATTGCTGCACCGCGAGTAAATACAACAGGAAGATGTTTCAACTGTGGAAAAGCGGGTCACTTTGCCCGAAATTGCAATATAAAAGTAAACCCATCAAAACGGAAACAACCAACAGATAACGAGGACGGAGCATCCACATCTCACAAGTCGTTAAACTAAAACGGAACAGTTCAAAGGGGCGTGAGCTGGTTCCCACAACTATTTGCCCCGCCATCTCGATATCACAAATAGGTCGCCATGACAACAATCTTACTATCAACGGCATCGTAAATGGACGACTGTCAACGCTTACTTTGAATACTGGTGCCACAAATTCAATTATCCGACCGGATGTGGTAAGAGGAACGGTTGAACCATTAGTCGGTTGCAAGCTTCGAACGGCCACCGGGGAGGAAGCAGCTGTCGCGGGAAAAGTGTTTTGCGAAGTGATGATTGGTACCCTGGAAGTTAATCACACCTTCATAGTAGCAGAAATCACGGATGAAATTATAATGGGAATAGATTTCATGATTGATCACGGGGTTACTTTGGATTTAAACAAGCAAATGCTGTTTTGCCAGAACATGGAGATGCCTATAAACACCGGATATGTGACCAACGTTGAAAGTAAGAGGGTGATTGTCGATGATAATCAGAGTATTCCACCAAAACCTGAGGCGATTGTATGGGCTAAAGTGAATGTAGGAGGTGGGACTGAAGAGTTGTGGATTGTGGAACCAACAAAAATAGATACACCCATATTGGTAGGAAGAACGCTTGTGAAAACTAGAGAAGACGCCACCATTCCGGTCAGAGTAGTGAATGAATTCAACACGCCTATAAGTCTGAAGAAAGGAGCAGAAATTGGACAGTGCCAGAATATAAGTGCAATAGCACGATGCGAACGGTCACAACAGAAGCCTACTATTGATCCACAGCAGATAAGTCCTACACTCCTAAATAATTTTCTGAACGAACTGCATGGAAATGAAAAATTAAAAGCAGAAAAACTATTAGAAAAATACGCATCCATATTTGTAAACGAAGGAAACACAGGAAGAACCGGCATTGTCAAACATCGCATAAATACCGGAGACGCTAAACCAATCCGACAAGCTCCGCGTAGGGTTCCACTAGCAAAACGTGAGGATGCTAACAAAATTATCGAAGACATGCACAAAAACGGTATAATCGAACCTTCAATAAGTCCATGGAGCTCACCTATCGTCTTAGTTAAAAAGAAAGATGGTAGCACCCGTTTCTGCGTAGATTATAGGAAGTTGAATGATGTCACAAAGAAAGACAGTTATCCTCTACCGAGAATCGACGATACATTAGACACCTTGTCTGGAGCGAAATGGTTTTCTACATTAGATCTACAAAGTGGATATTGGCAAGTCGAGATTGATGAATGTGACGGTGAAAAGACCGCTTTCAGTATGGGCGACGGGTTATGGGAATTCTCTGTGATGCCATTTGGGTTATGTAATGCGCCTGCAACGTTCGAGCGACATTTTAAGAATCCGGAAGGCCAAATTGCACGATGGATCGAAAGATTACAGAATTACGACTTCGAAACGGAACATCGAAAGGGGATTCACCACAAAAATGCGTATGCATTATCACGTCGCCCTTGTCCACTGGAATGTAAACATTGCTCCAAATCAGAAGGAAAAGAAGGTAAAATCGACGTGCGATTACTGAATATAGAACCTGAAGATGATTGGACTCCTCACCGCATCAGAATCAATCAGCTGGAGGACCCTGATCTTGCAAAGCTGGTAATGGCCAAAGAAAATGGGGTACGACCACCAAAGGAACAAATAAGTAGCGAGAGTCCAACTGCAAAAGCATATTGGGCCCAATGGAACAGCATAAACCTCGTTAATGGATACCTTCATCGTACCTGGGAAAGCGAAGATGGCAAACAGTCTCGTCTGCTGATCATAGTACCGAAGTCCATGATCCCGAAAGTATTGAAAGAATATCACAATGGACCTAGTGGAGGGCACCTTGGAATTACAAAAACTATAGAGAAGATTAAACAACGGTTCTACTGGATCGGTTGTCGAGATTCCATAGCAGAATGGATAAGTAATTGCGTAGAGTGCATGGCAGCTAAAGGTCCTAAAGCCAAAAGTCGCGGTAGGCTACAACAGTACAACGTGGGATCACCATTTGAACGAGTCGCAATGGATGTTGCAGGTCCGTTCCCAACCAGTACGGCCGGAAACAAATATCTACTGGTTGTCATGGACTATTTCAGTAAATGGCCAGAAGTATATGCCTTACCAAACCAAGAAGCAAAGACAGTAGCCGAAGCGTTTGTGGAAAATTGGATAACAAGGTTCGGAGTGCCCGTCGAATTACACTCAGATCAAGGCAGGAATTCCGAATCTTCCATTTTCCAAGAAGTCTGTACATTATTGGGCATCCACAAGACACGGACAACAGCGTTACACCCACAATCAGATGGGATGGTAGAGAGATTCAACCGAACGCTCGAAGAACATCTGCGGAAAATCGTTGATAAAAACCAACGGAATTGGGACAAGTGCATCCAGATGTTCCTGCTGGCGTATCGTTCAGCGAAGCACGAGACAACTGGTTACACGCCAGCAAAGATTATTTTCGGATCTGATCTGCGACTCCCTGCTGATCTTAAGTTTGGAACGAATCCTACAGCTGTAAGAAATGATGGAGATCATTGTTCTGCCTTAAAGGAAGAAATGAATGAATTGCATCTAATGGTGAGACAGCACACGCATCTGATGAGCAATAAGATGAAGGACCGGTTCGATCAAGCGGCAAATTCAAAAGGTTTTGAAGAAGGTGATCTGGTCCTGTTGTACAATCCACTTCGAAAGAAAGGCTTGTCCCCGAAACTGCAGACAGCCTGGGAAGGACCCTATATGGTGATGAAACGACTAAATGACGAGGTACACCGCATACAAAGAAATGGAAAAGCACGATGTAAAATGAAAGTAGTACATTTGGAGAGGATTTGTGCCTAATCGGGACGATTAGGCTTTAGTGGAGGGCAGTGTTACAAAAGTAGTATTAAGTTGTATTTGTATTGCTATATGCATCCCTTATTATGAACAATAGCTGTAGGTATATGGAATAGCATTTGTCTTGTTGTAGACATCTGGCGCCGCGGCTGTCTGCTTGTCGAAACAATAGACATCTGGCACCGCACTGTCTACTTGTCTACTTCAACAATTGTTGAGTCTGGCGCCGCGGCTGTCTGCTTGCGTCTGGCGCCGTATAGCATTATGTTCTGGTAATTTCCAGACGCAATATTCTAGAAGGACACGTCGGCATCAGCGAGAAGTGCGTGGCTATATAAGCCGTGGCAGCGCCAACGTAATCATCCAGTGCTAAGAGTAAACTGATATAGTGTAGACGAGTTATAAAATAAAGAGATTTTGTTGAAGTGAATTAAACGGCTTTTATTTGTCAATCCAGAGATACGAACCTAGTAAAGTAAAACTAGCAAAGAGTAAATTCGCAACAATATATTTTGGTTATAATGCAATCACATATAAAATCTGAGTTTTCGTTATAAAATGGTTAAGTATTGGTTATTATCTGACGACGATTTCCATTTTTTTGATGATATTTTGTTTTGTATTTTAGGTGACGATGTATTTAATAAAATTCTTTATATTATTATATAATATTACCTATTTGTTTATTAAATTATGGATGGATAGAGGGATTTTTGCGAAAAATAGGAACTTCAAAGAATTGCTTTATTTCGAAAAATTTTGTTTTGTTTGTTTTATTGCATCTATTAATTTTACAAAAGGATCATAATGCTATATTTTTCTCCAAATATACTCATATATTAGATTTAAAAAATCTTCACTATTATCATAATTATCTTTGTTAAAAAATGAGAGTTTTCATTATTCAGTTATTTTTGCTACTAAATCATGTTATTTTACAAAAGTAGTAATATGGCATTATTACAGGATGTGTGGACTTGAAGTCACGAAAATTAAAAAAAAAACCATTAGTTTACAAAATTATAGTTGTTTGTGTTGACCATGTTCCAAAAAAAGGTACTTGCGGTGACAAGCATAAGTCCTTTTAGACTCATCTAAAAACAATCGGAAAAAAATAGTTTTATAAATAGATAATCCCGGACTTGGTCGAAGGATTTTATTTTTTTTTAAATTAACAAAATAGCGGCCTCATAAAATTTTTTTCTAAATTTCTGCGAAAAAATCAATACTTAATTGGTTTTAAAAAATCGAAATTTTCGAAAAAAATCCTTCGATCAGGCCCGAGTTTATTATGTTTTCTAAAAGCTGTATAAATTTTATTACTGAACGGTTTTCAAGTTACAGAGTTGTCACCGATTTCAAAAACATAGTTTTGAGAAAAATGCGTTTAAAGTTTCACACTAGCGCTTTGAAGTGCACGAGCTCTCTTTGTTATTTGTCGAATAACTCAGAAACTAATTATCGGATCAACGTGAAATTTTCAGGGAATATTTTTTAGATATTACACTTAACGAAAATGCAAAAAAATTAATTTTTTTGAAAATTTTAACTACCCCTAACATTTTAAAGAAACGTTTAATTACCCGCCACTGAGACTCGAATGCGAAAATAAACATATTTTACAGCCATTGCAATAATTTTCAAATATCTGCAATTCGTGCACCGTGAAAGGGTTTTGCAAGAGCAAGAGAATACCCCTAATCAATTGCGCAAAGGCGTGGACTAGGTAGGTTCTAGCTGATGTAGCGCAAGTTTTGAGATTTTGAAAAATTTATTTTATTATTAGCGAAATGCCGTCGGGTAGGTAGGTTCGAACTGATGTAGCGCATGTTTTGAGCTATTGAACTGTTTAAATCTTTTATGTGGAAAATAAAAAAAGGAGAAAGATCCTTTTTTTACAAATGTATTTCTGTGAAAAATAAGAAAAGGAGAAAGATCCTTTTTTCACAAATGTATTTCTGGGAAAAATAAGAATTCATATTTTTTGCATACTGTGTAATAATTTTGGCATAAACTTTATATACCAATTAAAATAATAAATTTAAAATGAGCAATAGGGTGGGTCGATTCCGGAATTTTTTTGATTCGGGATTTTTAATAGTGCGGAAAAGTTGCCTTAGTACTTCCTGATTCCAATGCAACTTTTTGTTTTGAGATCGGATTGCATTTTCAACCCTAACTCCGGCCTTGAAATTGCGGAAAATGGCTCATGGCAAAATGTATAAAACAAAAGTTATTTGTCACGTCATTTGCTACCGAAATGGTGTGATCATGGCCGGTGGACGAACCGTTCCCGAGATACGAGCGAAAATGCGGCGCGCCACAGCGCAAGGTGAAAATCGGCTTGCGGCCACACTTCTTGACGTCGATTTCGCCGAGTGCTATCACTCACATTCATTCACCTACGCCAAAGGACACGTTCGGATAGGTCTCCACACAAATATTTTTTCATCGAGTTCCTTCACTCTTGTCGGTGATTTCGCCGAGTTCTATCACTTACATTCATTTCCCTGCGCCATACGACACGTTCGGACTGGTCTCCACATAAATATTTTTTCATCGAGTTCCTTCACTCTTGTCGTTGATTTCGCCGAGTGCTTTCACTTATATTCTCTCAACAGAACACAGAACTCAAAATGTCTATATCCAAATTTAAATTTAGACAGAAATGTCCTGTGTTTGGCATATATCCGTACAATCTCTCAGAGTCCCAGTTACCTACTTACCAGGATGTTCTTTTGTGTTATCAGTTTGAAAGATTTCGTATAGGGCGACTCCGAGGCGACAACTATGAACCTAGGAGTAAAGAGGTTACAGAAATAGTTGCGAAAAAGGTTGAAAATACTTTCAAAAAGTCATCTATTCCGATAGTTTCACACACCAGAGTTGTACAAATGCTCACCACATACCATAAGAAATTTCTGACTCTTAAACAAATGTTTTTAAGGAACCCAATACGTTTGAGCTCTAAAAGAGACGACTTTGTCTCTTCTGCCGGAAAATTATTTGACATCGCTGCTTGTAAATGCATTTATTTTTCTTCTTGCAGTTGTCCAAAGGAAAGGAAAGTTCCTATCAATGAACAACCATTTCTCTTGGACCAGAGAACCAGAAGAATTGGTCGCATTGGAAGTGTTGATCTACCTGAAACAAAAAAGATTACAAAGAAAAATGAACGTAAAGAAAAGCTTTCAAAACGTCATTCAACATCAACACTTACCAGAAAAGTATCAGCTAGAACACGTGACCATTAAGATCAGCCAGACTCTCATACAGACGACAACAATGTAGGTGCATCGCACATGGATTCTTCCAAAAACGATGCTGGTAGATGAATTTTCTCTTCCATCCTCTAAAACCAAACAAAACTCACTAGTATTAGAACACACTGCTTTAGCTGCCCAAAGATTTGGAGTAAGTGATAGAGCAGCGGCCTTGATTGTTTCATCTGCTTTTCTGGATGCCAAAAAAACAGGTTTGATAACAGAGGATCAGGCTAGCTTTGTCACTGACAAATGAAAGATTAGTCGGGCAAAAAAAAGTGTTGGAGTTAAGCTCCAAAACACCGAAAGTGTTGACTCTGTATATGGGCTGTATTTTGACGGCCGCAAAGACAATACACTTACACAAGTCAGCGAAGGTGAAAAGTACTACCGCGACACTGTCAAAGAGGAACATATTTCTCTTATAGCGGAACCTGGTTGTCATTACTTTGGCCACGTCACCTCTCCCTCCGGGGCAGCTGAGGATGAGCGCAAGCTATATGGCAACATTTACAAGGCAATTCAGTTGATGTGGAACATCTAGAAGTTGTCGGTGCTGATGGCACCAACACGAACACAGGCTGGAAAGGTGGAATCATTCGGAAACTAGAAGAAAGAATAGGTAGGTCATTACAGTGGGTTGTTTGTCTTCTACATTTCAACGAACTTCCATCTCGTGCTCTTTTCGAACACATACATAGATGGTGCTTCAAAGAGTCCAAATACATTCTCTGGCGACATAGGTAACTGCTCCCTGATTGTGAGAAGTTGCCTGTTGTCAAATTTGAAAGTTTTCCATCCTGCCAATTACCTTCTGAGGTTATTAATCCGACCCAATTTAGCACAGACCAAGCTTATCTCTATAAAATATCAGAAGCTGTTATTTTCCGTCAATTTTCCGCAGATTTAGCGTCGATGCATCCAGGTAACATGTGCAAATCTCGCTGGCTCACCTGTGCAAATAGAATTCTGTGATTATACATTTCTACTGACAAACCAACAAAGGAAATAAAGATTTTGGTCAAGTACATACTTACAGTTTACTCACCTTTTTGGTTCTCAATAAGATTCAACAGTTCAATCAAAGATGGCTCGCGCCATCTCTATGCTGCAATTCAAAGGTCGAGATACTTACCTGCTAAACTGCGCAAGGTTGTCGATTCATCCATTCAACAGAATGCTTTCTTTGCTCTTCCAGAAAGCATTCTCCTTAGTATGATGACTGACGAACGGATAGAAGTTAGAAAGTTGGCCTTTGACCGTCTTCTGGCAGCCAGAGAAGCAGAGTCTAACACTGTAAATGGAAGGGTTAGATGTAATAAAGTGCCAAAGCTGACTTTCAAAGCTAATAATTATTACGATATGATTAACTGGAAGACTATTACCTTGACTTTTCCACCAGTTCTTTGTTCAGTTTCTAACGAAGAACTCATAAAAGGGCTGTCGGGAGACACTGCAGAGGTATGAAAATTTAGTGAATTCCCCTCTCACACCGTGGCAGTCGAGAGAACCGTCAAACTGGTGACAGAGGCATCTTCTAAAGTTATTGGCCCCCAATCTCGTGATCGTTTTATACGCTCTACACTGAAATCTAGGCAACAAGTGCCAAAGTTTAGTACAAAATCTGATTTTAACAATAAATTTGACACAGATTCAGACTAAAACAAGCCTGACATATGGTTGGTTGGTTGGGTTAGGCTTGGGAGGAACCCGAAGAGCAGCTACCTCCACGCGGTGGGTTCTGGGTGACCAATACAGGTTAGCTGAGAGCTGCAACAATTTTCACCTTGCCCTGTGGCGCGCCGCCTTTTCGCTCGTATCTTGGGAACGGTTCGTCCTACGGCCATGATCACATATACCATTTCGGTAACAAATGACGTGACAAATAAGTTTTGTTTTATACATTTTGCCATGAGATGCGTATTTCAGGCGCTAGGTAGACAATTTTACGATTTTAGGCGAATTTCCGAAATTTCAAGGCCGGAGTTGGGGTTGAAGATGTAATCCGATCTCAAAACAAAAAGTTGCATTGGAATCAGGAGGTACTAAGGCAACTTTTCCGCACTATTAGAAATCGCGAATCGAAAAAATTCCGGAATCGACCAACCCTAATGAGCAATGATACTTTGATTTATGCTTGTATAAGTTTATTAAATTTAAGACAAGACTTCGTCCATTCCCAACCCATTTTGCATAATTTTTCTGTAAATTAACAATATTAAACTAAATATTAATATATCGGAAAAATTTTATTTTGAAAATGTACTTTATTTTTATAATATAACACAACTGTCTTAATATTCGCGCTACTAAATTCAATATTACCGAAATGACAATGCCGTTGGCATATGTGTAAATAGGATACGTTGCCTCTTCGAAGTTTTCATAGAAATGAAAACTGCGCTGTCACACTGCTGAAGTGATACTAACCGTGCGATTCTGTAACGTGAGACAGTCTCAAGTCTCTAAATTTGAGATTTTGAGTTAGAGACAATTTTTGATACTTGAGATGATTTTGCTATTCTGTAAGTGACAGTCTCAAAATCTATTACATTTCATTATTCAGAGATGTTTTTACACTTGAATGAAAATAAATATGTCGATAACAAATATTAAATTTCCTATAGCATAGTCAAAAAACATAATTATCAATAAAAATAAAAATATATGTTGACTTTGTTTCATAATATTTACGAAATTTATGTAAAATTGATTTATCTATATAAATAAAAATGAATCGCCAAAATGTATGTACGCGCATCACTTTCATACGACTGAACCAAATTTGATAATTCTTTTTTTAAAATGTTCGTTGAGGTTCAGGGATGGTTTATGCGGAGAAAAAAACTCGAAAAATTGCCGGAAAATCCCTAAAAGCGGCCCTTTTCTTTTTCCCATAGAAACGAATGGATGTTTGTTTATTAGAAACGCTAAGGGAACGACTGAACCAATCTTGATGAAATTTGCAGAGAATGTTCTGCGTGGATTGGGGAAGGTTTAGAAATAAAAAAACCTGTATGTCATTCATGAGGAAAAGTCGGAAAATTGAACAATTCCAAAAAGTTAATTTTTTCCATACAAATTTTTTATTTAATTTTTTTGTTTTGGTTTTCAATTATTTAAATCTTTCAAATTTGGCGTTTGCTTCAAAAATTTTTTAAAATTATACAGTGAAAATGTTATGTGTTTTTCACATAAAGTGATCAATTATAGATTGAAATTTGTCACGATGCCATGAAGAGGTCGCGCTAATATCGGTCGGCGTTCTTTTTGTCATCAACACATTAGCAGCCCAAGGCACATGAACGAGTGCTCCCAGGATGCGATGACATTCGTACGGTATTATGGGTCGCGATCAATCAGAAAGCGATCGTCACGATGTCACAGCAAGACTTTTCAAGCAACAGCTTCGATGGACATTATCTTGAAGCAACGCATATACTATGGTGCTAGATGTACGCTGTTGAGTGGCAAAAGAGAGGTTTGCCGCACGCACACATTCTTCTTTGGATGGTGGAAGGTGATTACATCAGATCAAATTGATGAAATCATTCAATCATGCGGCAATTCCTGATGCAAAGAAAGATCCAGTATTATACGAAGTGATGAAAACCAATAAGATTCATGTCAATAACTGCACGAAACAGTATCCACGTACTTTTCTTTCGGAAACACAAACTAGAAATGATGGATATCCACTCTATCGATGTCGCTCACCAGACGACAACGGCAGAACATTTAGCATTCAATTAAGAGGCGGGAGTATCGGAGTTGACAACACATGGATCGTACTATATTCTCCACTGTTGTCTAATTCACATTCAAAACTCATATCAATGTTTAGTATTGCAGTTTGGTGTAATCGATAAAATACGTTTGTAAGTACGTCGCCAAAGGACGCAACATGGCGATTATTGGTCTTGAACGATACGGTCGATACGTGAACTGCAATAAAGCGCTTTGTAGGATATTTACTTTTACAATTCATGAACGTTTTCCGACTGTTGTGCGTCTCGCAGTTAATTTGGAGAATGGCCAAAGAGTGTATTTCAACCCAGAGAATACAGTATAGCCAGTGGAAAACATCGAGAGCAACAAAATTAACATTGACGAGTTTTTTCTCAACTTTCGTCAGTGATTCGTTTGTGAGAACATTGCTCTATTCGAAAATACCTTGGTATTATACATGGAATGCATCGTCGAATAGTTACGCAGAAAGCAAGGCCAACCAGTAGATTGACATGCAGGTGTCTTATCAACTAATGCATTAGGACGAATTTACACAATCCACCCGAAAAACGACGATTGTTTCTATCTTCGGTAGCTATTGATTAATGTACGCGGTTCAACTTTATTTGAGTCATTGTTTACTGTGAATGGTATATGGGAATATGTGAAAGTTTTGGAGAAGTAAGCCAGCAATTACAAATGCTGGAACACGTTAATCACTGGAATGAAAATGAAGTTCGCATACTTTTCGATATAAACATCGACATTGTCAAAGACATTTTACATCGTCTTCGCTAAAAATTGGAAATGGTACAATAACGGTTGATACTTCCGGTGGTTCGATATCAATTCCATCTTCCCTTTATCAATTCACGAAAGATGAACTCATCACAAATGTTCGGACATTGGCCAAATTATCGTAACTACGATTTCTTAAGTGCACGCACAATGTTAGCTGCCAAAAATACCGATGTTTTTGACTTCAACTGAAAGATTTAAAGTCAAATTCCGGGAGACTTGCGCTCATACAAATCGATCGGTCGCATGAAGACGACGCCGTGAATTATCCAGTGGTAGTACTAAATTCTTTAGACAGGCTTGGTATGCCACCGTATCATTTGCGTGTCAAAGTAAGATCCGTCGTTATTATATTTCGCAATCTTCAAGCGCCGAAAGTGTGTAATGGAGGCTGACTTCATAAACGCAGTTTGCAATGCAACACTGCAAAGAAATTCATTTACAATGCAAAGCAATATTGCGTGGCAACACTGCTTTGCCAAATAAATGGTTGGCATTTTACTGCATTTATGAACGCGCAAAAGATTGGTACATTGCATCACTAACAATAACATATTCGACAACAAAGTTTTTTTAAATGAATGTGCAGGAATATTGCTGTATTCTTTTGAAAACAGCCTCAGAATTGGCTGATAATAGAGAATCAAGCAGCAGTGTTATCAAAAATATAATAAACGAAAGAAAACGCCGTCGTTTTGCATTATTAGCTAGCGAAAATTCACGGAGAAGAATTCCAAAAACCAAAAATTTTTGTAAGGTTATCGAAAGCATGGAAGACGATGTATTTTATTCTCATTTTCGAATGAAGAAAAGTACATTTCAGGTATTTATTATAAAATACGTAGAGTATTGAGTAAGTTGATAAAACTAATACCCTAAATGTAAAGAAGTTGCAGATTGCGATTAAGCCCTGGTGGAATTCAAGTGAAACTGGACGTATAGCAATAACGTTGAAAAAATCTTTACAAATAACAATTTGGAAGCTAAGCAATAATTGCTCTTTCAGAGATGTCAGCGACCGGTTTGGTGTGGCAGCTGGCCTCGCATATAAGGTATTTCTGAAAATAATTAAAATGATTTGCCGCTTGAAGGGAGATGTAATCAAATTTCCCAAAACTGCAGCGGAACAAAAACAAGTAAATGAAGAATTTACAAACCTGCGGTATAATCCTTTTCCTTTTGTAATTGGATGCATCGACGGAACTCATATTCCAATTTCGAAGCCAATCAAGGATGAAATCAGCTATCGCAACCGAAAGGGAACGTATTCAATCATTAAAAAATGAACTTTTTTGCATGATAATAATTATTAACTGGAAATATTTTTTTCAGGCTATTGTAGATAGTCGAATGAGGTTTATAGATGCATTTATCGGCTGTCCAGGTGCGTGCCACGACGCATCAGTTTGGCAAAGGAGCTCTGTCAGGAAAGCTATAATTAGCAAGGAGATTAAAATCTGTTCTAATTACCATTTGTTGGGCGATGGAGGGTATCCATTAGAATCGTTCCTTATGGTGCCCTATCGTGATAACGGGTTCTTAACACCAATGCAGTCAAAATACAATGCGATTCTGTCTTCAACTCGCGTTGTTGTGGAACAAGCATTTGGTGTTTTAAAAAAAAAATTTAGAATTCTCAAATACATCGAAGCTCAACGTCCATATATGCCAAAATTAATTACAATGGCATGTATGATTGTTCATAATATAATAATTGAAAATGAAGGCTACTTAGTCGATGAAATAGATGAAGAAAACTCACATACTGAGCCCCAAATAGTCGAAGATACGACTACATCGGGACAAAGGGAGGCAAAAGCAAAAAGGGATGCACTGGCCACGCTATTGTCTGCCTAATTGAAAATAGTTAAAACTTTAAAGTTATAGTTGTTTTTTTAACTTTATTAAACCCAATAAAGAAAAAATAAAAATAAAATCACAGTCAGTTCATTTTGCACTTATAGGAAAAAAAATAAACAAAAAACAATTCATTGCACTTAAAATTTAATATGAAACATACTCGAATTCTAAGATTTGTCGAGTATTTTCTGGAACAGTGTACGAATTTCTTTCAATTCGACCAATTTTTCTTTCTCCACTGCTAGCTTCTCTGCCTCCGTGTCCAGCAATTTCTTCATAACTTTGGCATCTTCTTCCGATTCCTTGTTTAAAAACTCTAACACATTCATTTTTCTTGTTAGTTTATTTCTTGGAGTGCTAGTACTAGGTAATGTTGCATCTAAGTCCAGCACCGTAGGGCTATCGGGTGGATCATTACTTAAATCTTGCATTAAGGAATTAAGGGAAGATTCCAGCATGGCATCAGGCACAAGGACACTACTGCGGCTGCCGAAAACTTCATCCAATGTTTGGAAAAATTCCCAATTTGTTGCGCCTTCCCCAGATGTGTTGTTGCGTTTTTTTATACGTTTGTAGGTGCCCATTATATTTACAAAACATCTGGTACTTTCGTCCTTGGAGAATGGGAATGTGTTATCTATTCCCTTCACATCCCGCATTATTTGCTCCCAAAGTGTGTTCCTCTTTTTTTTTTTTTGCACCGAAATCTGGCTCGTACTTCAATCTTATTTCTATAAGTAATTTCTTCCTGTCATGGGTCCACTTTTTTTCACTATGAATATACAGAAAATATTAAAAAATCATAAGTAAGACTACAATCTTTAAAGTAAACCATTTTTACTTACCATAAATCCGCCATTTTCACCACAAATTTATATTTTGTTTTTTGTATACTTTTTGCCGCCATGAAATGCCACTAAAGCATCACAAATGAAAACAATGCACAAGTTTGGCATATGTTGCGCATAAAAAAGCATTGCCATGCAATAATGAACACGCGGTATTGCCAAGTTTTTGTCTGATGCGATTATGAACACTAGGCATTGCAGTGTTGCATTGCAAACTGCGTTTATGAAGTCAGCCGGAACCTGACTAATTGTGACGCACCTATAGAGTACAAAGGGACAGAATGCTTGATCCTACGAACTCCTTTGAGTTCTAACGATTTGCCATTTCAGTTCAAACGTATTCCGTTTCCAGTGAAAATTGAATTTGAGATGACAGTCAACAAGACCTAAAGATAGTCGCATAGTGTGAGGCATAATTTTGGAAATGCTATGTTTTTCACATGGCCGTAGCGTGCTCACGAGTTGTAAAACCATCTTTTCTGTACGCCGGAACAGAAACCGAAAAATGTTATTTATAAAGCTGCGTTACATTGAAAAAAAAAATGAAATGAGAAATTTAACTTTCTTTTCATTACAAACCATATAATTTCACACAGGACAACGGCTGCGGGGTCAGCTAGTTTTTCATATTTTCGTGTTTGAGTTGCTTACAAAATATAAAGAAACGACAATCGATTAATATCTATGATGATCTCTATTCAGTATATTCAAAACGGCAGACAAGAGCTCTTTTTAGTTTTGTGACCTGCTAACTACCAGGTCTCAACATTTTCAGACTAACGCTAGAGACTGTTTAGTGAATAGTAACTAGTCTCAAATTGAGACTTTGTCTCAAAATGTCTCAAATAGAGACTAGAGACTGGTTACAGAATCCCGCTATAATTAGTATTCCATATATTGCTTTCCATACGCAATAGGGAGTCTCCACAGGCAATAGGCACGGCAATAGAGTTAGTATAACATAAATTTTATCATGTCGAGATGCCTGGTTATGCCATGGTTTATACAATGGATTGCTAATCAATAAGGTTGATTATTTGGCAATGTTAACTTTTATTTAATTCGCTATCCTACAATTCAGAAAGTTACGCAGTACATTTTATTGTCAAATCTGTAGCAATTGTATTTTTAAATTAAAAATGGCGGGCATGGGTAACTTATCGATCGCAGAAAAGGAAGAACTTATTGGGCAGGTCAAGCAACAAATTGCAGTGGCTAATGCTCAAGAATTGTTGACGGTGGAGGAGCACATGAGTTTTGTTTGAAAATTACACAATCAATACTCTCGGTTTTATGTTTTCAGAAAATGACAGAGAAGTGCTTCAAAAAATGTGTGGCTAAACCAGGTGTACAATTGGATTCTTCTGAGCAGGTGATATATCAAATATATGCTGACTCAAATAAGTGTTTGTGAAATAAGCATCGTGGATAATTCCTATGAACCTATTTATACTTTTGAGTCCATTAAATTATTTCAATGTATTTGGACACGATATCATAATTATTATTGATTTCAGAAATGTATTTCAATGTGCATGGATAGGTATATGGATTCCTGGAATTTGGTGTCACGCACTTACAGCAATCGTTTGCTACGTGAACAGAATAAGATGTAGAAGTGTGAAAATAGTAGAGTGTTCGACGATTTGCAAGTTTTACGTGTCATCAATCATGATTTAGTTTTATGAACAATATTTTAGGCAAACGTTGTTACTTTAAAATTCTACTGATTTAAAATATAATTTTTTTGTTATATAAATAAATTTTACAAATTAACAGCGGTATTCTCATGACCTCATAAAAATCACCGTCCTCACTATTGTGAGTTTTTTGTTATTTGTAAGGTTTTCCGTATGCTTAGGTGGTCTCCAAAGATTAAATTCGCACAAATTTGTGATGCCTAAAAGCAAACCTCGCAATGCAAAGTCGGTTGTGTTTGTTTTGTTAATTTCAATGTTTTTTTTAAAGAAATTGCAATTTTTTTTGGGTCGGCTTTAGTATACGATCCCACGATTTCAGGGTTAAAAGTGGTATGGTTGGATAGAGCTGATGCTCCAGATTAAGAAAATATATAATTGTTGCCGCCGCAAACTTATAGTTTTCGAGATATTTGCATTTAAAGTTGAAATTTTTGCAAATTTTATCTTGCAATTTCTCGATTGCTAGTAATTATTTAATTCATATTATGCACTTTTTATGCACTTATACTTCATTACATTGTTTCTACATATTTTTTTTCCAGTAATTATTTAGTTATTTGCTTAAAATAAGCATTTTATATTTTACACAATTTTCATTTCATGCACAATAACAAAAGTATTCCGTGTTGACAGATAATAAGTGTTGCCATAATTACACATTTATCAAACGAATAAAAATGAATAAAAAATAGGACTATACCCCAAATACATAAATCATTGCCCTTTTTCTTGATATATCAAGATTTTTGATACACCCCGGTGTTGGATCGGCCAGGGTTATTTTTTTGAAGCGCGGCCGAAGGCCGCCAACGCGAAAAGGAGTTTTAATTAAAAAAAACTTGATACACCCCGGTGTTGGATCGGCCAGGGTTATTTTTTTGAAGCGCGGCCGAAGGCCGCCAACGCGAAAAGGAGTTTTACTTAAAAAAAAATTTGATACACCCCGGTGTTGGATCGGCCAGGGTTATTTTTTTTGAAGCGCGGCCGAAGGCCGCCAACGCGAAAAGGAGTTTTACTTAAAAACAACCTGATACACCCCGGTGTTGGATCGGCCAGGGTTATTTTTTTGAAGCGCGGCCGAAGGCCGCCAACGCGAAAAGGAGTTTTACTTAAAAAAAAACTTGATACACCCCGGTGTTGGATCGGCCAGGGTTATTTTTTTGAAGCGCGGCCGAAGGCCGCCAACGCGAAAAGGAGTTTTACTTAAAAAAAAATTTGATACACCCCGGTGTTGGATCGGCCAGGGTTATTTTTTTGAAGCGCGGCCGAAGGCCGCCAACGCGAAAAGGAGTTTTACTTAAAAACAACCTGATACACCCCGGTGTTGGATCGGCCAGGCTTATTTTTTTGAAGCGCGGCCGAAGGCCGCCAACGCGAAAAGGAGTTTTACTTAAAAAAAAACTTGATACACCCCGGTGTTGGATCGGCCAGGGTTATTTTTTTGAAGCGCGGCCGAAGGCCGCCAACGCGAAAAGGAGTTTTACTTAAAAAAAACTTGATACACCCCGGTGTTGGATCGGCCAGGGTTATTTTTTTGAAGCGCGGCCGAAGGCCGCCAATGCAGAAAGAAGTGGGACGCGAATGGACTAATGTTTACCCTGTTTTACCTTTGTTGAATTGCAAATAATCATTATGATCCTTTTATTAAATTATTAGATTAAACATACTTATAAGCCCTAAAACTTTTTTTATTACAATGGAAAATTTATTTCAGATGGTATTTGTTTTCTGCGTTTGAGTTTTTATGTCCATTCTTATTCATTTGATAAATGTGTAATTATGGCAACACTTAATATCTGTAAACACGGAATACTTTTGTTATTGTGCATGGAATGAAAATTGTGTAAAATATCAAATGCTTATTTTATGTTAATAACTAAATAATTACAGGAAAAAAATATGTAGAAACAATGTAATGAAGTATAAGTGCATAAAAAGTGCATAATATGAATTAAATAATTACTAGCAATCGAGAAATTGCAAGATAAAATTTGCAAAATTTTCAACTTTAAATGCAAATATCTCGAAAGCTATAAGTTTGCGGCGGCAACAATTATATATTTTCTTAATCTGGAGCATCAGCTCTATCCAACCATACCACTTTTAACCCTGAAATCGTGGGATCGTATACTAAAGTTTCCCCTTTTTTTTTTGGAAATAGGGTGAAAGAAGTGTTTTTCCAAAGGCGTTATCTATTGTAACTACAATATATAAATATTAGCCTATTACAATAAATATGTAACTTGGTGTCTTTGAACATTCTAGTTCTAAGTATGAATAAATAGACATATCATATTTATGTTCAAATAATTTGAAAAATATTCAGGGGTGATGTGAAATCCAAGACAGATGCTGGTATTGTCACTAGCGAAGCGAATGAAATTTTAGGCGAATTTCGCTATTTCGAATTGCGAGTAGCGAGCGCACAGTAAATTCGCCACGAAGTGGCGAAAGAACTAGCGAAAATGAATATTTAGTACTGTCACTTGCGAATTTATAAAATTCGCTTCGCCTCAACTGTTAAAATTTGGCGAACGTTTATTTGATTCGAGAATCTAATTAATAATGGAGAAAACGTGAGTAAAATTTTAAAAATTTATTTATTGTATTTAATTCATTACAAATTTAATTATTTTTAGAATAAAACGAACTACTCAAAAGGAATTTGAAGTTGAAGTTGATGGAAGGAAATCCTGAGTTAGCCAGAGGAATGGCGCAGTTTGGCTCAACAAAAAAAAATAGGATGGAGTTGTGGGAAGGTATTGCTTCAGAGTTAAACAATATCGGCCCTCCAATACGTAGTGGCAGCGAATGGAATAAGGTAAGAATAAATAATTTTGATTGCATATATGTACATATCTGTATTGATTTGTGTATTTCTTAGGTTTGGTTGGACTACAAGTTAAAGTTAAAAAAGAAAATCGAAAAGAGATTGCAGCCACAGGTAGAGGACCATACACCCAACGCAGTTTAACGCCTTTGGAGCAGGCCGTGGACGAGTTGCTCAGTTTCCAGCAGGCATTGAATCCAATCGGAGCCGCATTTGGAAGCACTGCACCTGCACCTGCACCTGCATATTTAGAAGAAGAACATCTGGAAGATGTCGAGGTTCAGCATGAACAGGCTGCAAATGTTAGCATTACGTCTAGGCAAGCACCTACAAGCAGAGTGGAGGAGCGCGAAAATTTGCGTATGAAGGCTTTGGAGAAGCAAGCAGAAACGCAAGAAAGCCTTGTCGGTTTATGCAAAATATTAATTCGGTATGTAATGAAATTTCTAAATACAACAGAAAAATTTTTTATAGTTATTTATTTGTATTATTATTTTATTAGTTATTTTATTGTAGTTATGTTACATATGTATATAATCACGGTAAAATTTCAAAACACAATAACGAATAAGCGAATAATAAAATTTCAAAACAATAACAATAATACGTCAAATATATCAATTTCGGATGAACTCGTGTGACATATCTCAATTATTTTAGTATGGCAACAAAAAAGCTGAGCGAATGTGTTCATTCGCCAGTCACAATATGAACATGGCGAATTTTCGCCTAAAACATTCGACTCGCCAATGCATTCGCTTCGCCAGTGACAATACCAGCAAGAATTGCTTAGCTGTCAGAATTGTAAACCAATTCTGATTTTCAATGCTGTACACTGTACATACATTTGGAAGCAATCCTATTAAATTTTTTAATGAGTTTCGATTTAAAGAAAAATTTTAAGAGATAACATTTATCGAATGAATAAACACGCATTTGGTTGTTAAATTAGGTTTATTACGTTTTGTAAATCTTCGAAATATTGTTGAAGCTAGAATGGAAATAGTGACCGAGCGTCTAGCAGATAAGTATGGCTATGTTCGTAAATGCATCATGACGATTCCATAACAAACAGAACGTTCAGAAATGCCAATATTGTAGCACTGCAATAATCAAGCGTTCAAAAAGAAAACACTTCTATCAGCTGTCACTCATAATTTCTATCAAAAAATTGTTTACTGCATTTAACTACGATGTCTGACGAAAAGTAAGTGCAAAACTGTTTTATTTTAATTTTTGTATTGAAATTTAGTTAAATTATGTTAATAATAATTGTATAAATTATTATTTTTAAATTTTTAGAGAAAATCTCAGTAATGCGGAGACACAGTTATTGCTGAGAGTACGGTTGAATATGGAGGACGAGAAGGAAAAAAATGTATTATGGAAGAAAGTTGTGACCGAAGTTAAAAATGTAAATCCACATATAAGACTGGACAGCACCACTGTGCAGAGAAAAATCTTAAATCTCTTGGTAACGTACAAGCGCATTAAGAAAAGAAATAATTCTTCCGGTAGAGAAGCTACATACTGGAGGTATGGTACAAGGCACTCAATTACTCCTCCAATAGCAAATTTGCAAGCCTCTTTGGATTTGGTACTGTCAACGTCGCCCACACGACTTTATTGTTTTAATAAATGATTTCTTCAATACCCTTCTTTTTCTTAAATTTAAAGAAAATCTATCATTTCTTTGCTCACAAATTTCGTCTGGTGTTAGATTCAGCAAAATTTCCATTTTAGTATTATACGCGTTCAAAAATGCAAACAAATGTATCTGCAAATTGTCAAAAATTGTATAAGAAGTATCAAACGTCAAACTTGCAGTGTTGCTACTGTTGCTTATGCTGCAAGTCATGATGCATTTACGAACATAGCCTATATGTACACATGGGCGCTTGGGCAGAAAGCGAAAACTTTGAAGCGCGATTTCTCGGTTCTTCATTTTTATGATTTTTCTTAATTGGAGGGCATGATAGAAAAAACTAAACGTATGGAGTTGGGGCAAAATTTATTATCTTTGGCATTAAATTATCATCTATTTATACTAAAAAAAAACTAAGAAAAGAAAAGTTTGGGGGAAACTTTAGTATACCATCCCACGATTTCAGATTAATTATTGCCGCCGCAAACTTATAGTTTTCGAGGTATTTGAACTTAAAGTTGAAAATTTCGCAAATTTAATTCCGCAATTTCTCGATTTATGGTCACTTTTTCTTTCATATTATGTACTTTTTATACTCTTACACTTCACTGCAATATTTGTACATATTTATTTTATATTTATTACTTAGATATTTGCTTAAAATAAGCATTTTATTTTTTACACAAATTTCACTACATGCACAATAACATCTATATATATAAAAGAAAGTTGTGTTAGTTACACCATTTATAACTCAAGAACGGCTGGACCGATTTGGCTGAAAATTGGTGGGGAGGTAGCTTAGAGTCAGAGTAAGGACATAGGATACCTTTTATCTCTTTATGTTAGAATCCAATACAACTCATAAATAGAAAAATTATATTTTAAATCATTAGCATTTGTTCAAAATTCATGTTTGTAAGAATCAATTGAATATATGCGTACAATTTTAAGCAGATTCGTCCTCAAAACTGATACAATTGCTATGTATTAGGAATAGAAGAAAAGAACTGCAACCAAATATGCAGTGTAATAGATTATAACTGGCTCAATAATCAGGCGCTGAGTACGTGCATCTCCAGCGTGCATTTTCCAGCCGCCCTTTTCGTCTTTCCACGCCTGAGAACCGCTTCATCATGTGCAGTATACTAGACTGACTGTCGATTGGACTCCAGTGGGAAATGATGGAGCTATGTTTCTATCACCGACGCAAAAATTCGGCTTTATTCCGATTAGAGAGCACTTAAACACTTCTCAGAATCAGATGTTCGTTGTTTTGGTTGTTTTTGTTGGAGGCACCTACTTTACTCATTTCGCCTGCTTTCAGCATAGCAAATATCTTTTCAACGGTGGATTTCCCTATCTATATCTCATTAACTAATAATTATAATCCAACTAATAGAAATCATATAGATGGTAGTAGTAGTAGAATTATCTATGTATCAGCCACAGTGAAGCGTGGACGGGTACTCTAGTATGTAAATAAAAAAAAACTGAAATGCAGGAAAAAAAAATAAACCTGGCCGATCTAACACCGGGGTGTGTCAGTTTTTTTTTTTTTTTGAGTAAAACTCCTTTTTGCGTTGGCGGTCTTCGGTCGCGCTTCAAAAAAATATCTCTGGCCGATTCAACACCGGGGTGTGTCAGGATTTTTTTTGAGTAAAATCCTTTTTGCGTTGGCCCGATCCAACACCGGGGTGTGTCAGGTTTTTTTTTGAGTAAAACTCCTTTTTGCGTTGGCGGCCTTTGGCCGTTTGAGGTTCTGCACCGCGACCTAGGGTCTATTGTACCCTCTCCTATATCGCATGACCTCCCAGAGCCCCAGCAGCCTGAACAGTTCCAGTAGTTTGCCGGGTGCTAGTGAGGTGATGTGATCCTTGCTGACAGAGACGGAATCCATGGCCTTTTTCCACAGATTGCTGTGCAATCTAGGATAAGGTGTGCTGGTGTTTCCTATTCCAGGTCGCAGAACCGGCAGTTAGCACAGGAGACCATGGCCATTTTGGACAGCTGCTTCCTGAGCTTACAGTGCCCCGTGTAGACTGCGACGAGGAGACGGAATTTCTCACGGAGGAGGTTAATTAATTCTTTAAACCTGGAGAGGTTATACCCTCCTAGAAGCAGCTTTGCGTGGCGCATACTTGCTGCCTGCCGCCAGTGCCGCTCTCTCTCCTCTCTCTCTCCTCTCTCTCTCCTCTCTCTCTCCTCCGTGCGGAGCAGCTCCTTAATGTTGTGGGGTCCTACTGCTATGTGCGGCTGATGAGATCGCTTTTAGTGCCGCTTGACTATCGCTAAGAATAGCTATGCGCTTGTTGCGATAGTTGCGGCTGAGGTTGACTTCAGCGCACTGACTAATGGCACGAACTTCAGCCTGAAAGATGCTTGAGAAGCAGCCCATAGGTATGGAAAGCTTAGTACGCGGACCCGCAATACCTCCCCAATGCCTTCCGGTGTTTTCGAGCCATCAGTGTACCACTGAATGGTACCGTCTTCCAGCAGCCTTTCCAGCGTGGAATCATTCCACTCCTTCTTGCTGTCTAGAGTTACTTTGAAACTCTTCTTGAGGTTTATTTTCTTCGTTGTGCCGTCTCTTGGGAGGAGGGCCAGCGATGTGCTTTCCGCTAGAGCGTCCATCTGTCTAGAGGACATGTTCTTCACTCTTCCACAGCCTTCTGCTGACATTAGCAGCATGGTCTGCTTTGCTGCTAGCTTGATCACCTGATGCAGCGGTGTGAGCTCTAATATGGCTTCCAGTGCCACCGTGGGGCATGTGCGCATTGCCCCCGAAGCACAGACACATTCAAGTCTTTGCAGCTTTGACAGTCTCTGAATCACAGAGACTGCGTTGCTTTGGTGGCCCAGGCAACCGCTCCATAGGTGACGACAGGCCTTACTATCATGGTATACAGCCATCTAATGATATTTGGCTTGCATCCCCATGATCTGCCGGCCATGCGTCTGCAAATCATAAGTGCTCTAGTTGCTTTGGACGGCGTTAAGTCCAAATGCCTGCTCCATCTTAACATTGAGTTTAAGGTGAGGCCAAGGAATTTGACCTCCTTAGACATTTCCAACTCTCTGCCTCCAATTGTTAGGGACCTCAGGCCTGGAAGAGATCTCCGCTTAGTGAATCGGATCATGGTGGTTTTTGCTGGATTGATGTTTAGCCCTACCGTGTTGCACCATCCTTTCGCCAGGTTTAAGCCCCTTTGAACAATGTCACAGAGAGTGTTCTCAAATTTGTCTCTCGCCATTATGACAATGTCGTCCGCGTACCCTTTACAGCGTATTCCATTGCTGGTAAGCAACTCGACTAGTTCATCTACTATCAGGCTCCAAACCAGAGGGGACAGTACTCCCCCCTGTGGGCAGCCCCTCGTGGTGCCAAGACGAATCTGTTGTTTCTGCAACCCTAGTGCGTAGAAGGGCTTCTATCCATCTGCGTATCGGGGGGTTAACGTTCCTTCTCTCGAGTGCTTTGATCACGCTAGTGTGAGACGCATTATCAAAGACACCCTCAATATCAAGGAAGGCGCAGATCGCAACCTCGCCATTATCCAGCGATTCCTGCAGCTCAGACGTGAGTTGGAACAGAGCAGTGTTTGTGGATCTACCCGCTCTGTACGCGTGTTGTCTGGCATATAGGGGTGCGATCTTCAGCGCTTCCGATCTGATATGGTTGTCTATTACTTTTCCCATCAGGCCCGTAGCCAGCTTTTCATTTCGGGGGGGGCTGAAGTAAAAACATATATAAACTTTAAATTTTCTGTTTATTAAAAAAAATAATATAAATTCATATACATATTACTTAAATTATTTGGTAGTTGTAACTTAAATAAATAATATTTTTCTTTTCTTCTTGTTTGCCATATCATTAATTACTTCATCTGGATCTATTTTAATATCCCAGTGCACTGCAATAACAGCAAGTGCACTCAGCCGCTCATTGCCCATCACACTGCGTGGTAAAGTTTTTATTCTTTTTAAGGTTGAAGAAGTTCTTTCGAAGGAAGCGGTCGTCACTGGAAGAGTTGGTAAAATTGTAAGCAGGTACTGAATATTTTTAAAATACGTTGCACCGCAATGTTGCAGTAATTTCAACACTTCTATGGTTGGATCTATTGTTAATAAGCTGGCACACCACAATCGATACTCTGATTTTAATGCTGTCATTGATATTTGCTCCTCGAAGTAAATAGTTAAATTTTTTAATTCTTCGGCATTATCAATTGCAGCAAAACCTGGGAGTAGAATTTGAAATGACGAGAGTATATCCTCATTCACTAATAAACGTTCTGTCATGTTTTGAATCAGAGCATCAACGCATGGAATAAATATTGTAACTCTGAAGTGGCTTTCAGGAGTTGTGCAAGGATTAGCACTAGTAGTTTGACGCGAAGTCACTCTAGGCACTACAAGATCTGTGTCAAAAAGATCTTTAGACATTTGTGATGCTGTTTGGAAAATATCGTTGAAAAAACCATCCGCTGTTTCTCTTATCTGGTGCAGAGTTCTTATTAATTCTTTGGCTCGGTTCATTGCTGATACAAAATCCATAGATTTTTCTTGGAGTTGCACAGACAGTGGCAGCGTTAAGCTGAACAATTGCTCACAGACGAATAGACTAAGCAAAAAATCGCTTTTCTCTACCGCTGCTAAGAAGGCTGATGCTTTAGACGAAATGGACCATGTCTTACTCGAAATTATTTCCAAACTTGGTACAATGAATTTGAAAAGCTCCACAAAGCTTATAATGCTTTCATGCCTTTCTATAAACCTTGTTTCACAAAGGCGAACAAGTCGTCTTTTTTTGCTTTCTGGTGCGTGCTTCTGTATAACGTCCTGGAAAGTTGTGTTTGCATTTGAATGGTTTCTAAATAAATTTGCTATTTCATTGACAATACCAAGGCAGTTCCGTATTGAAGGAAATGACATAGTATTAGAAAGCGCAAGGTTCAATCGGTGACTAGCGCAATGAACATATCGTGCTTTTGGATACAGTTGTCTTATCCTGGTTTGCACTCCACTTAAATGCCCTGACATGTTTGCTGCTCCGTCATATCCCTGTCCAACCAACTTCGCCATATCAAGATGGAGATCTGTACAACGCTTAAGTATGACTTTTGATAAGTTTTCAGTCACCGTCTAGTGTAGTTGCGTACGACTGTTATAGGTTTGAGCTGAGTTGTGTATAAGAGTTTCAAAAGATTCCTTATTTCGGGGGGGGGCTTCAGCCCTCTAGCCCCCCCCCCCCCCTGGCTACGTGCCTGTTTCCCATCCTTTTCAGCATAAAGGATGTGAGACTTATAGGCCGGAACGATTTGGCTAGCGAGTAGTCTCTCCTTCCTATCTTGGGGATGAAAATTACTTTTGCAATTCTCCATGGCTCAGGGATATACGACAACGCCATGCTGTCTCTCGTCAGCCCTAGCAGGTGTGGTAGGAGAATGTCCATACCTTGCTGCAAGAGGGCCGGGAAGACGCCGTCCACTCCCGGTGACTTGTAGCCCGAAAAGGAGGCCAGTGCCCACCTGACTGAGTCTGCAGTGAACAGGTTCCTTGCAGTCAGCCAGTCTGAGCGATCCGGCCTACGTGTGACCAAGGTTGGGGTTAGGTCAGCTTGAACCGTCTCCGGGAAGTGCGTTTGTAGGAGTGTTTCTGCCCTCTCCTCCGCGCTTGTCGTATAGGTCCCGTCCTGTCTTTTTAGGGATAATACTGTGTCCGTCTTACCCTTCGACAACGCCTTGTGCAGTCGAGCTGCCTCCGGGGTCGAGGGGACGCTATCACAGAATTTCCTGAAACTGTTGGATTTGACAAGCCTAATCTCCTTGTTGTAGACCGTTAGGTGCCATTTGTAGTCCTCCCAGCTGCCTGTGCGCTTGGCTTTGTTGAACAGCTTGCGCACCCTAAGTCTGAGGGCTGAGAGTTTACTGGACCACCAGGAGCAGCTTTGTTTGCTGGTGGTCGCTTTCAGTGAACAAGCACAATGATAGGCTTTCACAATGGACTGGTTTATGGCACTCAGTCTGCTCTCCAGTCCAACTGTGGTGGACCTAACATCCGCCTGCTCCACTTCACTTATATTTTTGCTTAGAGTCTCTCTGAAAATACCCCAGTTCGTATTTCTAGGGGTACGAGTTGGAGGCCGATCCCCGACTACCACCCTCAGAACAAAACGAATGGTCCTGTGATCTGACAGTGAGGGCTCTTTTGACACCCGCCACTGTGAGATCAGACCGATCATGTTGTCATTGCTCAGGGTAATGTCTAGGACCTCCCTGCGGACACTAGTTATGAAGGTTGGCTCACAATCCAAACAAATAACTTTGGCCGATCCAACAACGGGGTGTGCCAGGATTTTTTTTGAGTAAAACTCTTTTTTGCGTTGGTGGCCTTCGACCACGCTTCAAAAAAATATAACTCTGGCCGATCCAACACCGGGGTGTGTCACGTTTTTTTTCGAATAAAACTCCTTTTTGCGTTGGCGGTCTTCGGACTCGCTTCAAAAAAAATAACTGACCGATCCAACACCTGGGTGTGTCAAGTTTTTTTCGAGTAAATCTCTATAAAAATAATGTAAAATATAAAATGCTTCTTCTAAGCAAATATCTAAATAATTACTAAAATATAAGTATGTAGAAACAATCTAATGAAGAGTAAGTGTATAAAAAGTGCATAATATGAAAGAAATAATTACTAGAAATCGAGAAATTGCAAGATAAAAGTTGCAAAATTTCCCCCTCCCTTTCTTGGAGAACGTCATCAAAATTATTGATAATTTAGGAAGATAATTAGAAGTTCAGCGGAATCTATCGCGTCTATGGGCGGTATGATGGCAACGAAAATCGAGATGTCCCAGGGTCAGATGACTCTGGTGAAGTTAATGTAGTAAGCGTAGTATTGTTGACATCGTCGTTGTGCTGCTCACTCTCGTTGAGCTTATCGTCGGGAAGTAGGTAAACAGGCTTTAGTCGGTCGATCGAATTTGTAGTGTTTTCGCCTTTGAAGTTTACGATGAAATATTTTTCATGCTTTGAAATTACTAGATGAGGTCCTTCATAAGGTGAAGTGAATGCGTGGTGTGGAGCGTCGCGACGAATAAAAACATGTAAAGATGTAGATAGTTCTTTGAAAATGAATGTTTTCCTCTGACCATGTCGGCCGATGGGTTGTGGTGCAAGGTACGCAAAGTAATTTCTCAAGCGTAATGTCAAATTGGATGGTGGCAAACCAGATCGTGGCGAAGGCGCTAGGAATTCACGTGGTAAACGAATTGGCTAAATGAGATTGGCAGGAGTTGCGCCAACATCTTCCTTCCAAGCGGCGCGAATTCCAAGGAGAATGATGGGTAGCATGTCGACCCATGAGCTGTTTTCGTGTCAACGAATAACATCCTTCAAGTGACGGTGAAGACGTTCCACCATTCCATTTGACTGCGGATGGAAAGTGGTGGTATTTATATGTTTACTGCCGAGGAGACGAGCGAGAGCGTTAAAGAGTTGGCTCTTAAACTGTGTTCCTTTGTTCGTTGTGATTTTTAATGGTACACCGTAGCGGCATATCCATCCAGCAAAAAGTGTGCGGGCAACACATTCGGCGTCGATACTTTCGATGGGAAATTCCTCTGGAAACCTGGTGAAACGATCGGTGATTGTCAAGCAGTAGCGATACCCCTTTGAAGGTACGTATGGACCAATGATGTCCACATGGATATCTTCGAAACGTCTTGTGCGGCTTGGAAAGTTTTGGATTGGTGATAAAACGTGGCGAGATACCTTATTTCGTTGGCAAGCTGGGCATGTTCGGGCCCACAAACGGCAGTCGCGGTTAATGCTAGGCCAAGCGTATCGTTGCGTTAACAATTTGGCGGAATCTCGTGCTCCGGGATGAATAATGCTGTGGAGAGCGTCGAATATTTTCTTTCTCAGCGCGATGGGAACGTATGGACGAATAATATCGGTCAAAACGTCGCAGTATATTGGTTTATTGTAGCCTGGAATATTGACAGGTTGCAAGTTTAGTGAATCGTGTTGTTCCCTTTGTATTCTTTGTTGAAGTTCCTCGTCCTCAGCTTGTGCTTGTGCAAGTTCGTTTGAAGATATTGCCATTGACATTTCTTCAATGCGAGAAAGAGCATCTGCGACGATGTTGTTGCTATATGTTGGATATCGGTTGTAAACTGGCTGATGAAATCTGGGCGGTGGAATTGCCAGGGTGTCGCTCGATCCGGGTCCTGAGAAAAAGCGTGTAGCAAAGGTTTGTGATCCGTGAATATCGTGATGTATCGTGCTTCGAAAATATAACGAAATTTTCGTAAAGCTGCGTAGATAGCGTGAAGTTCACGGTCGTACGCACAGTGTTTTCTAAGAGCAGGTTGAAGCTTTTGGCTGAAGAAGGCCAATGGTTCCCAGTGTTGTCCTCGCCTTTGTTGGAGGACGGCGCCGATAGCATATTCTGAGGCATCAGTAAATATTGCCCAAGGGAGCGTTGTATCAGGGTATGCTAATATTGTTGCTTTACGTAGCTCTTCTTTGCATTGAACGAACGCTGCATCTCCGTCTGGTCCAGGGGACCGGATGAGAACCTTTTATTGGCGCCGATAGCATATTCTGAGGCATCGGTAAATATTGCCCAAGGGAGCGTTGTATCAGGGTATGCTAATATTGTTGCTTTACGTAGCTCTTCTTTGCATTGAACGAACGCTGCATCTCCTTCTGGTGTCCAGGGGACCGGATGAGAACCTTTTATTGAAGTTCCTTGAATGTACTCTTGCAGGGGTGTCTGTAACTTAGCAGCGTTTTTAAGAAATTTAAGATAAAATTTGATCATGCCAAGAAACTCACGTAGTTTTCGGATCTTTTTTGGTCGTGGAAAGTTAACTATCGCGTCTACTTTACCAGAAAGAGGTAAGATTCCTTTGGCTGAAATTCGTTGTCCCAAAAATCCACTTCGGACTGACCAAAACGGCACTTAGCGGTGTTAATTACGACACCATACTTAGTAAGTCGTTCGAAAAGTAAGCGAAGATGACTGCGGTGTTGCGTAACATCCTTGGAAGCGATTAGGATGTCGTCTATGTTTGGGAATATGATAAATCGTTGAAATGTTTTTGCGGCATTCCGAAGTCCGAACGTCATGAACAGTTTTGTCGACATCTTCTTTGGAAACAGGTATGGAACGGGACATCGGTCTGGCAATGTACGGGCGTTAGGTCGTCGATAATCTCCACAAGGTCGCCATTCGCCAGACTTTAAAACCAGGTGGAGCGGAGATGACCAGGAGCTTTTCGAACGTTGAGCGATTCCTAGTTGTAAAATTTTCTCGAACTCTTCCTTGGCAATTTTAAATTTGTCGGGAACAAGTCTTCGAGCTTTACAGGAAACTGGAGGGCCTGGTGTAGTAGATATGTGGTGCTGAGTCGTATGTTTTGTTGGCTGACAGATTCCTTCGGGCTTTGTCAGGTTAGGAAACTCCTTTATTGCATCTGCCCATATAGGGTCGACAGGCAGTACTTTAATTTCCGAAATGATTTTTGATGGAGATAACTTTCATGCGGCTTTAATCCAGTTATCGAGTCGATAAGGCAGCTTTTCTTGAGGTCGGGTAAGATGCCGAAATTAGTTAAAAATTTTCGCCAATAATAGGTTTCGTTATGTCCGCCACCACGAAGCGCCATGTAAAATTTCGTCTGAGGCCAAGGTTTAGTGTTAGAGTTATGCAACCGTAGGTATTAATCGTAAACCCATTTCCTGCTGTGAGATTATAGTTGATTCCTCCGGACGGCCACGGTGCGAGAAATTTAGGAAAAGTGCGCCAGTATCCACCAGGAATTGGATTTTGGTGACTGCTGCGGCTGTTGTAGCCGTGCTTATCGAGAGAGCGTAACGCGTTCGATCAGTGTCCCTTTAAACGAGTGTAGGGCCTTTCTGTGGAAAGGTTCAAAAGAAGGTCTTCCACTTCTGCAGCGGCCCTGGCGTCAAGGTGTGAGGAAGCGTAGTGGTATTGCGTAATTTCATCGAAAATTCCGGCGAGATGAAATTGTCCCTCGAGTTCGAAATTGAAGAGCGGACATCGTATAGAAACACGTTCGAGTGGCGTTATACTGCCTTCCACTGGCACGATTGCGCTATCTGGCATAGCGATTTAGCGAAAAAAATGATGAGTTAAAAAGTTGTAAGAGCTGCTCTCAAGGTTGTACTGATCAGCACTGCGCAGATGAGTAAAAAAAACCAATACACAAAGTGCACTGTAGTCGAAAAGTGTTTGCGTAGTTTTAATTAATAAACGAGGTGCACTTAGCCAAAATAGTTAATTTTAAAATTCAAATTATATTAATGAATCGCGGTATAACTATCGATCACGTCGGGGTCACCAGTTGTAGTGATTATAGTATGATGTGCACACGGTGGCTGTCAGCATGAGAAGAGAGGTGCTCGTTTGAAGTGTAGTCCTATATCAGTGGTCGGTATGAGAGGATCTGTCACTGTGTTGGTGAGCACGAAAAAAAAGTAGCCCAGTGAGAAATGCCACCCAAGAAGCAAGTTGATACTAGCGCATGCGGTAGCTGTTTAGAACCAGTGCGAAAAAATACAAAAGGTCTAAGATGTGCATTATGTCAGTAATGGTACCACGTTGAATGTCTGAAACTGAGTAATGTAGAATTTAATGTAATTTTAAACAAACCAGAGTATCGCTGAACTCAAGAAAGAAGTATACAAGCTTTCCAAGCAGAGCGTTGCCATTGAAAAGAAATATTCTAACTTGAGTGACAGGATCTCCTCCGTAGAAAACAAGCTCAACTCCTACAGGAATGTATCATCTCCGGAAGACATCATAAGGGCGATGAATGATCGAAAAAGGAGAGAGAGTAATGTCATTGCCCTTGGCATCACTGAATCTACTAATGCTGCTGGTAATGACAGACTGAAAGCCGACAAAATTTCGCTCTCGGCAGTCTTACCCCCCCGAAATCTCTGCCAAGATACTTCAATTCAAGATTCGAAGACTAGGTCGTCCGGCAACCGGCCGTACACGTCCCCTGCTCATCGGGGCTCGTTCAGCGACCGATGCTAGGGAGATTTTCAAGCTTAACCAACGTGATGGAATGACAGTTACTTTCAAGTCTGATCAGACTCCAGCGCAGCAGTCACTTCTCAGTGAGCTACGATCCGAACTCGATACTCTTGGAAAAAATGGTGGCATAAGCAAAACCATCAAATACATTCGAGGAGTACCGCAGATAGTGAGCAAGAATTTTCTTTCGATCAGTAAGAAAAAGAAACCTGAAGACCCTTCAGATTTATTACCAAAACACCAGAGGCCTTCGGACAAAGCTGTCTAAGTTTATGACAGTATCAGCGGCTAGTGGTCATGGTCTACTCTGTATCACTGAGTCGTGGTTAAACTCGTCAATTAATGATGGTGAGGTATTTTTAGAACAGATAGAGATCCTATATGCACGGGCCTAGATCGTGGTGGTGGCGTCTTCATCGCCGTCAAACGTCATATCCATGCTGATTTAATTACCACAGATGAAATAGATTTGGAATTGATATTCGCAAAAACCAAAGGTACTGTACTTAATATTACTGTTGGATGTGTATACATGCCGCCTCTTACAACACTAGAAACTTATCGTAAACTACTTACAAATCTAAACTATATCAATGTGAAATACAATAACGCAAAGCTAATAATCGTAGGAGACTTTAACTTGTCAAGCAGCACCCCCAGAGCCGATTGCGAAAAATTTGTATACGATGGACTTACTTTACTGGAATGCATCCAAATAAACAACCTCCAGAACAATCTTCTGGACCTCTGTTTCAGCAATGTTGAGGGTTACGTGGATTAAACTTTACCTCTCGTTCTTAAGGGGTTATATCCACTTGTAATTTTCAAAAAATCGATTTTTTTTTTCATTTTTTGAATGTACATATATTCAAGAACATTCTCTGAAAATTTCAAATCGATCCGACAATTAGTGTCGGAGATATAAGCGTATTACTAAGAACGTTCCCGAGCGTTCGAAAGTAGGCGGAGCACGAGCCGGAATAGCAGTTGTTTCTGGTAGCTTTTATTCTTTTGTCCTTGACTTACATTATGTTTGGGACCCTAAGATCATAATACAAAAGGTCTAGTTTATACCTGAAACCTATGTTGAGGAATTTTAAGTTAAAAATATGTGAATTCATCAGTTAGAAGTGAACTTCCACGTAGACAAGTCGTGTTTGTTCTCAGTTTGTGTATTTCTCAGTGTGTATAGTTTCATTAATTAAAAGTAAAAAATGCCTCGTAAAATTAGCAGAGAAACTCGTAGAACTTCCAATAAACAGTTGTCTCGAAGAAATAAACGGAAGAGCATTTTTAATCCGAAAACCGCGGAATATGATGAGAGCAGTTTCAGCGCCTCTGCAAAAAAATTTAAAGCGCAAGAGGAAATATTTGTAACTCGCGATACGTCAGTTGAATATAGAATTTTAAATTTTATAACTGTGTTTACGGCTATTAGCGAGTATGTATTGTGTAAAACTTGTCATGAGCCAGTAAAATTTGAAACAGCATCAGAGCGTGGACTTCGTTTTAAAATTGTTATCTTATGTGATAAATGTAATCCTCGTAGTGTAAACTCTTGTAACTTTATCAAACACTCGTATGAAATAAATCGACGATTTATATTTGTGATGAGAACCCTTGGGTTAGGTTTGAAAGGTGCTACTCAATTTTGTGGGCTAATGGACATGCCAGCTTTTTTGCTCCAAACTTCATATGATATGATCGTTAAAAATATCCACGAATGTGTGTCAGTAGTCACAGATCAACTTTTAAAAAAAGCTTGTGTTGAGGAAATGAATGCCACGTCTGAACATCAGGGTGATGAACATAAGAGTGATTTAACAGTCTCGGGAGATGGAACTTGGAAAAAAGGGGATTTACTTCTCTATTTGGAGTTACATCTCTAATTGGCTACTACAGTGGAAAAATAATTGATCTTTTAGTTAAAAGCTCTTACTGTAAGCAATGCGAGCCTTGGAAATCTCACAAGAATACTGCTGAATATCAGGAATGGTGGATAGAGCACAAAGACGTATGCTCAGCTAACCACGATGGGTCATCAGGAAAAATGGAAGTTGATGCTGTTATAACCATGTTCAAACGTTCATTGGAAAAGTATCAAGTTCGTTTTAGAAACTACGTCGGTGATGGTGACTCCAAAACTTATTCGGGGATTTTGAAGGCTGCTCCTTATGGTGAGACAGAAGTAACGAAGAAAGAATGTATTGGGCATGTTCAAAAAAGAATGGGCAAACGGCTAAGAGACATAGTAAATAATACAGTACAAGAAATAGAAGATAAGAATGGAAAAAAAAAAAGTTACTTGGTGGCAAAGGTAAATTGACTGGGAAACTTATTGATAAATTAACTGTTTACTATGGTTTAGCGATTAGGAGACACTGTGATTCTGTTGAAAGTATGTATAAAGCCATTTGGGCATCTTATTTTCATAACTGCTCTACAGATAAAAACCCTCAGCATGATAATTGCCCTATAGGAGAAAACTCGTGGTGTTCGTGGCAAAAAGCGCGAGCCTTGGGAACTTTGCCCAGCTATAAACATGATTATGAGGCCTTACCAACTGATGTTGCAACAGCTATTTTTCCAATTTACGAAGATCTGAGTAACGAAACATTATTGGAACGATGCGTTGGTGGTTTTACCCAGAACAATAATGAAAGTTATAATCAGCTGATATGGAAAATAACTCCAAAAATTATTCCAGCTGGCTCTAAAATTGTAGAAATAGCTGCTAACATTGCAGCCGGGGTCTTTAATGAAGGTAAAACATCTCTTCTCTATTATATGAATGCTATGGGATTATCACTTGGACCCAATGCTCATTCCTACGTGAGTAAAGAGGACGCAGAGCGCATCTCAATTTCGGACGCAAGAGCGCAAGGATCGACGCGCGAGGGGAGGATGGCTCGTAGACAACAACAGTTAAACGTTTTGGAGGCAAACGACGAAGCAGAGGGTTCCTCTTATGGTGCTGGAATAGATGATGACACGATGTAAGTTGAAAAAAAAAAAATTTCATTTAGTGTAAATCGTTCCCGAAACTTTAAACGCGTTTATCTCAAAACCGTGTTTTCAGAGTCGGTGAGCAAAATTTCTCCGAAACCGCTAAACCGATCGGTTTGAAATTTTGACACGACTTACTCAGATATATTTTTCAGGTAATGATCGAAGGAATAAGATTTTGGACAATAATTTCGATTTTTTAAGCCACTTTGAAGTGAAAAATTTTCATGAAAAACTGAATTTTTTTTTTGAACCGTCGCCATTTTGTCAAAAATCAAAATTTTGACTAGACCTTCGGTCATTACCTGTATTTATTTATCACAAAACTAAATATTTTTGGTTTTTGGTTTTCAGATAATTTGGACCAGAGATATCTTGCTCACCGCCAAGCACCTTTTTTTGGACGTCTCTCCGCAGATCATCTACAGGATCTAGGAAATCCAATATTTTTTTAAATAAACCGCTGATTTGTAAAGTACATTAAATTCTGTTTAAGTACATTTTTTCATTAATGTATAAAATAAAATGCCTCTTTGGAAAAAATTCACAAAAAAACGCGTTTTTTCTGCCTCGCAAGTGGATATAACCCCTTAAGGGCAAATATCATCCTGCCTTCATCATAAATCTAAAATTTCAACTCAACTTAGAACATTTTAATCCAGCCACTTACTCATTCAAGAAAGCTGATTACGTCTGCCTCAACGCTTTCTTTCACCGAGTCAATTGGACGGTACTGTACGCACTGGACACTATTGAAAGTAAAGTCAATTGGTTATACAATACTCTTGAAGTAGGAATATCACAATATGTACCTGTACACAAAAAATCTATCAGTACCTATCCCTGCTGGTTCTCCTATGAACTCAAAAACAAGATTAAACTCAAAAAATCAGCACACAGTCAATACAAGAAAAAGGAAAACCGACACAATTACAACCGTTTTAGTACTCTAAGGAGGGACTGCAAAAGACTCAGTGCGGAATGTTACAGTAATTACGTATACAAAGTTGAGAACATGGTCCAGTCTGACACCAACGCTTTATGGAAATTTATAAAAGATAGAAAACAAAATAACATTGATATACCATCCTCAATGCCCTGGATGGACCAAATAGATGACACCGGCCCGGATATTAGCAATCTTTTCGCCTCATATTTCAAGACTACATTTTCCACACATACTAACTGCAATCAGCTCGTTGATGCTAACTCAAATGGATCGTCAACCAACGTTCACAGCTTAGAGGTCCAATACAATGATGTTTTCCAGCAGCTACTCAAATTAAATCCAAACAAAGGTGTCGGACCCGATGGGATACCAAACGTTTTTGTAAAAAACTGCGCCATCGAGCTTTGTGAGCCCCTCAGTCATATTTTTAACTACTCTCTTCAATCAGGTTGTTTCCCTCGTGCCTGGAAACTGTCTTATGTGAGTCCAATACACAAAAGTGGCCTAAGATCTGAAGTAACTAACTACAGGCCCATCTGCATCCAATCAGCATTAGGCAAGCTCTTCGAAAAGTTGGTTCTGCCTCAACTATCTCTAACTTTCAAGGATATCATCACTACAAAACAACATGGATTTGTGGGTGGCAGATCAACCGTGTCAAATCTCTACCTGCATTTCAACTATATACTCAACGCACTTAATGAAGGACAAAAGGTACATTCAATCTACACCGATTTTAGTAAAGGTTTTGACCGTGTTGACCATATGATACTCGTCAATGGCGTCAATGGCACCGCATTGGATTGGCTTAACTCATATTTAACTGACAGGTTCCTACAAGCCAGGGTTGACGGACATCTGTCTAGAGAATATGAGGTTACATCTGGAGCTCCTCAGGGATCGCATTTACGACCACTAATCGTTAATATTGTTATCAATGACATTGTAAACAATATACAGTCTGAATGTCTGCTATATTCCGATGATTTGAAAATCTTCAGAATTATTTCTAACGATTCCGATGTCACACAACTACAACAAGATATTGACTGCCTAACAACCTGGTGTCTTAAAAATAATCTCGATTTAAATGCGAAAAAGTGCGCTGTCGTATTCTCACGCTCTCATAACAACATTGTCACCAACTACAAGCTCAACAACGAGTATCTACAGGAATTAACCGAAATCAAGGATCTAGGAATTATTATAGACAACAAATTCACATTTGCAAAGCATATTGACAAAATAACGGTGCAATCTTTTAAAGTGCTTGGACTCATCATCAGAACAGGAAGGGATTTCAATAACCCGAATTCTCTGGTCACTCTATACCGTTCACTTGTACTGCCAATACTAGAGTATGGCTGTGTAATCTGGGCTCCATATACTTATACACTCATCAACAGAGTTGAGAGAATACAAAACAAATTCTGCAAGACATTGTTGTTCTATCAATCGTTAAGGATGCAGAGACTCCACTGAGGACATCCGCTGCCGTTTCAGACTCAACAGCTTAAACTCGCGTAGGAAAGTTTCTGATGCGGCATTTTTTTATTTTTTTTGTCAACGGTCTGATTGACACCTCAGAAGCACTCAGCAGTTTTGAGCTTACTCCTACTAGCCTCTCGCTCAGGCATAACAACTGTTGAAAACAACGAAGACTCAACGAAACTACGTATACCACGGACCAAATAATAGGATTGCTAATCTCGTAAACTTATTACACGCAGACATTGATTTTTATGGAGGGACATGTCAAGCTTTCATCTCGCAAACCCAAAGTTTACTGTTTATCCACCACTAACTCTTTACTTATATTCAACCAATTGTGTATATATAACACTTTCCACATTCTTATCTCTATATCATTTTGTATATTTTTACTAACTAATCGATGTATAAAGCCGATTGGCGTATGGTTGATTAAATAAATTAAATAAATAAATTAAATAAATAAATTTATATAATTTAGCACTTACTTTTTCACTTACTCCGGAAAGAATAGCGTAAGAACGCAATGTTTTACTTTTACTTAAACAAAAGGGATCGCAATTTTATTCCAGGCTAATAACTGTTAGAGTGAAAAATCTCCCTGGTCGGATACCAGGGGAGGCTGTGTTGCTATGTTTACACAATTTTAAGGAGACACTCGAAAATTATAATATGTTGATTGAACTGCTACGCCGAAGATCGCCAGATGTAAAAGGATGGTTTTGGCTGCGTGCCGAATATTCAAACTATAAAACGATGTTTTAGCTGCGTGCCGAATATGAAAACAAGTATAAGAAGTCCGCCGATGTTAACGTATCGAAAATCGTGATCGAAGTAGTGTGTTCACTTCCAGGACGAAGCTTTTTGCTCGTTGGGCGGTGGTGGATTGGTAGCTGCGTGTATTGGTGTGTGTGTGTGGTGTTTTCTGCTGCTTCCAATGGATGTGTGGTGTGTGGGGAAACTGCTGTCTTCAGTTGTTGCTTGTGAGTGGTGTGTAGTGTGGGCTGCTGGGTCAGCTAGTATTTAATAGAATTAAACTATTTCTAAAAGTATCAAAAACTTTTGTGCATCATACACCAAAATATATTTATTATTTATTACAAATAGTATTAATTATAAGAAAATACATCTATTAAATCAATCCTAATATTAATTTCAATAAAAAGATAAGCTAATTAAGCTACTGGGTTCATGCCCCATTTATAAAGGTTCTAATCCTTTTCTTTTCAATTTTTAATAATTCAGCAAAAATTATATTTTTTTTTATCTTAATAACAGGAACCCTAATCACTGTATCCTCAAATTCTTGATTAGGTGCCTGAATAGGGTTAGAAATTAACTTGTTGTCATTTATCTCCCTAATAAATAGTAACAATTTAACATCTACAGAAGCCTCATTAAAATATTTTTTAACCCAAGCTATAGCCTCAGCAGTTCTACTGTTTGCTATTATAATAATGTATTTAAATAATTACCCGATTATTCAAGATAATTCTTCTTATAGTAATTTAATAATTATTTCATCCCTACTACTGAAAAGAGGGGAAGCACCCTTTCATTTTTGATTTCCCAATGTTATAGAAGGGCTTTCTTGAATAATATTAATTTCTTACACAACACAAAATACCTTTATTCTTATAGCAATTATTGCCTATAGTGTAAGGCTTTAAGTTAATTAAACTAATAGCCTTCAAAGCTATAAATATAAGTATAAATCTTTTAAGCCTTAGTAATTTATTACTCCTTTAGAATTGCAGTCTAATGTCATTATTGACTATAAAGCCAAGCTTAAATATTAATTAAATTACTAATGATTAGATTAATATGATAATGATTAAAAAGAATAAATTCTTATAAATAGATTTACAGTCTATCGCCTAAACTTCAGCCATTTAATCGCGACAATGGCTATTCTCAACAAATCATAAAGATATTGGAACTTTATATTTTATCTTCGGGGCCTGAGCAGGAATAGTTGGAACATCTCTTAGAATTTTAATTCGAGCTGAACAGGGTCACCCAGGAGCATTAATTGGAGATGATCAAATTTATAATGTAATTGTAACAGCTCATGCTTTCGTAATAATTTTCTTCATAGTTATACCAATTATAATTGGTGGGTTCGAAAATTGACTTGTTCCTTTAATATTAGGTGCCTCCGATATAGCATTTCCACGAATAAATAATATAAGATTTTGATTATTACCCCCTTCCCTTACATTACTATTAGTGAGAAGTATAGTAGAAAACGGAGCTGGTACAGGTTGAACAGTTTACCCACCCCTATCATCTGTTATTGCACACGGAGGAGCTTTAGTTGATCTAGCTATTTTCTCACTCTACTTAGCCGGTATCTCCTCAATTTTAGGGGCAGTTAATGTCATTACAACAGTAATTAATATACGATCTACAGGAATCTCCTTTGATCGAATACCTCTTTTCGTCTGAGCAGTTGTATTAACAGCTTTATTACTTTTATTGTCATTGCCAGTTTTAGCGGGAGCTATTACTATGTTATTAACGGATCGAAACTTAAATACTTCCTTTTTTGACCCCGCCGGAGGAGGGGACCCTATTCTTTACCAGCATTTATTATGATTCTTTGGACACCCAGAAGTTTATATTTTAATTCTACCAGGATTCGGAATAATTTCTCATATTATAAGTCAAGAATCAGGAAATAAGGAAACATTTGGATCTCTAGGAATAATTTATGCTATAATAGCAATTGGTATATTAGGATTTATTGCATGAGCTCATCACATATTTACAGTAGGAATAGACGTAGATACTCGTGCCTATTTCACTTCAGCTATTATTGCGGTACCCACAGGTATTAAAATTTTTAGTTGACTAGCTACATTACACGGTACACAATTAAACTATTCACCAGCCATATTATGAGCCCTAGGATTTGTATTCCTATTTACAGTGGGAGGATTAACAGGAGTAGTTCTTGCCAATTCATCTGTAGATATTGTTACAAAAGTAGTATTAAGTTGTATTTGTATTGCTATATGCATCCCTTATTATGAACAATAGTTGTAGGAGGATGGAGTCATATGTAGAAGTTCACGCAAGTGAGGAAAGTTCTCTGATCGCCATTCACTTGGGAGTGGCCAGAAACGATTCTTTTACATATGACTCAAGCAGCTCACGACTTCCGGTCTTTGACCAAGTATCCTCTGGGTAGCCTAAGAACATCCGTTTGAAGGCGAGCTAACGTGAGAAGGCGAAATATCCCCTACATAGGGTTGTGCGCTGGGTTTGGGACCCGCCACGTAAAAAAACAACCCCAGCGAATAGCAACAACCAGCCTCGGATGAGAGACCCCCCTTTTCATGACGACCATGGAAAACGAAATAAGGACTACGAATTGAGGGCATGCACCTGGAATGTCCGGTCCCTTAATTGGGAAGGTGCCGCTGCCCAGCTGGTTGATGTCTTCGTGAAAATAAAGGCTGACATCACCGCCGTCCAAGAAATGCGATGGACGGGACAAGGACAAAGACGAGTAGGTCCTTGTGGCATTTACTACAGTGGCCATATAAAGGAGCGCAAGTTTGGTGTTGGATTCGTGGTGGGAGAGAGACTCCGTCGCCGAGTACTATCATTCACTCTGGTGAATGAACGTCTAGCCACAATCCGCATCAAAACGAGGTTCTTCAACATATCGCTGATTTGCGCCCACGCCGCGACGGAAGAGAAGGACGATGTGACCAAAGATGACTTTTATGAGCGCTTGGAGCTCGCTTATGAGAGCTGCCCCCGCCACGATGTCAAAATCGTGCTTGGCGACTTCAACGCCAGGGTGAGCAAAGAAGGTATCTTTGGCACTACGGTCGGTAAATTCAGCCTCCACGAGGAAACATCCCCAAATGGGTTGAGGCTGATCGACTTCGCCGGGGCCCGAAATATGGTTATCTGTAGTACTAGATTCCAGCATAAGAAGATTCATCAAGCTACCTGGCTGTCTCCGGATCGAAAAACTACCAACCAGATCGATCATGTTGTGATAGACGGAAGACACGTCTCCAGTGTTTTAGATGTGCGTGCGCTCCGAGGTCCTAACATCGACTCGGACCACTATCTTGTTGCAGCTAAGATTCGCACCCGCCTCTGTGCAGCAAAAAACGCACGCCAACAAACACAAGGAAGGTTCGACGTCGAGAAGCTGCAATCACAACAGACAGCCGAGCGATTTTCTACTCGGCTTGCACTCCTGCTCTCTGAGAGCACTCGTCAACAACTCGGTATAAGGGAACTGTGGGACGGCATTTCAAACTCCTTACGTACAGCTGCATCCGAAACCATTGGTTTTCGGAAGGTGCAAAAGAACAGCTGGTACGACGAGGAGTGCCGTGTCGCAGCGGAGAGAAAACAGGCTGCCTACCTCGCAACGTTACGATCGACCACAACACGTGCGGTATGGGATAGATACCGAGAGTTGAAGAGGGAAGCGAGACGCATTTGTAGACAGAAAAAGAAAGAGGCCGAAATGCGTGAGTACGAAGAGCTTGATAAGCTGGCCGACAGGGGTAATGCTCGAAAATTCTACCAAAAGATGCGGCGGCTTACAGAAGGTTTCAAGACCGGAGCATACTCATGTAGAACCCCCCAAGGTGATCTAGTCACCGATGCCCAGAGCATACTTAAATTATGGAGGGAACACTTCTCCAGCCTGCTGAATGGCAGTGAACACACAACGCCAGGAGAAGACGAACCCGATTCCCCAATCGATGACGATGGAAAAGACGTTCCATTGCCCGACCAAGAAGAAGTTCGAATAGCAATTACCCGCCTGAAGAACAACAAAGCGGCGGGGGCGGATGGATTGCCAGCCGAGCTATTCAAACACGGCGGCGAAGAACTGATAAGGAGCATGCATCAGCTTCTTTGTAAAATATGGTCGGACGAAAGCATGCCCAACGATTGGAATTTAAGTGTGCTATGCCCAATCCATAAAAAAGGAGACCCCACAATCTGCGCCAACTACCGTGGGATTAGCCTCCTTAATATCGCGTATAAGGTTCTATCGAGCGTATTGTGTGAAAGATTAAAGCCCACCGTCAACAAACTTATTGGACCTTATCAGTGTGGCTTCAGACCTGGTAAATCAACAACCGACCAGATATTCACCATGCGCCAAATCTTGGAAAAGACCCGTGAAAGGAGAATCGACACACATCACCTCTTCGTCGATTTTAAAGCTGCTTTCGACAGTACGAAAAGGAGCTGCCTTTATGCCGCAATGTCTGAATTTGGTATCCCCGCAAAACTAATACGGCTGTGTAAACTGACACTGAGCGGGACCAAAAGCTCCGTCAGGATCGGGAAGGACCTCTCCGAGCCGTTCGATACCAAACGAGGTTTCAGACAAGGCGACTCCCTATCGCGCGATTTCTTCAATCTGCTGCTGGAGAAAATAGTTCGAGTTGCAGAACTTAATCGAGCAGGTACAATCTTTTATAAGAGTGTACAGCTGCTGGCGTATGCCGATGATATTGATATCATCGGTCTCAACACCCGCGCCGTTAGTTCTGCTTTCTCCAGACTGAACAAGGAAGCAACGCAAATGGGTCTGGCAGTGAACGAGGGCAAGACGAAATATCTCCTGTCATCAAACAAACAGTCGTCGCACTCGCGACTTGGCACTCACGTCACTGTTGACAGTCATAACTTTGAAGTTGTAGATAATTTCGTCTATCTTGGAACCAGCGTAAACACCACCAACAATGTCAGCTTTGAAATCCAACGCAGGATAACTCTTGCCAACAGGTGCTACTTCGGACTGAGTAGGCAATTGAGAAGCAAAGTCCTCTCTCGACAGACAAAAACCAAACTCTATAAGTCACTCATAATTCCCGTCCTGCTATATGGTGCAGAGGCCTGGACGATGTCAACAACAGATGAGTCGACGTTGCGAGTTTTCGAGAGAAAAGTTCTGCGAAAGATTTATGGTCCTTTGCGCGTTGGCCACGGCGAATATCGCATTCGATGGAACGATGAGCTGTACGAGATATACGGCGACATTGACATAGTTCAGCGAATTAAAAGACAGCGGCTACGCTGGCTAGGTCATGTTGTCCGAATGGACGAAAACACTCCAGCTCTGAAAGTATTCGACGCTGTACCCGCCGGGGGAAGCAGAGGAAGAGGAAGACCTCCACTCCGTTGGAAGGACCAAGTGGAGAAGGACCTGGCTTCGCTTGGAATATCCAATTGGCGCCACGTAGCGAAGAGAAGAAACGACTGGCGCGCTGTTGTTGACTCGGCTATAATCGCGTAAGCGGTGTCTACGCCAGTAAAGAAGAAGAAGAAGTTGTAGGTATATGGAATAGCATTTGTCTTGTTGTAGACATCTGGCGCCGCACTGTCTGCTTGTCGAAACAATAGACATCTGGCGCCGCAGCCGTCTGCTTGAACAATTGCAGAGTCTGGCCCCGCGGTTCTGGTAATTTCCAGACGCAATATTCTAGAAGGACACGTCGGCATCAGCGAGAAGTGCGTGGCTGTATAAGCCGTGGCAGCGCCAACGTAATCAATCAGTGCTAAGAGTAAACTGCTATAGTGTAGACGAGTTGTGAAATAAAGAGTTGTTGAATTAAATTAAACAGTTGTGGTTTTATTTGTCAATCCAGAGATACGAACCTAACAAAGTGAACTAGCAAGCAGTAAAATCGTAACAATTGGTGTCAGAAGTGGGATTGTCAAATAATCCAAATTCAAGATGGTTAAATTCGGAGAATTGAGAATTCAGCATTTGAAAAAGGAACTGGAGGAGCGTAAATTGCCGATAAGCGGGCAAAAGGCGGATCTGCAGGCACGATTACGTGAAGCAATGGAAACGGATGGAATTAATGTGGACGAGTTCGAATTTGATGGGCCAGAAACTTCTACAAAGGTAGAAGAAAAAGTAGAAGAACAACGAACATCATCGAGTGTGGACATGAACATGCTATTAGTGGCTATTAAGCAAATAATAGCTGCAAATACATCACAAATAGCAGAAAATGCAGTGCAAAGAGAAAATCGTTTGGCACAGCAAATGACGCAAATAGCTGAAAATACATCACAGTTAGAGTCTCGCCTTACACAACAGATTACGGAAAATACTACACAACTACAAAAACAAGTGCAAGAGAAATTTTCAAAATTTGAAGACTAATTAAGCACTTTAAAAAAATGACGAAGAAAATTTAAAATCAGAAGTTCTTCAATTAAGTAATCGTGTGCGAGAACTGGAAGTGCATGGCCCTGCACCATCAACAAATAATCAAAGATTGAAGGCACCCACATTCGATGGAAGTATTCCATTTCAAATTTTCAAACTTCAGTTTGAAAAGACAGCAATGGCCAATAACTGGAATGCAGCGGACAAAGTGGCGTCCTTGTTTGTATCATTGAAAGGACCTGCGGCAGAAATCCTTCAGACTATTCCAGACTATGAACGGGACAACTATGAGGCATTGATGAGTGCGATAGAAAGACGATATGGTAGTGAGCACCGGAAACAAATATACCAGATCGAACTGCAAAATAGGGGTCAGAAAATGAACGAGTCATTGCAAGAGTTTGCAACTGAAATAGATGCACCTGTGGATTACATTGAGAGGGTAAAAATTGAATGTTTCATAAATGGAATTCGTGATGTGGACACCAAACGCGCCACATATGCATTGCCAAAAAGAACGTTTGCCGAAACGGTTTCGCACGCCCTCACACAGGAAACAGCTTCCCTACTAAGTAAACCAGCACACAAAGTACAAAGGGTTGAAATGGAACAACTGGCGCTGATGGAAGAAATATTGAAGACTCTGAAGACAATTGCTGCACCGCGAGTAAATACAACAGGAAGATGTTTCAACTGTGGAAAAGAGGGTCACTTTGCCCGAAATTGCAATATAAAAGTAAACCCATCAAAACGGAAACAACCAACAGATAACGAGGACGGAGCATCCACATCTCACAAGTCGTTAAACTAAAACGGAACAGTTCAAAGGGACGTGAGCTGGTTCCCACAACTATTTGCCCCGATATCACAAATATCGAGATCACAAATAGGTCGCCATGACAACAATCTTACTATCAGCGGCATCGTAAATGGACGACTGTCAACGCTTACTTTGGATACTGGTGCCACACATTCAATTATCCGACCGGATGTGGTAAGAGGAACGGTTGAACCATTAGTCGGTTGCAAGCTTCGAACGGCCACCGAGGAGGAAGCAGCTGTCGCGGGAAAAGTGTTTTGCAAAGTGATGATTGGTACCCTGGAAGTTAATCACACCTTCATCGTAGCAGAAATCACGGATGAAATTATAATGGGAGTAGATTTCATGATTGATCACGGGGTTACTTTGGATTTAAACAAGCAAATGCTGTTTTGCCAGAACATGGAGATGCCTATAAACACCGGATATGTGACCAACGTTGAAAGTAAGAGCGTGATTGTTGATGATAATCAGAGTATTCCACCAAAATCTGAGGCGATTGTATGGGCTAAAGTGAATGGAGGAGGTGGGACTGAAGAGTTGTGGATTGTGGAACCAACAAAAATAGATACACCCATATTGGTAGGAAGAACGCTTGTGAAAACTAGAGAAGACGCCACCATTCCGATGAGAGTAGTGAATGAATTCAACGCGCCTATAAGTCTGAAGAAAGGAGCAGTAATTGGACAGTGCCAGAATATAAGTGCAATAGCACGATGCGAACGGTCACAACAGAAGCCTACTATTGAGCCACAGCAGATAAGTCCTACACTCCTAAATAATTTTCTGAACGAACTGCATGGAAATGAAAAATTAAAAGCAGAAAAACTATTAGAAAAATACGCATCCATATTTGTAAACGAAGGAAACACAGGAAGAACCGGCATTGTCAAACATCGCATAAATACCGGAGACGCTAAACCAATCCGACAAGCTCCGCGTAGGGTTCCACTAGCAAAACGTGAGGATGCTAACAAAATTATCGAAGACATGCACAAAAACGGTGTAATCGAACCTTCAATAAGTCCATGGAGCTCACCTATCGTCTTAGTTAAAAAGAAAGATGGTAGCACCCGTTTCTGCGTAGATTATAGGAAGTTGAATGATGTCACAAAGAAAGACAGTTATCCTCTACCAAGAATCGACGATACATTAGACACCTTGTCTGGAGCGAAATGGTTTTCTACATTAGATCTACAAAGTGGATATTGGCAAGTCGAGATTGATGAATGTGACCGTGAAAAGACCGCTTTCAGTATGGGCGACGGGTTATGGGAATTCTCTGTGATGCCATTTGGGTTATGTAATGCGCCTGCAACGTTCGAGCGACTGATGGAACATGTGTTAAAAGGACTCAACTGGAAGACATGTTTGGTGTATCTTGATGACATTATCATCATGGGAAAAAGTTTTGATGATCATCTGAAAAATCTAGAGGAAGTCTTTCAGCGAATAGCATCAGCCGGATTACGCTTGAATCCCAAAAAGTGTTCATTATGGAAGAAGCAGGTCACATATCTCGGACATAAAGTGTCAACTGAGGGAATTCACACCGAGGAAGGAAAAATAAAAGCAGTGAAAGATTGGCCTCGACCCACCAACATTCATGAACTCCGCAGCTTCCTCGGCTTATGCACGTATTACCGCCGTTTTATAGCTGGATTTGCGAACGTGGCTAGAAGTTTACATGATTTAACAAAGAAGAATCGCCCGTTTGTATGGCAGTTGGAACAAGAAAAAGCGTTTGAGCAGCTTAAAGAACTACTTTGTACGGCGCCGATGTTGGCTTATCCAATACCTGGAAAGAAATTCATCCTGGATACAGATGCGAGCGCTTATGGAATTGGAGGTGTCCTGTCTCAGCTCATCGACGGACAAGAAAGAGTAATTGGGTATTACAGCAGAGTGCTCGGGAAACCAGAGAAAAACTACTGTGTGACGCGAAAAGAACTACTAGCTGTGGTGGAATGTGTAAAACACTTCCACAAGTATTTGTATGGACAACGATTCTTGCTGAGGACTGATCATGCAGCATTAAAATGGTTATTACAGTTTAAGAATCCGGAAGACCAAATTGCACGATGGATCGAAAGATTACAGAATTACGACTTCGAAACGGAACATTGAAAGGGGATTCACCACAAAAATGCGGATGCATTATCACGTCGCCCTTGTCCACTGGAATGTAAACATTGCTCCAAATCAGAGGGAAAAGAAGGTATAATCGACGTGCGATTACTGAATATAGAACCTGAAGATGATTGGACTCCTCATCGCATCAGAATCAATCAGCTGGAGGACCCTGATCTTGCAAAGCTGGTAATGGCCAAAGAAAATGGGGTACGACCACCAAAGGAACAAATAAGTAACGAGAGTCCAACGGCAAAAGCATATTGGGCCCAATGGAACAGCATAAACCTCGTTAATGGATACCTTCATCGTACCTGGGAAAGCGAAGATGGCAAACAGTCTCGTCTGCTGATCATAGTACCGAAGTCCATGATCCCGAAAGTATTGAAAGAATATCACAATGGACCTAGGGGAGGGCACCTTGGAATTACAAAAACAATAGAGAAGATTAAACAACGGTTCTACTGGATCGGTTGTCGAGATTCCATAGCAGAATGGATAAGTAATTGCGTAGAGTGCATGGCAGCTAAAGGTCCTAAAGCCAAAAGTCGCGGTAGGCTACAACAGTACAACGTGGGATCACCATTTGAACGAGTCGCAAAGGATGTTGCAGGTCCGTTCCCAACCAGTACGGCCGGAAACAAATATCTACTGGTTGTCATGGACTATTTCAGTAAATGGCCAGAAGTATATGCCTTACCAAACCAGGAAGCGAAGACAGTAGCCGAAGCGTTTGTAGAAAATTGGATAACAAGGTTCGGAGTGCCCGTCGAATTACACTCAGATCAAGGCAGGAATTTCGAATCTACCATTTTCCAAGAAGTCTGTATATTATTGGGCATCCACAAGACACGGACAACAGCGTTACATACACAATCAGATGGAATGGTGGAGCGATTCAACCGAACGCTCGAAGAACATCTGCGGAAAATCGTTGATAAAGATCAACGGAATTGGGACAAGTGCATCCAGATGTTCCTGCTGGCGTATCGTTCAGCGAAGCACGAGACAACTGGTTACACGCCAGCAAAGATTATTTTCGGATCTGATCTGCGACTCCCTGCTGATCTTAAGTTTGGAACGAATCCTACAGCTGTAAGAAATGATGGAGATTATTGTTCTGCCTTAAAGGAAGAAATGAATGAATTGCATCTAATGGTAAGACAGCATACGCATCTGATGAGCAATAAGATGAAAGACCGGTTCGATCAAGCGGCAAATTCAAAAGGTTTTGAAGAAGGTGATCTGGTCCTGTTGTACAATCCACTTCGAAAGAAAGGCTTGTCCCCGAAACTGCAGACAGCCTGGGAAGTACCCTATATGGTGATGAAACGACTTAATGACGTGGTATACCGCATACAAAGAAATGGAAAAGCACGATGTAAAATGAAAGTAGTACATTTGGAGAGGCTCGCCCCATTTGGTTCAAGAGGATTTGTGCCTAATCGGGACGATTAGGCTTTAGTGGAGGGCAGTGTTACAAAAGTAGTATTAAGTTGTATTTGTATTGCTATATGCATCCCTTATTATGAACAATAGTTGTAGGTATATGGAATAGCATTTGTCTTGTTGTAGACATCTGGCGCCGCAGCCGTCTGCTTGAACAATTGCAGAGTCTGGCCCCGAGGCTGTCTGCTTGTCTGCATTTGGCGCCGTATAGCATTATGTTCTGGTAATTTCCAGACGCAATATTCTAGAAGGACACGTCGGCATCAGCGAGAAGTGCGTGGCTATATAAGCCGTGGCAGCGCCAACGTAATCAATCAGTGCTAAGAGTAAACTGCTATAGTGTAGACGAGTTCTGAAATAAAGAGTTGTTGAATTAAATTAAATAGTTGTGATTTTATTTGTCAATCCAGAGATACGAACCTAACAAAGTGAACTAGCAAGCAGTAAAATCGTAACAATATTATTCTTCATGACACATATTACGTAGTAGCTCATTTTCACTATGTATTATCAAAAGGAGCAGTTTTTGCTATTATAGCAGCATTCGTTCACTGATACCCACTATTTACAGGACTAGTACTAAATCCTAAATGATTAAAAAGTCAATTTGTTATTATATTTATTGGAGTAAATTTAACCTTCTTCCCACAACACTTTTTAGGACTAGCTGGTATACCTCGACGTTATTCAGACTACCCAGATGCTTACACAACATGAAATGTAGTTTCTACCATTGGTTCATCTATTTCTTCTTCTTCTTTACTGGCGTAGACACCGCTTACGCGATTATAGCCGAGTCAACAACAGCGCGCCAGTCGTTTCTTCTCTTCGCTACGTGGCGCCAATTGGATATTCCAAGCGAAGCCAGGTCCTTCTCCACTTGGTCCTTCCAACGGAGTGGAGGTCTTCCTCTTCCTCTGCTTCCCCCGGCGGGTACAGCGTCGAATACTTTCAGAGCTGGAGTGTTTTCGTCCATTCGGACAACATGACCTAGCCAGCGTAGCCGCTGTCTTTTAATTCGCTGAACTATGTCAATGTCGCCGTATATCTCGTACAGCTCATCGTTCCATCGAATGCGATATTCGCCGTGGCCAACGCGCAAAGGACCATAAATCTTTCGCAGAACTTTTCTCTCGAAAACTCTCAACGTCGACTCATCTGTTGTTGACATCGTCCAGGCCTCTGCACCATATAGCAGGACGGGAATTATGAGTGACTTATAGAGTTTGGTTTTTGTCTGTCGAGAGAGGACTTTGCTTCTCAATTGCCTACTCAGTCCGAAGTAGCACCTGTTGGCAAGAGTTATCCTGCGTTGGATTTCAAAGCTGACATTGTTGGTGGTGTTTACGCTGGTTCCAAGATAGACGAAATTATCTACAACTTCAAAGTTATGACTGTCAACAGTGACGTGAGTGCCAAGTCGCGAGTGCGACGACTGTTTGTTTGATGACAGGAGATATTTCGTCTTGCCCTCGTTCACTGCCAGACCCATTTGCGTTGCTTCCTTGTTCAGTCTGGAGAAAGCAGAACTAACGGCGCGGGTGTTGAGACCGATGATATCAATATCATCGGCATACGCCAGCAGCTGTACACTCTTATAAAAGATTGTACCTGCTCGATTAAGTTCTGCAACTCGAACTATTTTCTCCAGCAGCAGATTGAAGAAATCGCGCGATAGGGAGTCGCCTTGTCTGAAACCTCGTTTGGTATCGAACGGCTCGGAGAGGTCCTTCCCGATCCTGACGGAGCTTTTGGTCCCGCTCAATGTCAGTTTACACAGCCGTATTAGTTTTGCGGGGATACCAAATTCAGACATTGCGGCATAAAGGCAGCTCCTTTTCGTACTGTCGAAAGCAGCTTTAAAATCGACGAAGAGGTGATGTGTGTCGATTCTCCTTTCACGGGTCTTTTCCAAGATTTGGCGCATGGTGAATATCTGGTCGGTTGTTGATTTACCAGGTCTGAAGCCACACTGATAAGGTCCAATCAGTTTGTTGACGGTGGGCTTTAATCTTTCACACAATACGCTCGATAGAACCTTATACGCGATATTAAGGAGGCTAATCCCACGGTAGTTGGCGCAGATTGTGGGGTCTCCTTTTTTATGGATTGGGCATAGCACACTTAAATTCCAATCGTTGGGCATGCTTTCGTCCGACCATATTTTACAAAGAAGCTGATGCATGCTCCTTATCAGTTCTTCGCCGCCGTGTTTGAATAGCTCGGCTGGCAATCCATCCGCCCCCGCCGCTTTGTTGTTCTTCAGGCGGGTTATTGCTATTCGAACTTCTTCTTGGTCGGGCAATGGAACGTCTTTTCCATCGTCATCGATTGGGGAATCGGGTTCGTCTTCTCCTGGCGTTGTGTGTTCACTGCCATTCAGCAGGCTGGAGAAGTGTTCCCTCCATAATTTAAGTATGCTCTGGGCATCGGTGACTAGATCACCTTGGGGGGTTCTACATGAGTATGCTCCGGTCTTGAAACCTTCTGTAAGCCGCCGCATCTTTTGGTAGAATTTTCGAGCATTACCCCTGTCGGCCAGCTTATCAAGCTCTTCGTACTCACGCATTTCGGCCTCTTTCTTTTTCTGTCTACAAATGCGTCTCGCTTCCCTCTTCAACTCTCGGTATCTATCCCATACCGCACGTGTTGTGGTCGATCGTAACGTTGCGAGGTAGGCAGCCTGTTTTCTCTCCGCTGCAACAAGATAGTGGTCCGAGTCGATGTTAGGACCTCGGAGCGCACGCACATCTAAAACACTGGAGACGTGTCTTCCGTCTATCACAACATGATCGATCTGGTTGGTAGTTTTTCGATCCGGAGACAGCCAGGTAGCTTGATGAATCTTCTTATGCTGGAATCTAGTACTACAGATAACCATATTTCGGGCCCCGGCGAAGTCGATCAGCCTCAACCCATTTGGGGATGTTTCCTCGTGGAGGCTGAATTTACCGACCGTAGTGCCAAAGATACCTTCTTTGCCCACCCTGGCGTTGAAGTCGCCAAGCACGATTTTGACATCGTGGCGGGGGCAGCTCTCATAAGCGAGCTCCAAGCGCTCATAAAAGTCATCTTTGGTCACATCGTCCTTCTCTTCCGTCGCGGCGTGGGCGCAAATCAGCGATATGTTGAAGAACCTCGTTTTGATGCGGATTGTGGCTAGACGTTCATTCACCAGAGTGAATGATAGTACTCGGCGACGGAGTCTCTCTCCCACCACGAATCCAACACCAAACTTGCGCTCCTTTATATGGCCACTGTAGTAAATGCCACAAGGACCTACTCGTCTTTGTCCTTGTCCCGTCCATCGCATTTCTTGGACGGCGGTGATGTCAGCCTTTATTTTCACGAGGACATCAACCAGCTGGGCAGCGGCACCTTCCCAATTAAGGGACCGGACATTCCAGGTGCATGCCCTCAATTCGTAGTCCTTATTTCGTTTTCCATGGTCGTCATGAAAAGGGGGGTCTCTCATCCGAGGCTGGTTGTTGCTATTCGCTGGGGTTGTTTTTTTACGTGGCGGGTCCCAAACCCAGCGCACAACCCTATGTAGGGGATATTTCGCCTTCTCACGTTAGCTCGCCTTCAAACGGATGTTCTTAGGCTACCCAGAGGATACTTGGTCAAAGACCGGAAGTCGTGAGCTGCTTGAGTCATATGTAAAAGAATCGTTTCTGGCCACTCCCAAGTGAATGGCGATCAGAGAACTTTCCTCACTTGCGTGAACTTCTACATATGACTCCATCCTCCTTTCTTTACTAGGAATTTTATTCTTCCTGTTCATCATTTGAGAAAGTTTAGTAACACAACGACAAGTAGTTTACCCTATACAACTCAGTTCTTCAATTCAATGACTTCAGAATACTCCCCCAGCTGAACATAGTTATTCAGAATTACCTCTTTTAACTAATTATCTAATATGGCAGATAAGTGCAATGGATTTAAGCTCCATATATAAAGTATTTTACTTTTATTAGAAACCAATGACAACATGCCCTGCCCTTGGCCTTCAAGATAGAGCCTCTCCTCTTATAGAACAACTCACCTTCTTTCATGAACATTAGTAGGTTACTTAATATTTATACTATTCTTTAATTCATACACTAACCGAAATCTTTTACATGGTCAAACTATTGAAATAATCTGAACAATTCTTCCAGCAATTGTCCTGCTATTTATTGCTTTCCCCTCCCTTCGGTTACTATACTTATTAGATGAAATTAATGAACCTTCAGTTACGTTAAAGGCTATTGGACATCAATGATACTGAAGCTACGAATACTCAGACTTTATAAACGTAGAATTTGTTTCGTATATAGTTCCAACTAATGAATTAGCGACAGACGGATTCCGGCTTCTAGATGTTGACAACCGCGTAGTTCTTCCCATAAATTCACAGATTCGAATTTTAGTGACAGCTGCAGATGTAATTCACTCATGAACAGTGCCAGCCTTAGGTGTAAAGGTTGATGGAAGCCCCGGTCGATTAAACCAAACTAATTTCCTAATAAACCGACCTGGATTATTTTATGGTCAATGTTCAGAAATTTGTGGAGCTAATCACAGATTTATACCTATTGTAATTGAAAGACTTCCTGTAAATCATTTTATCAAATGAGTAACTAATAGAACTAATTCATAATTTTCATTAGATGACTTAAAGCAAGTAATGGTCTCTTAAACCATTTCATAGTAAATTAGCACTTACTTCTAATGAAAAAAAATTAGTTAAAAAATAACATTAGTATGTCAAACTAAAATTATTAAACTATTTAATATATTTTGGTGCCTCAAATAGCCCCAATTGGGTGATTAAGCTTATTTATTATCTGTTGGAGGACTTACTTTTATCGCAGGGAGCCGGAATAAATAAAAGACTTTCTCTAAAGTTCATACGACCGTTCACAACTGTGGTTTATTAAGAACTAACAAAATGGATTACAAGAATCTTAAACGTAACCGAAAAACGTTGTTGTTGTAAGGGGAAAACTATAACCATTCGTGGTTGCCAGATTTTCAACACTCCTCCTCAACAACAATGATTTTCTCTTCAATATCAAAAATTATTGTTTCATACCAAGTAATTCAGTTAACTTTACATGTTTTGATTTACAAAGATTTTTAGTCAAAATATCTGCCGGCATATTATCTGTACTTAAATATCTTAAATCAATTACAGTATTCTTTACAACTTCTCGTATATAATGAAATCTTATATCAATATGCTTACTTCGATTATGGTAAACTGGATTCTGCGCTAAATGTTGCGAACTCAAATTATCACCATACATTGTGAGCGCCCTCTTGCTATTGTAGCAATCAATTTCACGTAGCAAATTTTTCAAATAAACTGCCTCTTTGGCTGCCGCCGATAACGCCATGTATTCAGCTTCGGTACTGCTTAACGCAAATGTCACTTGTTTCTTACTCTCCCAAGAGAATACACAACCTGCCAGAGTGAATGCATAGCCGGTATAGGACCTTCTGTCATCTACGCTGCTGCCCCAATCTGCATCTACGAAGCCCTCTGCTTGCTTAGCCGTCTTTCTGAAATGAAGCTTTAAATTTTTCGTTGCAGAAAGATACGTTAGTACATGTTTTGCCGCTGTCTCATGTTCAACATGAGGATCGCAATTTCTTTGCGCCAACTTGCTGACTGAATGTAAGATGTCGGGCCTTGTCGTTACTGCCAAATACATCAACGCGCCAATAAGAGACTGGTATTCTGTAGCATTTACTCTTTCGCATTCAATTGTAGAACATTGAATCTTGAAACCAGGATCAAGTGGAGTAGATGCCCCGCGACACTACTCCATACCATACTGCTTCAATAAATTTTGCACGTATTGAGAGTGACCAATAGATATATCGCCTACGCTGCCTACACGTTCAATCTCCATTCCAAGAAAATGTTGAATTCTGCCTTTGTCAACAATATCGAAACTCTCAGAGATTTGTCTCTTTATCGCCAATATGTCTGTCTCACTCGAACTTGCCACGATAATGTCGTCAACGTAAACAGCAATGAAGTTATAACTTTTATCAATATTTTTCGTATAAAGGCATGGCTCATTCTGACACTGTTTGTAACCGATGGATTTTAAAGTGATATCCAACTTACGGTTCCATTCTCTGCCAGACTGTTTTAAACCATATATCGCTCTCTTTAATTTTAGCACTCGATCGGGATATTTGGAATTGATAAACCCTTCTGGCTGTTCCATATATACCTCATCGTCTATCTCGCTGTTAAGATATGCCATTGATACATCTAGTTGATGCATATGTAATTCCTTTTCAGCTGCCAATGCAAACAGCATTTGTATTGTTGCATAACGTACAATAGGGTGGGTCGATTCCGGAATTTTTTCGATTCGGTATTTCTAATAGTGCGGAAAAGTTGCCTTAGTACTTCCTGATTCCAATGTAACTTTTTGTTTTGAGATCGGATTGCATCTTCAACCCGAACCTCGGCCTTGAAATTTCGGAAATTCGCCTAAAATCGTGAAATTGTCTACCTAGCACCTGAAATACGCATCTCATGGCAAAATGTATAAAACAAAAGTTATTTGTCACGTCATTTGCTACCGAAATGGTATATGTGATCATGGCCGTAGGACGAACCGTTCCCGAGATACGAGCGAAAAGGCGGCGCGCCACAGCGCAAGGTCAAAATTGTTGCAGCTCTCAGCTAACCTGTATTGGTCACCCAGAACCCACCGCGTGGAGGTAGCTGCTCTTCGGGTTCCTCCCAAGCCCAACCCAACCAACCAACCATATGTCAGGCTTGTTTTAGTCTGAATCTGTGTCAAATTTATTGATAAAATCAGATTTTGTACTAAACTTTGGCACTTGTTGCCTAGATTTCAGTGTAGAGCGTATAAAAAGATCACGAGATTGGGGGCCAATAACTTTAGAAGATGCCTCTGTCACCAGTTTGACGATTCTCTCGACTGCCACGGTGTGAGAGGGGAATTCACTAAATTTCCATACCTCTGCAGTGTCTCCCGACAGCCCTTTTATGAGTTCTTCGTTAGAAACTGAACAAAGAACTGGTGGAAATGTCAAGGTAATAGTCTTCCAGTTAATCATATCGTAATAAGTATTAGCTTTGAAATTCAGCTTTGGCACTTTAATACATCTAACTCTTCCATTTATGGTGTCAGATTCTGCTTCTCTGGCTGTCAGAAGACGGTCAAGGGCCAACTTTCTGACTTCTATCCGTTCGTCAGTCATCATACTAAGAAGAATGTTTTCTGGAAGAGCAAAGAAAGCATTCTGTTGAATGGATGAATCGACAACCTTGCGCAGTTTAGCAGATAAGTATCTCGACCTTTGAATTGCAGCATAGAGATGGCGCGAGCCATCTTTGATTGACCTGTTGAATATTATTGAGAACCACAAAGGTGAGTAAACTGTAAGTATGTACTTGACCAAAATCTTTATTTCCTTTGTTGGTTTGTCAGTAGAAATGTATAATCTCAGAATTCTATTTGCACAGGTGAGCCAGCGAGATTTGCACATGTTACCTGGATGCATCGACGCTAAATCTGAGGAACATTGACCGGAAATAACAGCTTCTGATATTTTATAGAGATAAGCTTGGTCTGTGCTAAGTTGGGTCGGATTAATAACCTCAGAAGGTAATTGGCAGGACGGAAAACTTTCAAATTTGACAACAGGCAACTTCTCACAATAAGGGAGCAGTTTACCTATGTCGCCTGAGAATGTATTTGGACTCTTTGAGACACCATCTATGTGTTCGAAAAGAGCACGGAATGGAAGTTCGTTGAAATGTAGAAGACAAACAACCCACTGTAATGGCCTACCTATTCTTTCTTCTAGTTTCCGAATGATTCCACCTTTCCAACCTGTGTTCGTGTTGGTGCCATCAGCACCGACAACTTCTAGATGTTCCACATCAACTGAATTGTCTTGTAAATGTTGCCATATTAGCTTGCGTCTCATCCTCAGCTGACCCGGAAGGAGAGGTGACGTGGCCAAAGGAATGACAACCAGGTTCCGCTATAAGAGAAATATGTTCCTCTTTGACAGTGTCGCGGTAGTACTTTTCACCTTCGCTGACTTGTGTAAGTGTATTGTCTTTGCGGCCGTCAAAATACAGCCCATATACGGAGTCAATACTTTCGGTGTTCTGGAGCTTAACACCAACACTTTTTTTTGCCCGACTAATCTTGCATTTGTCAGTGACAAAGTCGTCTCTTTTAGAGCTCAAACCTATTGGGTTCCTTAAAAACATTTTTTTAAGAGTCAGAAATTTCTTATGGTATGTGGTGAGCATTTGTACAACTCTGGTGTGTGAAACTATCGGAATAGATGACTTTTTGAAAGTATTTTCAACCTTTTTTGCAACTATTTCTGTAACCTCTTTACTCCTAGGTTCATAGTTGTCGCCTCGGAGTCGCCCTATACCAAATCTTTCAAACTGATAACACAAAAGAACATCCTGGTAAGTAGGTAACTGGGACTCAGAGAGATTGTACGGATATATGCCAAACACAGGACATTTCTGTCTAAATTTAAATTTAGATACAGACATTTTGAGTTCTGTGTTTTGTTGAGAGAATATAAGTGATAACACCTGGCGAAATCAACGACAAGAGTGAAGGAACTCGATGAAAAAATATTTATGTGGAGACCAGTCCGAACGTGTCGTATGGCGCAGGGAAATGAATGTAAGTGATAGAACTCGGCGAAATAACCGACAAGGGTGAAAGAACTCGATGAAAAAATATTTGTGTGGAGATCTATCCGAACGTGTCCTTTGGCGTAGGTGAATGAATGTGAGTGATAGCACTCGGCGAAATCAACGTCAAGAGGTGTGGCCGCAAGCCGATTTTCACCTTGCGCTGTGGCGCGCCGCCTTTTCGCTCGTATCTCGGGAACGGTTCGTCCTACGGCCATGATCACATATACCATTTCGGTAGCAAATGACGTGACAAATAACTTTTGTTTGATACATTTTGCCATGAGATGCGTATTTCAGGTGCTAGGTAGACAATTTCACGATTTTAGGCGAATTTCCGAAATTTCAAGGCCGAGGTTCGGGTTGAAGATGCAATCCGATCTCAAAACAAAAAGTTGCATTGGAATCAGGAAGTACTAAGGCAACTTTTCCGCACTATTAGAAATACCGAATCGAAAAAATTCCGGAATCGACCCACCCTAACGTACAACAGGGGAAAACGTTTCGTTGTAGTCAACGCCATACCGCTGGCTACACCCCTTTGCAACTAATCTCGCTTTGTATCGCTCAATGTTCCCATGTTTGTCTCTTTTTTCATTAAAAACCCATTTACAAGGAATTTTTCGTTTTCCAATTGGCAAATCAGTTAATGCCCATGTTTGATTTCTAATAAGCGATTCGTATTCTCTATTCATAGCCTCTTGCCAGCGTTTACAATTTTTGCTTGACATTGCTTCTTTTACAGTACTCGGTATCTTGCTACTGCTATCAGCTAGATTTACCGTGTGAAACTGCTTACTCGGACGACCAGGTTTGCCAGTACGAAGAATTTTCGGTCTACCTCTTCTTCGTTTTTCGTTTGCATTGCTCTCACTTGTGCTATCATATATGATCTCGTTATCGTCCTGTACATCAAGTTCTTCACCTGTTTCATTTTCTGCTTCTGAAGCTGTTTCATATTGCTCCTCCTCGAGATGAACATTCGCTTCTCTTTCAACGCTTAAACTTTCTTCACAATGCGACTTTGTTTCTGTTTCTATTTCGACTACAACTCGTTCTGTTTCTTTTTCGCGTACGCTTCCTATCGTAGATTCATCAAAGATGACATCTCGGTTTTCAACTATTCGTCTCTCTCTGCAATCGTACAAACGATATGCTTTTGCTGTCAAAGAGTAACCAACAAATGTGTACTCTCTACCCTTTTCGCGAAACTTATGTTGTTGATTTTTAATTAGACCAACTGCTTTTGACCCAAATATTCTCATATGTCTTACATTTGGCTTATGACCCGTCCAAACTTCGTATGGTGTTTTATCACCAAGTGGTCTAGTAACCGAGCGATTTCGAATATAGACTGCAGTTGCCACAGCTTCAGCCCATAACGATTCACAAAGACCGGCCTGCACAAGCATACTGCGAGCCATCTCTACGATTGTACGATTCGCGCGTTCCGCTACTCCGTTCTGTTGAGGCGTGTAGGGAACTGTCAACTGTCTTTGTATACCACTTGCGGTAAGGAAATTATCGAACTCACGATTAACATACTCAGTGCCATTGTCACTTCTTAACACCTTAATTCGTTTCTCTGTTTGACACTCTACTAGACTTTTAAACAATTTGAATTTCTCTAGTACTTCATTTTTATGTTTCAAAAAATAAACAAACATACGTTTCGATTTGTCGTCTATAAAAGTTGTAAAATAACGCGCACCACCTAGAGACACTTTTGGCATAGGCCCACATACATCAGAATGAATTATGTCTAACAAATTCACCGAACTATGCCCACTGTTTTCTGGAAACGGCTTTGAGCTTATTTTTGTTTTCATACACACGTCACAGTTTATGGTTTTTGGTACATTTTTTAAATCTAACCCATTCACCATTTTCTTATTAGACAGCTCTCTTAGGCTTGAAAAATTCAAGTGTCCGTAGCGTTTATGCCAAGTCATAACATTCTCTTCTGCTACACTGAAACAAGAATGCTCACTCTTACAGTCAAATATATATAAATTATTTCTCTTTGGAGCTTTTAACACAACCTTGGATTTTTGATTTCTTATTATCGCACAGTCACTTTCAAAACAAATAGTTACACCATTGGCAATTGCTTTTCCAACCGATATGAAATTCCCCGCCATAGTCGGCACATATAACACGTCTTTTAAATATATTTTGCACTTTGCCTGTATTTCGACTATTCCTACACCTACCGCGTTTACGTAATTGTCCGATGCTAGCATCACTCTCTCTTTACATTGACTGAGAGAAACAAACATACTTCGCTCACTGCATATGTGTGTGGACGCACCACTGTCAATGCACTACGATGATCTTTGAAAACCCGACACATCTGTCGCCGCTAGCACTGCAAATGAACACTTCTCATTATGACCGGTGTTTTGTCCTTTTTCGGCACTTTACATTTTGAGGCCATATGCCCACGCTTGCCACAATTAAAACACTTTCCGCTGAACTGTTTCTTCGATGTATTATTTTCCCTATTGGAATGTGCGAGAAAAGCTTGCTGACTGACAACTTCGATGTTTTCTTTCTCCTTCTGACACTGTCTGTCGTACTCTTCCAATAGCTTCACTTTTATTACTTCAAACGTTGGGAATGAATCACGCGTCTCCATCGCAATGACGAAATTCTCGAAATTTCTAGACAAACTGGATAATAGAATGATCACCAGCAGCTCATCGCTTAACTTTATGTCTAGCTCAGCTAGCTTGTCTGACACACTGACAAACTCTTGTATGTGTTGAACCATAGACACACCTTCAGACATACTGAGGCTGAGTAACCGTTTATATAAGCGAACTTTTCGAATTGGACCACTGGGCTTATACACATTTTTTAACTTATTCCACGCTTCTAACGCACTGGTACAGTTCTTTACGTACCCTAATTGTGATGGTTTCACACTTAACATAATTGTTGCCAAAGCCTTCTCGTTCTCGACTTTCCACTTGGCCAACAATAGCGCATCTTCTGGTTTAGCAAAAACACCACTAACCACAGCCCAAATATCCGCGTGCACCAAAACACATTGCATTTGAATACACCACGTGTCATAGTTGGTATCATCCAACTTCTCTATTTGGTATAACGAACTCATATTGTACCTTTTAAAAATGACGAACACTTTACGCGACACACGCGAAACCTAATTGCTTTTATATTGTTTTTATTTAATTCCGACGTAGGTCCTGGGCCCATAACCTGTTGGAGGACTTACTTTTATCGCAGGGAGCCGGAATAAATAAAAGACTTTCTTTAAAGTTCATACGACCGTTCACAACTGTGGTTTATTAAGAACTAACAAAATGGATTACAAGAATCTTAAACGTAACCGAAAAACGTTGTTGTTGTAAGGGGAAAACTATAACCATTCGTGGTTGCCAGATTTTCAACATTATCCTTTCAATCTTGCTCAGTATAATAAATTATTACTCTGTAATTCATAAAACACCTAAATCAGAAATTTCAAGCAAGTATTCAACAACTTCTTTAAACTGAAAATGATAACAAATCTATTCTCTGTATTCGACCCTTCATCAAGTATTTTCAATTTATCATTAAATTTAATAATAACATTTTTAGGTCTTCTTCTAATTCCTTCTGCCTACTTATTAATACCTTCACGATGATATATTTTTTGAAATTCAATTCTTCTTACACTTCATAAGGAATTTAAAACTCTTCTTGGCCCATCAGGACATTCAGGATCAACTTTTATTTTTGTCTCTCTATTTTCATTAATTTTGTTTAATAATTTTATAGGACTATTTCCTTATATTTTTACAAGAATAAGCCACTTAACGCTTACACTTACACTGGCTCTACCCCTATGATTATGTTTCATACTTTATGAATGAATCAATCACACACAACATATATTCGCCCACCTAGTCCCTCAAGGAACCCCTGCAGTTCTTATACCATTTATAGTGTGCATTGAAACAATTAGTAATATTATTCGACCTGGAACTTTAGCCGTTCAATTTATCATTGCAGATTCAGTTTATGGCTCTATCTTTTTCATAGCAACAGGATTTCACGGAATTCATGTATTAATCGGAACAACATTTCTTCTAGTATGTTTAATTCGACGTTTAAACAACCACTTTTCTAAAACTCACCACTTTGGATTTGAAGCAGCTGCATGATACTGACATTTTGTTGATATCGTCTGATTATTACTTTATATTTCAATTTATTGATGAGGAGGATAATTAATTTTTATCTATATAGTATATAAGTATGTTTGACTTCCAATCATAAGGTCTACTAATTAGTAGTATAGATAATTTTTTCAATTACTATTATAGCATCAATTCTAATTATCATCACCAGTGCACTATGGCCGAAATTGGGATTTTAGCGGCAAAAAATACTTCCTGGCAAGCCAGCTTCACCAAATTTGGTGTGTAGACTTCTAATGATAAAAAAATCGATTTGAGAACAAAATGGGCGGGCCACGCCCCCTTTTTTCAAAGTAGTGGCAAAACGTACTTCCTGGTACAAAAAAGCAACTTGAGAAAAAATTGAACGGTCCACGCCCTCTTTTTCCTATACCCAAAACCCAAATTGTCGCCAAAAATACTTACCAAAACGCCGGCTTCATCAAATTTTGAAAACGGACTTCTTCTGACAAAAAAAGCTTTAGAAAAAATGGGCGGCCCGCGCCCACTATTAAAAAAATATTGAATGCTACCAAGAAATTAATTTATTTTTTAATTCATAAATTTATAATTTTAAAGAAGTTGTAAATGCTTATTGATTAATCTTAATCTTCATTTTCAGCCGCTTCTAATTCCAATGAATAATTATAATAATAAAAAATTAATTAATTAATTATTTATCGACTCTAAGCTTACATCGGAATCATAACTATAATTGCAGCTGGAGGCTTCTTGAGATGTTGAAGGTAATAACAATTCTGGTGGCAATTCAGGCATTTTAAAAAGATCAATGACTTCTCGAGGAAAAGGAAGTTTTTTTGAACTATTTGTACGTTCTTGCAAACATAAACTTGAAATATATGGGTCAGAGCTATCCATAGCTCTATGATACATGTCAAGTATGTTGTGCACTCTTGAATCCTTTCGAGCGTGACCAGTTCGATCTTTTTTATAAAATTTGTTTCGCGCCTCAGATGCATTTTCTGCCAGGACACCTACGGGTACTACTGAAGCCTCAATTATTTGTGACGAATGCACTAATATTTTGTGTATTATGGCAGACACAGAGTACCATTCATAGTTTTGGAAAAATATTTCACTGGTTTTAATGCAATAATCACGAAACCTTTGAGCATCAATTTCAAATTCAGAGGAGAGAGCAATTAAGATTATGTGTAAATGTTTCAAAAAATCAATATTTATACCAGTAATAGATGCTAAAAGGTCCGTGCGAGAAAATTCTCATTTCTGGATTGTTTATTCCATTTAAGTTTAATAAAATTAGAAAAGTTCCGAGCATTAGTACATATCAATTTACTTAATTCACTGTCAATTTCGTATGAAATCTTTCCTTTTATGTAATTCGAAACATTCCTGTTGTTTCTCAACCAAAACTCAAATAGTTCAGAATTTTTGAACCTGAGTGTTTCTACAAAAGTATTAAAAATTCATTTATTAGCAGTCAAATGCATACACTTTTACCATGACATAAAACTTGAGTTTTCTACAAACAATCACATGTAAATAGTTCCAATGACACTTCAAAACATTTTTAGTTTTACTCCACGAAAAACGATAAAACTCTTCACAATTTCACAAAAAAATACATACAAAAAACCACCAAAATAAGTACGAAATAAAAACATTTAGCAAACTATATTTGTATATAGTAAAATTACTCACCTCGAGTAATAGAACTCATATTTACAAAGTTTTTTTACAAGAATATATTATTAAAAAACATTTTTTAATTTTATAAAAATTTTGCTGCTTCACTTGTATTAACACGTACTAAAAAATTTGTAAACATTACCAGCTGTTTGTACTTAAACAGGGTTGCCAACAGTATTTTTTTTTTAATTTTTTCTTAGCAATATGTTGGGTATTGAACACCATCAAAATAATTGCAAAAATTTAAATTTGAAAAATTGACTTTTTGCCGCTAAAATCGCAATTTCGGCTATAGTGCAGTGTAGTTATAACACTAGCCTCTACTTTATCAAAAAAAGCACTAACAGATCGTGAAAAATGTTCTCCCTTTGAATGCGGATTTGACCCCAAATCTTCTTCACGACTACCTTTTTCCCTTCGATTTTTTTTAATCACAATTATTTTTGATGTAGAAATTGACCTTATTTTACTTATAATTTTAATTATTTCAATTTCTAACATCATCATATGAACTACAACAAGAATTGTTGTATCTTAATTATTGGACTATATCATGAGTGAAACCAAGGAATATTAAATTGATCAAATTAGGGTTGTAGTTAATTATAACATTTGATTTGCATTCAAAAAGTATTGAAATATCAATCTACCTTATAACTCAGAATATGAAGCGATTTATTGCAATTAGTTTCGACCTAATCTTAGGCATTTTATGCCCTTATTCTAATAAAATTAATTATTAATTGAAGTCAAAAAGAGGCTTATCACTGTTAATGATAGAACTGAGACCGCTCTCCAATTAAGGAAGTATGACGTTCAAGAAAAAGCTGCTAACTTTTATCTTTTAATGGTTAAACTCCATTTGTACTTCTGTTTATATAGTTTAATAAAAACATTACATTTTCATTGTAAAAATAAAATTTTCTATTTTTATAAATTACTAAATATAATACACTACATCTAAGAATTATTCAATTACCTTAACATCTTCAGTGCTATGCTCTAGGCTCTTGGTAAGGCTGAGCTCAGGCTACTACCGGGGTCACAGGTGGCGGATAGTGGACGGCCTACGCTAAGTAGGTCAGCTGCGAATAGTAATACGCAGTTCCCGACCAAGAGCTGCAGGAGAGGAGGACTTGGCTCAAAACGCCTCACGCGCCCTATGAACCTCCCGCGAAGAGGCGAGAAGATGCCGCCTTTAATTAAGCGTCCACAACCCCCACCGGGGCTGCACCGAGGGAGAACCTACCCACGAGAGGGAGGCAACAAAGCGACGAGGGATACAGCGACCAGCACCAAATGTGCACAGAAAACGACGGAAAACCCTGGGCAAGAGCCCATCAGAATTGAGCCCAGTAAGATTCTGATTATGGCGTACTGGAAAACCGAAACGGATTAGATCGACAAAGGGCTGGAGAGGGCAGTATTCTGTCACCTCAGTAGATAAGAGTGACATCTTACCGAAATGGCTGGCAGGCTAATACTGCTCTCACCTCCGTCTCGTTAAAACCATGGCAGGTCTTCAAGTACGTTCAATGCACGTCGCCATAATTTCTTTGGCCGTACAGGTTCAATTGAGACGAACTCCTGATTCGTGCCCGAACCTGGCTCGGAACATAAGCTCCCATAAGGACTTGTGTCAACCCTTGCGTGGCCTCCCTGCTTGCATAGGGGTTCATAAAGGGCAACTGCTACAACGTGCGGAGATAGCGGCTTGAAGAGGAGACCCATCAGAAAAAAATGAATACACCACAACAACAACAACAACATAAAGACCAGCAGAAGGAACAACAAAACAAAGACGGACAAGACGAGGAATACGGAACGGTCTTCCGCAGGAGCAGCAGGATACTCAGATCCCCTATACTCAGCACTACTCCAAAGCAGACAGACAAGACTGATGAAAAGACAGACTCAAGGGAGACGCCGGCCACACAAGCAGCACCGGCAAGACAAGGAGAAGGGAAGAGCACCCCAGCAGCCACAAAAGACGGAATTCAGAGCTCGCCGAAACAGGAATACATCACCCAAATGAGACGAGCAGAAGAAGAATCCCTTGAAAAGTGCAAAGGGATAGTGCAAAAAATGAAATTGGCGATGGCAAAGCAAAAGAACGTTAGCATGGACGTAAAGAACGGAGCGGCACAACTAGACGAACTTTCGACGTCATCAAGAGCTATCGCAGAAATTGGCTCACTGCAGAAACCGAGAAAAGGCGGTCACATCTAAACAGACGTATCACGACCCCCGAGTCAGCAACATCGAAGCGGCGTGCGACAAGCCCTGTGGAGCTGCGAGAAACAGTGCGTCCACGTCACGAAAACGATGGCCAGTGGCAAAAAGTTTTGCCTAAAAAAGTCAGGAAAACCCACGTAAACGAAGGAGCGAGTGAAGAATGGCCTAAGAAGAGGCAACAAGTCAACAGCATGGCCGCAAGTCAGAAAGGAAATAATAGGCCAAAACGACAAACAGAGGCCGTTATAATAAAACCTGCGGAAGGAAATAGTTACGCCGAAGTCCTAAAGAATATCCGTAGCAAGGTAGATCTCAAAGAAGCAGAAGTCAAAATCAAAGGGATCCGCAAAACAAGAGCCGGGGCCCTATTATTAGTGCTAGAAAAGGGACAGCCCACAAAGGCCAGCTTCTGTGAGGCACTTAGGTCCACTCTGAAAGAGACTGCAACGGTAGCCGACCTTAAAACTAAAGTTACTATAGAAATCAGCGACCTCGACGCGCTGACAACAAAAGATGAAGTAGCAGGGGCTGTCAAAGAAGCTCTACAGGACCCCACCGAAGGCTTGGCGATTAACATAACAGCTCCAAACACAAGAGAGCAAGTAAGGGCATATGTAACGCTGGACCAGGATAGAGTTGATGCACTAATGCGACAGGCACGCATTAAAATTGGCTGGGTTAGCTGCAGGCTGCGGCTGAAAGAAACCCCCAAAAGATGTTTCCGCTGCTTTGGACCAGGACACTTAACCTGGGACTGTAAAGGGCCCGATAGAAAAGGACAAGGCGTTTGCATTAAATGCGGCCAACCAGGTCATTAATTGAAAGAATGCGACAAGCTTCCTTCATGCTGCCTTTGCAAAGAGGCCAAACATGAGAAAACCGATCACATCCCGAGGCAAATGAATATCCTACAGGTCAACATGCATAGATGCAAGGCCGCCGACACACTACTCTCGCAAATGGTGACGGAGAGCGACTACGAGATGATCATCATAAGCGAGCAATACAAAAAGAAAGAGAGAGGTACCTGGCTAGAAGATAGCAGCTCAACCGCCGCTATTCGGGTACCACCAGAGAGTAATATCAGCACTGCAAACAATGGGATCGGCAACGGCTTCGTCTGGGCCAAATGCGACCTTTTTACAGTAATTAGCTGCTACTTGACGCCAAGCGATAGTATACAGGAATTCCAAGAAAAGCTCGACAACATAGAGGACACAGCCAGGTCTATAGAAGGTCAACTGATTATCGCCGGAGACCTAAATTCCAGAGCGGTAGAGTGGGGTTTGCCAAACACGGACTCGAGAGGAAAGCGCATTCTAGAAATGGCTGCGCAATTAGGACTAGTAGTGCACAATACGGGGAACGCAACCACGTTTAGAAGTCCGGGATGCGAGGAAACCACACCAGACGTTACCCTAACAACAGAACGCATGGCAGGCTTAATAAAGAACTGGAAAGTCCTGGAGGATTACACTGGCAGCGATCATCACTACATCTCATTTATGATCGACACGGGAACAAACGCTGACCAGCACAGGAAAACAACTAGAAAACGAAAGTGGAACGTCGCGAAACTAGATACTTCGAAATTAATCTCCGCATTAGACGACCAAAACCCATCTAGCAACTCCCCCACAATTGCAAGAAAAACTGTCGAGCACACAATGCTGAATATAACAAGAGCTTGTCAAAAAGCAATGCCCAAGGCCTCCCACGAACATGCTTCCGCCTTCGCAGATCCTACACGAGATCCAGGCGTAGAGGAGCCGCAACTCAAGAAGCTGACCAATACAAATTAGCAAAAAAGGAGCTGAAGCAAGCCATCAACGATAGTAAAAAGAAAAAATGGGAGGAACTACGCGAGGATATAAACAGAAACCCCTGGGGACTCGGGTACAAAATAGTGATGAAGAAACTCGGCGCTCGAGCAAAGCCACCTAACCTAACCGCTGCGAAAATGGAAAATGGATAACATTGTGAACGCACTATTCCCCACACACGAAACAAGGGCTAGTGACCCAGAATACATTCTAGGATCGACGCAAATCCCCCAGTTTACCCTCGAAGAGCTGCAACTAGCCACTGCCAAGCTAAAGGCCAACAAAGCACCCGGACCGGACGGGATCCCATCCGAAATTCTTAAAATAATCGCTGCAGAGCGCCCGGTAGTACTACTGAACATGTACAACGCCTGCCTTGAAGCCGGAATATTCCCTGAACCGTGGAAAAAGCAACTGCTGATGCTAATCAGCAAGGGAAAAGGAGACCCCAATTCGCCATCAGCAAACCGCCCATTATGTATGCTTGATACAGCGGGAAAGCTATATGAAACCCTGCTTCAACCCAGACTTGAAACGGCCATCAACGAAGCAGGAGGACTGTCCCCTAGGCAATATGGCTTCAGACCCGGCAGATCAACCATAGGAGCAAGAAAATGCGTCATTGAAAGCGTAGAAGCCGCATAGCGTAGATGGCATAAAGACAAGAGAATAGTGTTGCTGGCGACTCTAGATGTCCGAAACGCCTTCAACAGCGCTAGATGGGTAGATATGATCGACGCTCTCGAGAAAAGCTTTAAAGTACCCGACTACCTCAGGGCCGTGTTGCGGAGCTACCTTAGCAACAGGAAACTGCTGTACGAAACTAAAGAAGGGTCACGACAGATAGCGGTTACGTCAGGAGCAGCACAAGGATCCATCCTCGGACCAGACTTGTGGAACATCAGCTATGACGCTATATTAAAATTAGAAATGCCAGATGACTCATATTTAATAGGCTACGGGGACGACATCGCAGCAGTAATCACAGCAAGGGATACGGAAGAAGCGCGAGGAAAGCTGAACCAGGTCATGATACGGACGCAAGCTTGGCTCGACTCACACAGCCTCCAGCTCGCTACGGAGAAAACAGAGCTACTGCTGCTAACAAACAAGCACATACCTCTCGAGATAAGCATGCACACGACTACGGATATTCTTAGGACAAAAAAAGCAGTTAACTACCTGGGCGTAAGACTGGACCCCAGACTAACCTTCTGGGTACAAATCCAGCACGCCGTAGGAAAGGTAGCGAAGATCACTTCTCAACGTAGGAGGCCCTAGCCAAGAAAAAAGAAAACTCGTAATGTCGACAACAATCAGCGTTTTATTATACGGAGCTGAGATATGGGCAGATACGCTCAAAAAGGAAAACCGGCGTAAGGTAGCGGCCAGAGTGCACCGCACTGCAGCCCTCAGAGTTGCATCAGCCTACCGAACAGTGTCCGGCGAGGCAATTTTAGTTATAAGCGGAAATGCCCCAATTGACCTTCTAGCATACGAAAGGAAAAAGCTGTGGGAGCTAAAGCAGTCATCCGATAACAACAAGAGAGCAATAGAACAAATAAAGAAAGAAACAATAATAACATGGCAACAGAGATGGGACACCGAAAGTCGCGGCAGATGGACGGCCAGGCTTATAAAAGATCTAGTCTCATGGACAGGGCGAAAATTCGGAGAGGTAGATTTTTACACAACCCAGCTGTTATCCGGGCACGGGTACTTCAAAAAGTACCTCCACAGAATGGGAAAAGTCGAAGAGCCGTCATGCCCATACAACGACGCGACAGAAGACGACGCTGAACACACATTCTTCGAATGTGTGCACTGGCAAGGAGAACGCACCGCCGTAGAGAACCTGGTTGGCCCAATAAACGCGGACAATGTAGTCAGCGTCATGTTGCAGAGTGAAGCAAACTGGGGGATTATGAAGAAATTCGCTGCACTCTTGCTACGCAGCTAAAAGCGGGACCTGGACGCAGGTGCGCAGATGTAAATCTCTCAATGAGAAAAATGGAACGCCACCCTGAAGTAATGCAAAAGCGGTTCCAGGGTGGGCGACGGTTCCTTATAGGGGGGGTTTTTAGTGACTTGCAAGTGGCACATACCACTGCTGTGACGACAGCACTGATGATGCGGAAGGCATTTTCCACCCCCTCACCCGCAAAAAAAAAAAAAAAACAAATAATAAAAGACAAATCTTTAAGTTATTATTGTGTATAACAGACACATACTGAGAATATCTAACTAATTCACTGTATAAATTTTGACCCCCTAAAAATTCTGACCAACCCTGATCAAAAGACTTGCACACTCTTATTCCTAATATTAAAGGATAGTCAATAATACCGTAAGTCGAAATATGGGGTATAAACCACATAGAACCAGAAAAATAACTCACTAAATAATTATGTAAAGACTTATTAAAATAAAATAAAGAAACATTAGAAATTAAATACCCCAATACACCTCCTACTACACAAACAAATAAAGTTAATAATTTTAAATAACTAGGTAAACAAATTAAAATTAATCAACTCAATATACTACCTCCAACAAATCTCATTACTAATAAACCACTTATACCTCGCAGTATAACTCAGCCCTCATCTCTCAACATATTTAAAGAACCACAGTTTAATTCTCCGGTTATAGTGTAATAGACCAGCCGAAAAGAATAACAAACAGTTAACCCAGTAGAAAAAAAATAAAGAAAAAAAGAAAATATATTAATATAACTTAACGAAACAACTTCTAAAATCAAATCCTTAGAATAAAACCCAGCTAAAAAAGGTATACCACATAAAGCCAAATTAGCTACATTAAAACACCCAGAAGTCAAAGGTATATACAAACCCAATCCTCCCATCAAGCGAATGTCCTGAGAATTATTTATATTATGAATAATAGCTCCAGCACACATAAACAATAGTGCCTTAAATAAAGCATGAGTTAATAGATGAAAAAAAGCAAGCTTATAAAACTCTATAGATAAAATTCTTATTATAAGACCTAATTGTCTTAATGTAGAAAGAGCACTAATCTTCTTTAAGTCAAATTCAAAATTAGCCCCTAATCCTGCCATAAATATGGTTACCCCAGAAAGCAACAATAATAAATCTCCCAACCATCTACTTCTTAATAAAACATTAAATCGAATTAATAAATAAACCCCAGCAGTTACCAAGGTTGAAGAATGGACTAAAGCTGATACAGGCGTAGGAGCCGCTATAGCAGCGGGCAACCAAGAAGAAAAAGGAATCTGAGCTCTTTTAGTTATAGCAGCTAACATAATTAATGCTCCAATAATTTCTATTTCAACGCTATTCTTCATGCTTTCTAAATAAAAAACATAATTTCAACTTCCATAATTTAATATTCAAGCAATTGCCAATAAAAAAGCCACATCTCCAATCCGATTAGACAGCGCAGTAAGTATTCCAGCATTATAAGACTTAACATTTTGAAAATAAATAACTAAATAATAAGACACCAACCCCAGGCCGTCTCAACCTAATAAAATTCTAATTAAAATAGGACTAATATTTAATAATATTATTGATAACACAAATATTAAAACTAATATAATAAAACAATTAATATTTGTGTCTCCTCTCATATATTCCTTTCTATAATAAATTACTAAAGAAGCAATTAACAAAACAAAAGATATAAATAGTAATCTCATTCAATCAAACAAAAAAGTTATTACAATTCTAGTTGAATTTAAACTGGCAACTTCTCACTCTAAAAATAAAGAATAATCATTTAATAAAAACACTAATCTAGAAGTAAAAAAACTAATTCTAATAGTTATTAAAATTGAAAATCTAATTCTACAACTCGATCTAAAATGATAAACCTCATTTCATTGACACCACAAATCAATATTTTAAATAAACTATTTAGATCTAAAGTCAAAATAAACAAATATCTCTCTTTAAAATCAATAGATTTAAAGGAAATCAATGAAGAAATAATAAAAAAAATTCACGAATCTTACCCCCTCTAAATGAATAAACCCCTGAAAAAATCTTTCCATGTTGACTATAAGCATATAAATACAAAGTATAAGCAGCACTAAAAAAAGATAATAAAGATAAAGAAATTATAGTAACCCAAGATCAACTTACAATTCTATTTAATAAAGAAATTTCCCCCAATAAATTTAAAGAAGGTGGTGCAGCTATATTACAAGCTCTTAACAAAAATCACCATAAAGTTATTGACGGCATAAAATTTAATAAACCCTTATTGATTAATAAACTTCGACTCCCCAATCGTTCATATGTAATATTAGCTAAACAAAATAATCCAGATGAACATAGCCCATGAGCAATTATTAAAGTATAAGAACCACAAAGACCTCAATAAGTTAAAGTTATTAAACCCCCTAAAACAATTCCTATATGAGCAACTGATGAATAAGCAATTAAAGCCTTTAAATCAGTTTGACGTAAACAAACCAAACTAATTAAAACTCCTCCCACCAATCTAATTCTAACTCACACATAATTATATTTAATACCTCTTAACTGCAAAAAAGAGAAAACTCGCAATAAACCGTAACCCCCTAACTTCAGTATAATCCCAGCTAAAATTATTGACCCTGAAACCGAAGCTTCAACAGGGGCCTTAAAGAAGCCACAAATGAACTAAAAATATAGGCATTTTAACTAAAAAAGCTAAAATTAAAGATAAATATAACAGATCATAATTAAATATATAATTACTCAATAAATAAAAATTCATTGTATTTAAATTGTTATACAAATAAAAAATTCCAACCAACATAGGTAAAGAAACCAACAATGTATAAAATAAAAGATAAACCCCAGCTTGAAGACGCCCTGGCTGATACCCCCTAACCCAAAATTAAAAATAAAGTAGTAATTAATCTTCTTTCAAAAAATAAATAAAATATAAACAAATTCATTCTTCTAAAAGTTAACACCAAAAAAATCAACAAAATCAAAACATTAAATAAAAATAAATTTTTATAATTATTATACTTATAAACAGACTCACTAGCACTGATCATAAGTGCATAAATTCAAAGTCTCAATAAAATAAGACCATAAGAAATAACATCAAATCCAAAAAAATATG